>NC_037650.1:4481385-4792870 GCF_003254395.2 Apis mellifera
AGAATAGAAGATTTATTTATTAAAAATTTGTAATATTATATTTTATTTATGATCTTTATAATTATATTTCTTTTTGTGATCTTATATTTTTTTTAGTTAATTTTAAATCGAAAGTATATTGAAAAATTTAATGTTATGCTAAAATTAAATAAATGAAATTTATATATGCATATTCATTATTCTCTTTTCTAAATATTCACGATACATTATTTGCTATTTTACAGTTTTACAAAGAATCTTCAATTTTTCCCATCTATTCTCGTTGTTTTATAATTTAAAACTTCCTCCGAATGGACAAGTCGATTTTATTCGAATATAATAAATGATAAAAGATCCTATTCCTTAGATAAATGTCTATCTAAGAAGGTTCATAAAAATATAACATTATAACCAGCATTGTAACACAGTGTATATTATGATAATGATACGGTATGTGCATATCAAGGTGGAAAATTGTGGACAATATTTTTCTCGTGGAAAAAAAGCTTTCTATAGTCACCGTTTACTTACAATAGTCAGTGTTTTATAAAATTTTTTCGAATTCTCTCCTTAAGCAACTATTATAATTCCTTGGAGACAAAAATATTTTCTTTAATCGACGAGTAAATGTCCAATTATTTATTTTGATCAAAATTATCTCGTTAAACGATAAAGGGAGGAATCGCAGAAATTCTTGTACTGGTATAATAGGATTAATGAAAGTATTTCTTCTATTTTTTCTTTTCATTATTTATCGGTTGAAAAATGACCATTCTGCAGCCAATTTTTAATATACTAACAATTTGCGGATGTCGGATGCCGTCCTCGTGTCGGACATCGTACAAGAGGATGCTGTACATTTTGTACGCGACATTTGTGCTACTTTTGCTCTACAGTTTCTGTATCTCGCAATTTTTAAACGTGATAATTAACGTGAGAACAGCAGACGAATTATGCAACAGTTTTTACATGTTCATTGCGTCGCTTTTATCCTGTTGCAAGATCGTCGCGCTTCTGATGAATCATAAAGCGATTAAAATCTTTAGAAGGAAGCTCGAGGAGGAGCCTTGTAAACCTACAAACACCAAGGAGGTTACGATTCAAAAAAGTTTCGACAAAAATATCGGGTAAACGTTTAAAGTGTATCCAAAAAACTGTTCTTTCATTTCGTTCTTTTTCATTTTTAATTAAGAAACTGCTTTTTTTCAAGTGAATGACGAAGCTTTTTCATAATACATTTGTATCAGACAAAATTCTAAATTAAGCTATTCAAAATTATTCAATTTAAATCATATTTTTGTTATGAAAAATTTGGAAAAGAATCGTGCTCACTCTCGATCAGCAACGAAATAGATGATTGAATGACGAGCTTTCATCAAACGGTTGACAGGTCGATCACTATTTATTATACGGTCATGGTGGAGTTTACGGTATTTTGCATGATCGTATCTTCATTGGTAACCGACTTCAGAAACCAGAGATTGGCGTACGAAGCTTGGCTACCTTTCAACTGCTCTGCACCAAATTATTATTACTATTACATCGCATACGTTCATCAGATCATCGCTCTGATTGGTACGTCGCTTTTAAACGTGGCCTGTGACGTGACCATTTGCGGGTTGTTCGTCCATATGTACAGCCAGCAAGAAATATTGAAGCATAGATTGAAAGAAAGCGTAAATGTTGAAAATAGATTGAATATTGGAAAGATCGTGTATTTTCACAATTATCTATACGGGTTAGTTCGTGTTCAATCTAAATGTCTCGAAGAGAAAAAATCGAAGATATCATAGTAAAAGATTATTTATAATTCTTCCTTTTCCCTTTAATTTGTGAACAATTTTCGAACGAACGTATAGATACGCTTTTATGGTACAGGAGAAATTCAAGAAAATAATAGGTATTCAACTTTTGTCGAGTACTCTGGTAGTGTGCTTTATTCTTTACAAATTGGCAAACACGTCATTGATCAGCACTAAATTTCTGGAATTCGTCTTATATCTGGCGTGCATGATGACACAGATCTTCGTTTATTGCTGGTACGGGAATCAGCTCAAATTAAAGGTAAATCACGTTCTTGTTAAAATTATGCGAGTCTCGAATTTCAATTTCGTAATCCACGCTCGAAAATCTCCACGATCAGAGTGTCGAGGTTGTGGACACGATTTTCGAATTAGATTGGATCTCCCTTGACAATAGAAGCAAGAAAGATTTGATAAATATAATGAGAAGAGCGATGAATCCGATCGAGTTGACCTGCGCATACATCTTTACGATAGATTTGAGAACTTTCGTGACCGTTAGTATAGATATTAAAACAATATTAATGTTAAAAAATATTTTTTTTTTCAGATCTCAATAAATGTGCACTCTTTTTGCAGATATTGAAAATGTCGTACTCGACGTACAATTTCCTTCAGAGAACGAAAGTAAATTAGAAAGTTTCGATTAATCTTTGCCTAATCAAAGATTGATCTAATCCGTAAATAACTCGATATCAAAATTTTCAAGATCAAGAACGTAGAATTTTTTCTAATCCGAAATTTTGTAATTACAACATTTTAAAATTTGACTTAAAATCTAAAGTTTAAAATTATAAAAAAAAAAGTCGAATTTTAATAAACTATATAATAAAATTATCTATTAAATCGTATGAATCTCAGTTTAAAGTATCAAAGTATTTATCTCACCTATTCTATGTATCCTCTTTTATGTTCTTGCGAAAGAAAATTCCTCTCCACTTCTTTGTTTGAAACAGACGAGATGCATAGAAGACCAATTTCTTTGATATTCGTTAAATATTTATTCCAACTCGATTATTCCTGTCCTTTTCCAACGTTAAACGACTATTGAAAATAATATAATTGATGGAGAGAAAATAAAAATTGACGTTTCTCGAACAAATTTTCCACTTTTCCATTTTTTCTGAAATTACAACACATAATAATATAGCATACATAAAGAAAAAAGTTTCATGAATGATAATCTACGCGCGCGCGCATATAGATAACCGCTCATTTATTTCACCCAAAGGTAAAGGTAAAGAATATATTGATGCCCGCTTAAATATATTATACGCCAACGTATTTCTCCCTTTCTTTTTCCTCTTCTTCCATCTTATTTCCGGTTATTTATTATTATGTCGTAATAATATCGAGTACCGAAACGTCGGAAGCATTGTAGAAATCGAAACGACAACGTAATTGTTAAAAATTTTACAAATTCAAACTTAAAAGCGACCGCTTGCTTTCTTCATCCTTGAAAAAATCCGAATAGCAAGCCGAGCAATGATTAATCGAAGGATGATTGAAAACGTGGGAGGAAAATTTTAAGTCGAATTTTAATGTCGAGGGAAAAAAGTTGAGAAAAAAAAAAAAAAGAGAGACGAGAAACGATGCAATTGTTACGAACGATATATCATCTTTTGACGTCGTGCGCTTGTTGGCGACCACCGTTCTTATCCCCATTAAAAAACTTCGCGTATACGGTTTACTATTGCTACGTGATCCTATTGATATACGGAGCCACGTTTTGCCAATTCGTCGATTTGTTATTAATCGTGGAGACCGAGGATGAATTTTGCGACAATTTTTACCTTACATTGGCAATTTTTATCTCGTGCCACAAGATGTACAGCATGCTCGTCAATCGTGAAAATATCATCCTCGTAAATAGGATGCTGGAAAGCGAACCGTTCCAGCCTGAGACAGAGGAAGAGATGGATATGAGAGACAAATGCGACAAACAGGCCAGGTGAATATTTTATTTAATATTTCATTGTTCAACGATACCTTTCCTTTCTAGAATGTTATTAATGTTATTCTGTGAGAATTAGAATATTAATATTACATATACAGACTGAATCAGAAAAGAGGATAAAACAGATATAATTTTATAAAAATGATTGATCTAAAAATAAATATATTTGCAAGCTAAATATAAACCATCTTTCTTGATTCATCCTGTATTTATGTTAAAAATCGGATACACACCGAATATCATTGTTTCTTTAATGATGCAGATTGAACGCGATTTATTACGCAATTTTAGTGGAATTGTCAGTGATGTCGTTGTCATTCGGCGGCCTGCTCAAAGCTGAGAGTCACAAGCTACCGTATCGAATGTGGTTACCCTACAATTATACCTCCTTATCCGCACATATTTTTATTTACACGCAACAAGTTGTAAGTCTGATCGTTAGTGCTATGATACACGTCGCTTGCGACAGCTTCATCTGGGCCTTGTTGATGCACATATGCAGCCAGATCGAGATTTTCAATTGTCGGTTAAGAAAGATCAAGCACGAAAAGAACGAAGTTACGAAATTGTGCATACATTATCATAATCTTATATATCGGTATGTCCCTTTCTAACTTTTCTTCTATTCTTTTAACTGGGCCAAAAGATACAAAAATCTTCTTAAAAATTTTATATTTTCAACCTGAAAAATGAATTCGATGTTACGAGCGAACAAAAATTGGTCGCACAGTTAAGAGATCGAATAAATCGAGAAAAATTATTTCTAATTCAAACGATTTCAGATTGGCTACGACGATAAACGAACAATTTAAAATGGTGATTTTCGTTCAATTCACAGTGAGCACGTTAACGATATGCGTTAATCTTTATATATTAATGGGAACACAGATTACGTTCGAGAGGATTATGCAATTAGCGATATACAGTAGCTGTATGTTAACGCAAATATATATTTTCTGCTGGTACGGCAACGAGGTTAAGCTTAAGGTATATTCTTTTCACGATAATAACGAGTCAAATCCAAGTATTCAATCTGTTATCTCGTATTTTTCTTTTTTTTATCATCCTCCAGAGCCTGGATATTTCTAACATGATTTTCGAACTTGACTGGCCGGATCTCGATAATACAACTAAACGTGACTTGTTGATGATCATGATGCGTGCGTCGTATCCCATCGAAATGATTAGCGTTCATGTGATTACCATGAATCTCGATTCATTTGTGATCGTTAGTACGAAAAAGATCGATTTATTTTTCAACTTTCTGTATTCGAAAGTAGCACGAATGAACGTTAGATATCGAATTTCTCGTTCTAAATATCATCAAGCATAATATTTTTTTTTTTTCTATATTTTTTAATAAGATTTTTTTCTCGCAGATTATATATGCATTCTTTTTTATTTCCTTTGTATTCACATTGCACAATTTGTTATTAATCTTAAACACATATTCACAGCTGTTAAAAACTTCGTATTCAGCGTACAATCTGCTCCAAAGTAACAGAGAATAGCGGCGGATGTTCCTTCACCAGTGCCTTTGGCCACTTTTATAGGATGAAACGTGATTTACGACGAAGAGGAGTGAAATAACTCGTTCGCATAAACCACTTAACGCTATGAGAGAAGGTAGTGCAGAAAGAATACAATAAATGAAACAATAAATGATATTCTGAAACGGCTAGGTTCATAATGGAAGTCTTCCTTTTCTTTTTCTTTTTTCCTTTTTATTTCTTTTTTTTTTTCTTCTTCTTTTTATTCCTTTGCTCGAATTCGTTCACAAACAAACGATCACCGCATTATTATTTCACGAGCTTTTATATCTCAAGCTCGAACCGTCTTTCATCGAGAATATGTGAATTTCCGGTGAAAAGAAATGGAAAATACAAGAATGAGAGGTAAAATTATCGATGCTATTGTTGGAAAAGTAAGTTACAACAACTGTGCACACATTTATTATAATTATGATATTGAATATTGAAAATTCTCTTGCTAATATCTCCAAGAATCTCGAATCTTTCGTTGATCAGTTTCGTATATATTTTAACTTACTTTAATAATTTAATTAATGCAACGCACAATAATAAAAGCAAACAATGTTCTTTTTAAAAGAAGAATATTGAGGAATAATAAACGAAACACTCACCTAAGATCTTGTACAAATGTTCTCCCGTACAACGAGCAATAATAAATGTAAAATGGCTCTGTTAAAATGGCATTTCCTGAAGTTACTTTTTCTTTTTTTTTTTTCTTTTTAATTCGAAATTGAGATGAAGACATTCCGTGAACGACTGACTCTCCTCGATCAGTTAGATAAATAAATGATAATTATCATTTCGTGTCTTTCACGATCACAATTTATATTTCAAACGTAGTTTAAAGGATAATTTTAATATGAAATGTCAGAAATAGCCAGAATAGGGGAAGAATACTACCACGATGTTTTTAAAGATAGATTTTCTGTTTCTAAGATAGGCCTTTGCATCATTAACAAACATAATGACGTAGAACGCATTGGAATAGAAGAAATAGCTTCGTCTACTAAAAGGGTTGAACTTGTCGATACTCCGGGATGGTCAGTGGTACTTGAAATACTTAGAATTCGACTTTTGCAAAGCTCCACTTGTGTCGACGATTCGCTTTTCGCTATATTAACAAAAAGAAAAAAAAATTATTTTTCCATTTCCACGTACGAAATAATTACTTTCGTTGTCTATACTTCTGTTTCACAAATAACAATTGAAACGATGTTAAAATCTTAAGAATTAAATGTAAAAAAAAATTGATGAATTTTCACAAAAATGCAAGCGTTGCAATGGACACGTTTCCTTCTCTCGGTTTGCGGGTGCATGCCACCTACGTCGTGGAAATCGTCATTTAAAAAATCGCTGTACAATATTTACACGTGCGTTATATGGTTGTTAATACTGAGCCTTGTATCCACCCAGATATTAGATATAATTATCAACGTGAAAAATAAGAATGAGTTCATAGAGAATTTTTATATCACGCTGGTTGTATTCGTAACAAGTTGCAAAATGACCATTATATTAAGGTATCGTAAAAATATTTTATCTTTGATGGACGATCTTCAACACGAGCCTTTTTCACCGATGACACACGAGGAAAACGAGATCCGTACGAAATTTAACAAAATGAACGAGTAAGTCTTTATCTATCTTTCAACGCTCTCGAAAAATATCCCTTGCGAATTTTCAAGATCAATCTTTTTTTCTTTTTCTTTTTACAGGCGGACTTCGATTTGTTACACGATTCTGGTCTTAGTCTCCGCGACGTGGATATTCGTGAGATCGTTCTTTACCGATTTCAAAAAGAGAAAACTGACCTTTCGAGCTTGGCTACCGTACGATTATTCGGAATTGTTACCATTCGCGTTGAGTTACGCTCACCAAGCGACAACCTCAATGTTCTGCTCTTGTCAGAACATTTCATGCGACACCCTGTTCGCTGGTTTCTTGGTTCAAATTTATTGCCAATTCGAAATACTTGAGGAACGTCTGAAAAATGTTCAACAAGACGAGTCTAATTATTCGGCGAAACAATGCGTTAAACATTATCACCAAATATACAAGTTTGTTTTCAAAACTTTTATTTTTTTTTTTTTTCAGAAATTTTACAGAAAATAGTTCGATAAATATTTCAAATTAATTCTCAACAGATTTTCTAGAACGTTGAACGAGAAATTCAAGGTAATACTCTTCTTGCAATTTTGCGCGATCGCGTTCATACTCTGTTTCAATCTCTATCGAATGACCACTATAACGATGATTCCTAAATTACTGGAAGCGTCCCTGTATTTAATTCGCGTTTTAGTTCAGATATTATACTATTGTTGGTTCAGTAACGAAGTCAAATTAAAGGTTAGTCGTTGAGGAGAAGAAAGGAGATGTGTAAAAAATTTTTCCTAAATATTTTGCGATTTTCTTTTTTTTTTCCAGAGTCTCGAGGTGCCCGGCATGATATTTAAAAGCGATTGGACGTCGTGGGATGACAAGACGAAAAAAATCTTTCTAATAATCATGACACGAGCGACACAACCTTTCGAATTTACCAGTGGATATTTGGTGACGTTGAACCTTGAATTTTTCGTGGCGGTTAGTATCGAATAATACATAAATTTGATATTCTATTTTTATTCATGCAATTGTTTATTATAAAACTTAATGTAATTAAGTATCTAAGAATGAAAGTGTCAGAAATGCAGATAAATTGTGGTTAAAAGTTTAGAACTGTATCAATCCAATAATCCTTTCAATAGTATTAGAAATTATTATAATTAATGTAGAATAGAATAAAGTATATTAAGAATTAATTGCATGCATGGATTAAAATAGGACGACACGTTATGTGATTTTGAAATGAAATGATTTTTAAACTATCATCTAATTCTAACTGAATATAATACTTTATTAGAGTTAATAATTTTTTTTATTACAGCTAATAAAAGCTTCGTATTCCGTCTTTAATTTATTGCAACGAACTAAATGAAGATCTGCCCGTCTTAAAATTACTTATTCCAATCGAAACAGATGCATGTAACGATACGGATGGCTGAAAACGAATTTCGAACGAATCTCATTAACCCCGTTAAACCATTTTGTATCACGAAACTACAAGAGATTTATAAATAAAACTGGTATAAATACTTACTCGATGGTAGAAAAAAAGAAAAATACTCTTCTATATTTATTTCTCTTCCTGTTGAAAAGATACGTATCTCATTCTTCAACCAACTTATCGCTAACGTTCCTTTTATTTTATGAAACATATATAGAGAATATTTCGATATAATATAATATAGAATATATATATATATTCGACTTGCAACATTGCATCACGGATAAAAAACTATATAATAAAACTATGAATGCAAAAGTTAAGACCATTATTATTTAAATTGTACTTATACATAATAAAATGCAACTCACGATACTATTACAATAATGAATATGTATATACCGAAGGGTAAACCCTGTACGAAATAAACTCGATTCGAGGGCGCACGACGGATATCGATATTTTCATGCAAGCAATATTCCAAACTATCGTCGAGCGATAGTTATGGTATAAAGATATATATATCTATACCCTTTTCGAATTTGTCCCTCTATACTTTCGATAATTATTGTTGCGATAAGGTCTAATTGAATAAAAAAAAAAAAAGAAAAAAAGAATACACGTAAAGATTTTGTCTTTTTTCTGACATCGACAGAATGCGCATACTGCGATGGACGTTTCTCTTGTTCGCGTTATGCGGTTGTTTCCCACCCTCGTCGTGGACAACGCGTCTGAAAAGATACTTGTACAAGATTTACGCGGTATTCTCATTCGTAGCGTTGAACAGTTTCTTGCTCTCGCAAATATTGGATATGGTGTACAACGTAAAAGGGACGGACGATTTCAGTGACAATTTCTCGGTAACTGTGGTGGTATTCGTCACGTGTTTCAAACTGATCACTATACTCACGCGCCGTGAGAACATTCTACTTTTGTGCAACATCCTAAAACAGGAGCCACTTTCGCCTATAAACACGGAAGAATTTGAAATTTTCTTGAAATTCGAAAAGCTCACCGAGTAAGTTGATCGTCTCTCTTCGTTTACAATTCATCTCGAACGTAAGATCGAAAGTAAATTTTTCATCTCTTTTTTCTTCGTTTTATTTTTCCAGTTGGAACACGCTTGGTTACTTCATCCTACTCATGTCTTCTTCGTTGTGCATATTGATGGGATCGCTTCTCGCAAATTTCAAGATCAGAAAATTAGCGTTTCGAACGTGGCTGCCTTACGATTATTCCACAGCATCTGCATTTCTGCTTGCCTTCGCTTACCAAGTTGTGGTAGCAACCGTGTGCACGTTCGCTTGCGTCGCCAGCGATACTTTGTACAGCGGCCTGTTGATACATATTAGCTGTCAATTCGAGATACTGGAGCATCGTCTGAAAAACATTGGATCGGATAAAAATTATACCATGAAACAGTGTGTTCGTCATCACAATCATATATACAAGTCAGTTTATGGTGAATTTTGATAAGTTAAGCAATATATATATATGTATACATTTTGGAATTTTACAGATACGGAGAGATGGTGAACGATGCATTTCAATCGATCATGTTCTTTCAATTCTGCACGAGTCTGTCAATGATCTGTTTCAATTTCTATCGAATAATGCAAATAGAAATGGATTCGAGATACGTAGGGACTATTCTCTACATGGTGTGCTCGTTAATGCAGATATTTTATTATTGTTGGTTCAGCAACGAAGTCAAGCTCAAGGTTCGTTATTGCCAAGCGAAGATTATCACACGTTGTGATTTTTTTTCCTTCTTCTTCTTTATTCTATATAGAGTTTGGAACTTTCCGATATGATATTCAGAAGCAATTGGACATCGTTGAATAACAACGTTCAGAGGGCCATTCTATTGGTAATGAGGCGTTCAATGAAACCCATTGAATTTACCAGCATTTACATTGTATCCGTGAATCTCGATTCCTTCATGACAGTCAGTATCCGAAAAATTTGTCTTATTTCTTCCTCTTACACGTACCTGCGGTTAAAAAACAATTGTACAACATATTTATATTATAGTTATTGAAAAGTTCGTACTCAGCGTTCAGTGTGTTGCAACAGAGCCGAGAATCGTAAAAATGAGCAAGAAAATTTGCTTAACGTAGAGCTTTCTTTCTTCCTTATGGAGTAGATCAAGAGAAGAGAAGAAGATTCCTAGATGATCGAATAAAACACTCTAGTGAAGTATATAAAAATATCGAGAAGTAAATTTTAATAAATCATGTGGAAATATAGATATATTACGCACTTGTAATAAATTTCATCTTCTATCAATTTCTCTCTTTTCTTTCACTTTTACTCGAATGTACAATGGCCACTTATCTGTTTCACTCTTGAAAAGCAACTGAACTCGTATTAACTCCGTGTAAATAAAACGATACGCTCGGGAATAGAAATTGACTGGTATAGATATAGATCCCGCGTTGTTATTAAAAAGGTAATTACATAAGGGTGCATCTAAATTACTCGTGTCGCTTGAATCGTCGAGTTGAACTTCAGTTAAACGGTAGGGATGCATCGTAACATGCACTGTAATGATCGTACGGTCGTACGTAATTACGATAATTACGCGCATTGAGGAAAAACAGGGAAGAAATATTTTATACATCGATGGCGTGAAATGTTTAAAAAAATAAAAATAAACGGAAAAGCAGTAAAAACAGAAAAGCTACGTTCATAAATTACGATTAGAATGAAATGAAGTATCAATGTTTAAAAAACATTCATCTAAAATGATTTGCATTGAACGCTTTCATTTTCTTCATAATCGTGATTCGTAAAAAAATTAATCCTCGAAAATCATCTCGAAATTTTAGTGCTTAATTTTTCTGTTTTTACAATAGAAATATTATTAAAAAAAAAAAAATATCAGAGTAATTATATCTGCTTGCAATTGATGTAAGCGGAAAATAGGAAGAAAAAATGACGTAAAGGAATATAGAAATCGATAACAATAAATACTTATGCACTTACAGTTGTCAACTTGTTTTTAAAAATGTAATTCCTCGCGTTATATCGTCGGATCGCAGTAATGTCAGTAATTACGATAATTGCATAGGGGTAAATTCCAAGGGAAAACTGTCCCATTTGACAGAGCGCAAAAAATATCGACATCTTATAAATATGGTTAGTAGCACTTAATGAAAGAGCTATCCTCTAAAGATACCCTTTGTTTTTATATATCATTAGAAATATAAAATAACTCGTTATCGTTTAATCGAATAATAATTTTCCTTTCTCTTCATTTTTTAAAATGTATTGTATTATCGAAAAATCTTATTAGCAGAATTCATCGAAATGTAAACAGGAGAAGAAGCTATTGAAAATTTTGATTATTTGATCCCGATTTGCAAAGAAGAATAAATCGTATCGACAAATAATTTAAAATGCACTTATTGCGATGGACATTCAAGCTTTTCGTTGCCACTGGATACTTTTTATCACCGAAAATCAAGTCTCCGAGAAAACGATTTCTCTACAATGTGTATACCGTCGTCGTGACGTTATTTTTATTAAGTTTCTTGCTCACGTTAATTATGCAAATCGTTTTCAACGTGAGAACTGCGGATGAACTCAGTGAAAATTTCGGTATAACCATCACGGTGTTCACCACCATTTGTAAGTTTATCAACTTACTATTCCGACGAGGAATTATCATAAGTTTATTGGATTTGTTGCAAAAGGAGCCCTTCTTGCCCATGGACATAGAAGAAATAAAAATTCACACGAAATACAACAAGCTGATCGAGTAAGTTTTCCCTTCTTCTTCTTTTCTTTTCTTTTCTTTTTTTTTTTCGATATCAAACACATTTTTTATTTGTTTTTACAGGAAAGTCAGTATTTTTTACACGTTGCAAAACGTATCCTGCCTGGTCGCTTTGATTGGCGCAACGTTAATCACCGATTTCAAGAAGAAAAAATTAACTTTCGAGGCTTGGATACCTTTCAATTACACCGCCTCGTGGTTTTTGTTCTCTTTAACTTTTATTCATCAGTGTGGATGCGCGGTGGTCACTTCCTTTGGTATCAGTATTTTCGATACCCTATTCGCCGGCCTTCTACTTCAAGTATGTTGTCAATTGGACACGCTCGTATACCGATTGCAAAATATCAAAGAAGACGCGATTCAATCGTTGAAATATTGCGCTCGCCAACACGAATTAATATACAGGTTTGTGTATACGATTAATAAAATGATGATTAAAAAAGTAAAAAGCGATGAAATGATATTTGCTTCGTTTCAGATTCACCGAATTGATGAATAAATTGTTCAGCTCGATATTGTGCTTGCAATTTTTGATTAGCGCGGTCGCAATATGCTTTAGCGTTTATCGGGTAATATATACGAAAACCGATTCACAATTTGCAGGGGCGATAATATTTGTCTTTTCCGCGTTAATTCAAATCTTTTACTTTTGCTGGCACGGGGATATAGCAAAGTACAAAGTAATTACGATCTCTTTTCTTCCTTGCGGAAACGATATTTCAAATCATTTTTTTCTTTTTTTTATCCACGCAGAGCCTTGAGATTCCCGACATGATATTTAATAGCAATTGGCCGAATTTGAGCAACGAAGCTAAGAAAATTCTCTTGATAATCATGGCACGTTCATTGACGCCTGTCGAGGTCGTCAGCGCTCACATAATACCCCTCAACCTGGAATCTTTCAAGCGTGTCAGTATATATAAAAATTATATGCATATTTTATATTATATATTCATAGAATACCTTTTAATATTTTTTAATATTGTAACGATTTTAGAATTTTGGAACAGTATTTCCTTTTTTTTTTTTTTTAATCTTTTAATCGTTCAAGCAATCTTAGATTCGTTATAAAATTTTATCTGCGCGTTACTTTCGAATAATTTTATAGTATTTTAAAAATTTTCTCGATCTAATTGTTACAGGAACTATATTCTATAACATATATAATTCCGTTTGTTATAGTTAATAAAAGCTACTTACTCGGCGTATAATATGCTGCAACAGACTAAGTAGAATTTATGGTGGTTTATGGTGTCGTTAGTGGCAACGTTTTCTTCTGTTCCTTCGTGGTGTATGGAATAATGATGATAAAAGAGAAGGGAAGCTGTTCGAACAAATAAATTATGTAGCTTTCAGATGTAATAAATTTACTATAAATTTAATATTCAAATGAGATTTGAAATTTCATAATGGCAACTTATTATAAAATTTTGAAACAATTTGAATGGAGAATTATTCATAACCAAGTGAAAAATCATAAAAAATTTTATGAAAAAAATTATTTCAAAATTCTTAAATAATAATGAAATTATATTTACCTGATTGATCATAAAATTTGAACGAAAATTGATTATTAATTTGCTTTCAGAATAAATTGTTTGAATTTTTCTCGCTTATTTAATGAAACCAATATAAATTATAATCTACAATTCGTAATAAGAAATATCTTTCTCATTAATAATTTGCGCTTTCTGTTTTACAAAATTGTTCATAAAATATCACAAAGAGTAATATCTTTTTTTATAATATTGATTAAAATTTTTTTTACAATATTTTTTTAAATATCATAAAAAATAATATATCTTTTTTTTATTACTTACAAATTTCAATTTCTCGTTCGTCGATTGTTTTTATGAATTCTCATCAATGCAGCACAACCTTCTGTCTCCTACGAACGATAACGGTAAACTGAGAAAGAGAGAGTCTTTCGTATTCCATACTCTATTGTTTATTAATTTTCGTTGAGGGGAGACGTATAATAGTCGATGACTCCATTATCTATTTCCGGTTTCACAAATTCGACCCTTTCTTTGTTCATCGACATGGTATTTCGCCTTCAGTCGATTTATATTGGAAAATTCTTTCGCGGAAAATTGAAAATACATCTATGATATATAATCGTGAATAACGATTATCAACGACGATCAAGTCGACGGTCGTCAATTGCGAGACTTTAGAAAAGAAAACTTCGATTTCGATTGCAATTCTGTCCAACTGAAAGTTTGAAACCAGGAAATAAATTATCTTATCTATATCTCATCGTAACAATGGTGTAAGTATATGTTATGTAATAATAATTACGATGCATTAGGCGAAGGAAAAGATGGATGGAAATAAGACCGGTCGAATCTAAGAAACGGTACGCAGTCGAAAATAGTTTGTTCATAGTGCAACTATTAACAAGTATTTATCGAGTGTGATTAAACGCCTCGAATCCGCACAATTAAATTTTTTCTACGTTTCTATTTGTATCTTCTTCCTATTGAAAAATAAGAAGAAAAGAAGAATAAAGATATCGGTTTCAAATCCCTCTGACAAGATTCCTTTCTTTCCACTAAATATTATAGAGAAAAATTTTGATACTTTTCGCATCGAATAATCTTCATCGAATCTAATTTCTATCGTCTCTTTAAGAAAGTTTAAACGGAAATAAGTAACAGAATGCACAAACTTTCTCTGTCGTTCGCTCTTCTCACTTACGGTGGCTATTGGAGGCCAACAAAATGGCCGGCTTCCTCTTACAAATATCACTTGTACAACATTTACTCGGCATTCATGATTTTCCTCTTATACTTCATCACGTTCTGTACTTGCGTGGATTCATTGATCAGCAAAAACTTGAAGACAATGAGCGAAAAATTTTCCCTCTGCATCTCGGTCTTCGGTGTTTCCCTCAAAGTGGCCAATTTGTTCCTTCAACGGGGGAAAATTATAAATATAATGAACAGTTTGACGAAGGAGAATTCCATTCCAAGGGACGAACAGGAGGAAATCATTCAACGGAGGAACGACAATTACGCGAGGTTCTTTTTTCCATTAAATCAAAATAAAATTTCTTCTCTGTCAAAATATCTTCTTCGCGGATTTACGGATTTATTTCTTATTCGATCGTTCAATCTGTAAGTATAGACTCATTAAAATTTTTTTCTTCCAGAAAAGTGACCATATATTGCGAGATTCTGAACGAATCGGCAGTGTTCTTCGCGACAGTGGGTCAATATAAAAGATTCATAAATACCAGAACATTACCCGTATCCGATTGGATACCGTACGACTTATCCTCGACAGAATTGTACATTATATCCCTGTTGTATCAAACTGTTGGACTGTTGATCTGTGCGAACGCGAGCGTGGGCAACGAGACCCTGATTGCCGGATTGATGATACAAGCTGGCGTGCAGTTCGAGATATTTTGTCATCGAGCACAAAATCTGCCCTCCCTCGTGTTGACGGTAACACGAAACAGCAACGTGTCCAAAAAGGATCTGAGGATAAGATACAATAAGATTATTGGGAATTTCGTTCGATATCATCTTGAAATATACGAGTAAAGATATATAAACCATTATTACTAATAGTAGCTAGAAAATTAGAAACGATCTCGATGTTGCGACGATTGCCATTACAGATTTGCCGAAACGGTGAACACCGTGTTCCAGTACATGATTTTTCTACAGTTCACCATAAGCTCGGTGGTTCTATGCCTGAGTATCTATAAATTTTCAACGGTAGATCCGTTGAGCATGAACTTCGTCTGGAGCGGCTTCTATTTGTGCTGTATGCTTATGCAGGTGTATTTATACTGCTGGTTTGGGAACGAGGTGACGTTGAAGGTTGGCACTATCTTTCCTTTCTACTCGATTATTATATGCACGAGTAACACGAGTAAAAAATTGACAGAGAGGTGGAAATTAATGTTTTCTAATAATAACAACAAACGTTGATTAATTGCACGAGAATAATTTGTCTAACGTGTTAATTTTTTTTTCTTCTTTATTTCTTTTTTCTTTCGTAATCAATTCGTTGGTTATATATTTATAGAGCAATAAAGTAAGCGATGCTATTTACGAAATGGATTGGACGATACTTCCTTCTAACGTAATGAAGGATTTATTGCTCGTTATAGCAAGATCTAAGAAACCGGTGAAAATAACCAGTGGTCAAATCTTTATCTTATCCACGGAATCTTTTATGAAAGTTAGTTGAATAGAGTCAAGAGAAGAAAGCTTGATTAAGCTTCGTTCCGTTATAACGATTTCTAATCAATTGTAATCCATTGTAGATCATGAAAATATCATACTCCTCGTTCAATATTCTGAAAAATTCAACGATGAAGTAAGAAAATTCAATTGTTACCTATTTCAATTTTTACCGACGATATATATATATTATATATATAATTGTTCTCGCTCCAATTGTACTTTTTTACAATTATCATAAGGAGTATTTGTGTATCCTTTTTTATCGTTGTGCATTATCACACACTTTCATCGATGTACCTACTCGTCACAAACAGGATTAAAAAAAAAATAATAAAAAGAATTCATCATCAAGAATTGTATCGATAATTAAAATTAGAAAAATCGGTCATCGAATATCCGTCCATACAACTCTACCATCGTTCATGGTATTTTTTAATTTTATCGCATTGTAATCCAAGACAGAGCGAAGATTTTTAATAGAATTATAACTATTTCCCTAAATTTTTTCCGATGTTTTGTCTGACGCCCGGCTCACTTATCAAAGCCGCCATATTTTTAAACATTAAGAATTTTTAACGACACTTTTAGAATCACGTTACGCAAGTTTATTTATCGTTCTGATCGATTGCTCGATCGTTCGGACGAATAGCACGAAAGAAGGATAACTGGAGGAAAGTTGTGATGAACTGATTCGAGAAGCATTTGAAGCATTCAAAGCATTCGCTTTGGAGGAACATCGATTTCTTCGTGATCATCGTTAATATTACATTTATCGCCTTTTTTCAAGGTTGGTTACGCGAGCTTACCATTCCAAAAGTTTATTGTTTCTGCCCCTCCGACTTGTAACAGTTAAAAGTGTGCAGTGTATATAACCGAAATACTCGAAAATAATAACGATCGACGAGACGAGTCGATTTTTTTTTCGATCGTGCGTCGAATGGCCGGCAAAAAATGCCTTATCAAAAATTATAAAATAAATCTCCTTCTAATTATTCATTAGATACAAAACTATATCATATCTTATCTTTATATAACCAAGTATATATATCTCGAATCATCGACGAAGATAACTAAAAACGTGGTAAATGACATCAGTTTCAATTTCTCTCACATTCGCAACACGTCGATCTATATAAATTCGATAATATCGATGGATCCAGTTACTAGCCTGTTCCGATCAAAAGGTGAGAGAAATTTTCGAGGAGGCGCGAGCAGAAAATAAACGTGCAGGGCCCCACCCCCGTAGAACTTTCTGTGGCGGTCCATTTTTGGGCTCCCCACCTTGGGAGCTTCGCTTCGATTACCGCGTCCTCGCCGAGGAAGAAGCTTTTCGAAGCACCCTCGGGACACTCGACTCGCGCCACTCTACTCGCTCGGGTTAGGTAAGTGAATTATCACGAAGATTCATTCTCGGCGATCGCTTCTCCTCTATTCTCTATTCTGTTTTTCTTCGCTTCGTTATTGATGATGCTCGGCCAAGCTTGTTCCGGTGTTCGCGACGCGAGTGTGACAGAAAGAAAGAAAGAAAGAAAGAAAGAAAGAAAGAAAGGAAGGAAGGAAGAAAGGAAGGGAGGAAGGAAGTATGTGAATGTGCGTGGGATTTTCACTCGCGCATAATTTACAAACACATGGAGAGACGTTGAAGACTTTGATCTTCGACGAGAGGAGCTTTGGTGAAAGAAGAGTATAATTCGACTAATCGTTAACAGTTTCGTTGCCACGAAGATAAACGACTGCTACTAATGGAGCTGCTTCGACGACTAACAAGCTTCTCAATCTCGAAAAAGAGCGCTCCGCTCGAAACAGTGTCACAGTTTAGGAAGGCTATGGATTTAACACGCTTTAACTTCGAGGAATTTTCATCTCGAACGCTTCGCTATGCAAAGCTTTGATGTTTCGCTTTGACAATGTTTGTAAGTAGCGTGATAATCTTCTAATCCATCGCTTAACAAAATTTCTTCAAGTAGTAAAGCTATTTTATACGATAAGATTTTTTTTTCTCTCTCTCTTCTAATCACGAGATAACAAACCAGATAACAAAGATATTATCGATGGAAGCGTAAACGAAAAATCTTGAAAAGAACGAAATGTTCTGTTCCACTTCGCGGCAAAAATAAACCGGTTGCCATCATCCAATCGTTTCGTTTACGTCTGCTATTTTCAACCGCAGAACATTCAACGCTTTCGGTCACGATTCCGTTGAATCGCGGCTCATTTCGAAAAACTAAGATCGATTGTGATTATCGATCGATTAATCGCAATCGATGTTGGTACAAGTTTATACGGCAAACTGCTCCACATCGATCGAGCCACCAGTTTTAGTGATTTAAATGCTTGCAGGAAGATCGACAGGAAGCGGAACGCTTTCGCCACATATTAACCGCTGCCAATTAACAACAGCATTTTTAACAGCTTCGAGCAAATTTGCTTTCGGATTTAACGTAACGCAATGTCGTAAGTAGCATTAGTAACAATTCAATCTACCTTAATTAATCCCTGAAATCCCTCGGCCATTTTGTAACGCGATCAAAATCCATCCAACGATATTAAATAACTGCCCGAGATTGAATAACTCGAAGAATCCGTTATTGTTATTGACCGTCAACCGATCCGCTTTATTCCGTCACTTTGCCACTCGTGGATGACCAAATGTTGAAACTTTCCAGGTGCTATTAATATCGAGAAAAGGGGGTCGAACGTAGCCCCATTCACCCATTCGAAATGCTTCTTTACTTATCTCCGGAAATCCTATCTATCTTTAATATCGAATCTCTTAGACAGAGTTGTCCAAACGTAATTGTCCTCGAATAAACAAGAAATCGATCTTTATCAGTTTCAAAATAATAATAAAAATAGAACGTGATGAAAAATTTGTGGAATCCTAAGAAACGAATATGCAGGATCGCGAGATCGCGACGATGATTTCGTAAATGCTATTAATACGCGGCAGTTAGATCGAATGTCGGTCGTTGGTGGCGGCCAAGTAAAGCCCGTTCTTCTGGGTTACGCTCGTGCTTTTTGGCCTCCTCGTCCTCTCGCGTCCTCTCCTCAACGTCGGCCGCCGTCCTCTCTTCGTCGTTCCGCGCATATTTATAGAGCCCGCCTATGGATGCTATTTCCGTAGACGCACCGATGTGCCCCGTTCCTCGTCATCGCGAAGCCGGACGAGATATCATCTGCCTCCGAGATTATGACTCGCGCAACACGCTCAATTCGTGAAAATATACGCGAGCCGATTCCGTCCTCCCGCGCGCTCCTCCCGCCTTATTTCAAGGTTACAGTCATCGCCAATTACTCCATCTTTCACGCGATATTTCGAAAGAATATTCGAAAAAAATATTTACGACATTTGAGGACGACGATTATCCCGAAACGTTTCGATTACCCATTCTCCGTTTCCGTTTGGAAAGTAGCCAAGTTTCTGATCCTTGTTGAGGATTCTGATTTCGTCACTAACGTCATTAACGTGGGGAAAAGGAATGCGCCATACCTGACTGCCGTCATTTCCAACTTTCCTGTATCTCTCTAACTGAATGAGATCGTACGATATCCATGGGGCGGTCGTTAAACGAAAGGAAAATGGAAAATTTCAGCGAACTCGATAGTTTCTTGAAGGAAGCCGGCAGAAGGGAAAAGCCGCCACCATGGACGCGATCAAGAAGAAGATGCAAGCGATGAAGCTTGAGAAGGACAACGCGATGGATAAAGCCGATGCCTGCGAGGCGCAGGCGAAGGAGGCGAATATGCGCGCGGACAAGGTGAACGAGGAGGTCGGGGAATTGCAGAAGAAGCTCGCCCAGGTGGAGGGCGATCTCGAAGCGAACAAACAAAATTTGGAACAAGCGAACAAGGATCTCGAGGAGAAGGAGAAAGCTCTGACCAACGTGAGTTATATAGTCCTCTCCTTAATCTTCTCCCCATTTTCCCCCAAATTTTTTTTTACCCGAGCTCTCCTCAAACTCGCTCCAATTTATCTTGGACCAGATCCAAATGAATTTTTCGCCGGGAAATTTTATTTATATTTATACGATGGTTCCTTCAAGATCGATGAATCACACGCGGTTTTACGATGGCATGGATTCTTACGAACGGCGCCTCGTAAGAATCGTTCCTTCGATCCTCTTTGTTCCTTCGTTTCTTTTTTATTAGAGGGTCAATGAGTCACGGGAACGTGTTTTAATTTCAGGCCGAGTCCGAGGTCGCCGCTCTCAACCGAAAAGTGCAGCTGATCGAGGAGGATCTGGAAAGATCCGAGGAACGATTGAACACCGCCACTGCCAAATTGGCCGAAGCTTCTCAGGCCGCCGATGAATCCAGCCGGTAAATGTTAATGAAATATCAATGGATCGTAATGTCCCGTCCATGAGATAAGAGGTGGAGCTACGATTAACGAAATGCAATTGCAGTATGTGCAAAGTATTGGAAAATCGTGCACAGCAGGACGAAGAGAGGATGGATCAGCTGACCAATCAGCTAAAAGAGGCACGTCTGCTTGCCGAGGACGCTGATGGAAAATCGGACGAAGTGTCGCGAAAGCTGGCCTTCGTTGAAGATGAGTTGGAAGTCGCTGAAGATCGAGTCAAGTCTGGTGAAGCGTAAGTCTTCTCAATCCTGCAGGACCAATGAATAATTATTTCCACTTAAATAGTTCCATCCTTGCAGCAAGATCATGGAACTGGAAGAGGAATTGAAAGTCGTCGGTAACAGCTTGAAATCACTTGAAGTATCCGAGGAGAAGGTAAGGTTTGTCTTCGCGTCTCTGCCATTTCCATGAAATAATTTTGGATTGGGATACGATTAGGCCAATCAAAGAGTCGAGGAGTTTAAACGTCAGCTCAAGACTTTGACGGTGAAACTAAAGGAGGCCGAAGCTCGCGCTGAATTTGCTGAGAAAACTGTCAAGAAACTCCAGAAGGAGGTCGATAGGCTCGAAGGTAAGCTTTTAATTTTTTTTTTTTTCCTGCATTCTTCCGTTACATCATCTTTAAATATAATACTCAAGTTTCAAATAAATTTCAAAGCTCGTTTTATAAATATGCGGGTGGATTTTTTTTCTTAAAAAAAAATATTCATTATTTTGTTACCGCAGAATATTTTCAGAGTGCTTTTGTAACGAATTTAAACGGGTATCTGATGTAATTTGGCAAAATGACAACAACACTTTCATTATCCGGTGTTCTCTACCGAAATTGAATATCAAAGACTCGTAGTCAATTTGCCAATATTGAACGTACGATGATTAAGATCTAGATCTTTGGAACGAATATGCTTAAAAAATTGATTTGAAGAAAGAATATCCTATTATTATCCACTTTTACTCGTATTGCTTTATAATTACAGAGATTGCCAAGATATTTGTTCGTTAGTAAATATTCGTGTTAATGAACGACACATCATCGAGCAACATCACTGATTTTCTTTACAGACGTATTGCACCAGCAGAAGGAGAAACGCAAAACGATTTGCGAAGAATTGGACAAGACATTCTCTGAGCTTTCTGGCTACTAAAAAAAAAAAAAAAAACAAAATACTACTCGCACTCATACAAATTTTCTCATTTATTCCTATACACGAAACATATTCTATCTCTATTATTTTGTCTTTGTTTTAAAAATACATCTCTGCTTTAGCTGTCTTTTTTTCTTTTCTGCTGCAATAGCTTCCAAAATTGGGCTTATCGTTCTTTATCGTCGTTTTGACATAAACTTTTTTTTATAATCGAGAAATCAAGCTATAAAAAAGCCACTTTACGTTTTTGTCCCTTTTTCTTGCGTATTCACACTCACATAAGACGAACATTTTTTATTTCTTCTTTTTTTTTTTTTCTGATCGATCATCTTTAAAATTTGTGCTCATTTTATATTTAATGTCTCGATATTTAATTTTTTCTTCATCGTCCGATTTGGGAGCGCTTTGCTTAACTTTTTTTCTAAGAACAGATTAATTAGTAATTTGTCGTTGAGCATTGTCTATTAATATAACGCGTACAAGAAACACAATAGCACACAAGGCGCTTAACAGAATAAAAAATAAAACAAAAAAGCTTCGCACGTTTATATGGGCCATCATCAGGTACATTTGCCAACCCCTCGCAAAACTGTTTGCCTTACATTCGTGCAAAGGTATACTACACCTCACGATTCTTGCATGCTTCGAGTAAAAAAAAGTTTATTAACACTTTCTTTAATGTTTGCCTTCACACGATGCTTTTTGTGTCTGTGCAATTTTGTATCGTACAAGCACACTATAGACATACACCGCGTCGTTCTACGACGTTCTTTAAATTTTTAAACGAGGTTATATCATAAGTGTGCACTTTTTCTTTTTCTTTTCCTTTTTTAGGACGAATGTTGTTGCATCAGATAATAATTTCTTTTCTTTTTCCTTTTTTTTTTTCTTTTTTTTTGCGTAGGGTTTAACACATCCCTTCGATAGCGAACAAACAATGATTTTTAAGCTCATTGAAAGAAGTAGTTTATCGATTCGTGTTTGACCGGTAAACGAAAATTCGTAATCCCTTGAAAAAATCATTTTCAATTCGTTTCCGAAAATCTGAATCCGTTTACCGGGCAAATGCACAAGGATCGAATAGAAAATACGTAGGATTGTTATTTCTTAGATGTAAAGAAAGTGATTAGAGGTTTAAATGAGGTGATATACGTAAAAAAAAAAAGAAATCAATTATTCTATATCAACTTTTCCAGACGAATTGGGCATCAACAAGGACAGATACAAGTCGCTCGCCGACGAGATGGACTCCACATTCGCCGAATTGGCAGGATATTAAGTTACTTTGTCCTTTTATGCTTCCTATATTAATTACAATGTGTCATGCGTGGGGATGGAACTAAAATGTTACGCATAAAGGACTCTAAAACACGACCAATCGTTGCACGAAATCAGCGAAAGGGGTATAGGCTGAGGAGATAGATCGTCGGATATCATTTCGTCTAATTATTACGACGTTACCGCGACGAAGATGGTCAATGTATGGAGATCCGTAAGGAATTTTACTCTGTTACACTGTTGTACGAAATATTACACAAGACCCAATAAACTGCTGTAATGTGGTATGCGTTACTAATTACAAGGGCTTTCAATAGATTCTTTTTTTTTTTCTTGAATTGAAAAATTACTTTTACCTTCAGCAGGGTTTCTCTGTTTCTTCCGTCTCTATCTTTCCGTCTCTTTTTTTATCTCTCTTTCTCTGCGCGGAAAGTATTATCGTCGTGTCTATCTGTGGAAAGAAACGGTGAGTATAGAAAGAAAAAAATTAAACAATTATGAAATACAATAATTAAGAAATAAAAATATATTATACGATAAGAAATAAAAGATAAGAAAAGAAAAATGTATAATATCTTATAGAGGCACAGTTATATGAGATATTTATTTAGTTACCAAGGTACTTATTAAATGTACACTGAATGTATAAATGTACACCGAATGGCATATCAATTCAGGAGTGCTGCTCTTGTACTATATCTTCGAAAGTCATGATTAATTATATGCACGTTTTTTCCTCTTATCTACTATTTACACTTGATAATATCTTAGAAACGTCATTTTCGCATAATTGTGCATAATTTTTATACAACATTAGTCTATTTCAACGATCCACAAATATTCGGGACCATTTCATTTTGATGAATGTACCTATTTAGACACATATGACACGCCAGATATCTAACTCATAGTTAAAACTCAAGCATGCAAAACAAAAATATACAATCTCGCCTGTAAAATATGAATTTACAAAACAGGAAAAATAAAAAAAAAAAAATAGCACACATACATTCAGGTAATTATCATTATTGTATACAAATATATATATGTGTGTGTGTATATATACACACACACACACATACACACATACATACATACATACATACATATATATATATATATATATACCAAAAAACTATAACAGTCAAAAACAACGAATACGAACAATTCAGACATTCGGCAAAAAAATCTTTCCCGTTCATCACATTTATGACATATTTATTACTTCATCGATAGAATGAGAGAATTCAAATTACTTCGTGATATACATTTTAAAATAAGCACTCGAACATTCTTTTTTTTTTTTTTTTTATATCTCCATTAGTAGAGGATTGAATAAAATATCTTTTACAACAAACGGCATTTAAACTCTTAACATTTGACTAACAAAGGATAGTATGCTTTTTTGTAAAAATTCACGATTCGAATGACCGGTTTAAAATTGTTTAATCAATAACAATATAAACGATGTATCGATGATCTGAATCTAAGATCAGAGTAAACATCCTGCAGGTTCTAATAATGCCCTTGCTCTAAAAGAATTTCTTTTTGATTCGTAGCATGCACTTGGCGAATACGTTAACAATAAAATAAATATAAATTGTACGAAATTGTTTAAATTTGTACATAATACGGATTGGAAAAAAAAAAAATTATTTCAACATCTCGAATGATTAATCAGTTCAATTTTTCAATTCAACTTTTCAATTTGCTTAACGACAACCTCATTAGTCTTTGTTTCATCTCGATTTTCCTCGATTTTCTAACATTAATAAATTAATGTTATTAAAGTTTTGGCAACGCGTTGTTCGAGTGTCGCAAAAACGAGCATAGAAAATGCTTAATACACACGATGCCAATTGGCACCGATTGAAATACTTCCTCGTTTAATCGACAGTCATCCCTTTTTCTAATACAATAAATAACTGTACTGCAAAAACTATAAAAACTACGACGGTATTTATCTAATATACAATCTTCATTATACAAAACATTAGACTATTTGGTGTATTAATTGCACGCAACATCATGACCGCTCTGTGATGTCATTTTATGATGAAACGAATAATAGTATGAAAAACAAAAAAAAAAAGATATTTCTAATGCCTCGATAATACATTCACACGGTACGAATCGGATGTATCGATGTAATTTTCGCGGTACTTAACTCGAAAAGGATGAAAAGACATGACAGGTACGTGCTGTATTTGTGAAACGAAATATCGATTTTCACTCGAATTAAATTCAACTTCAATGCATCGTGAGACGAACAGACGGATGAAACATTGACGCGTATAAAAAAAAAAATTCATAAAGAAATTTATGATATAGAATATATTAAAAAAATTAAAATTATTTCTTTTTTTAACGGTTTTGATCTTTTTAACGTTGACGTATCAATGTTATTTATACTCGACCGAACTTAATAATACTTAAAAAATACTCTGTACATGTGAATAAAAAAAAAAATTGCATTAAATGCATTCTATTACCGCGTGTCAAGTATTTTTGAAAATTTCTTTTTATGAAAATTTGCGGAAACAAGTTCAATCACGTTTCCAATGTAAAATAATAATAATAATTATTATTATTATTATAAAATAATAATAAAGGAATATGCCGATGATCACACTCTTTCTAACATAGGATATAAATTACCAAATGATTCTTTCGCTCACTCTTACATTAATTATATCGCGTACGAAAATATCAATAAATATAATAGGTGTCTTCGGTTCAGGCAGATGAACCTACGCTAAATTCTTCGCGAAATATCAAGAATATATCTATGTTACAAGGCAATGTGATGCACAAAATCTTCAAACGACCCGACTCCACCCAATTACCTTAAAAAATCAACATAATTTTTTATATTTACGACGTAAGAAATCAAATATATATTTATAATATAAATATACATATATGTAGGTGTATATATATATATAAATTTATATATGTATATATATATATACATATATATGTCGCGTCTACATAACATAAATAAATGCACTGTAGACCCCATTTTAGTATTCCCCAGAAAAATGGTAAATACTCTATAATATTATACAACAATATAATATCACAATCTATGTGCATTATTACACATATATTATACATTATACATTATTTATGTAAAAATAACAAATATTAGAAACATGTAAAAATATATATAAGAAAAATAAACTGATGATAATGAACAATGAAGAACATATAAACGATATATTACGTCTCATTGCGATACATAAAATTTTGTTTTTATACATATTTTCATAATCTAATTGAAAATATGCAATTAAGAAATTAAGACGAAATTTGAATCATATCTTTAGATAAAAGATAAAAGATAACTTTCTTTTCTTTTTTATCAAGAAAATTAGTATTTACAAAATTCTTCTGGGGTCTTACTTATTTTTATATATATATATGTATGTGTGTGTGTCTATATATATATACATACATACACACACACACATATATATATACATAATATGCGAAAGAATTTCTCTTATAAGTTCAAATAACTTAACGACTTAATATACATAGAATAACAATGTATATAATAAACGATGTCATGATTTAAGCAGATGGTCACGATGCGAAGAATTGTTGGAGACGCTGTACCGTTCTACGGTCCAGAGCACACAAATCAAAGTCAAATGTTTTCTTCGTAATCTCGTATTGACCAGTTTCTGCGATTACTTGAACAACTCTTTGTAATTCTTGATTATCTTGTAAAGTCATTATTTTTTGTTGCAAGTCTTTTAATTGAGACACATAATCTTCCGAAAACACAGGTGGTTCCCCCATATCAGAATCAACCAAAGTACTATTCGTGGAATCAGGTGCCACTTGTTCCACTTCTGCTTCGATATTTTTTTCAACCATTTGCTCCATGACACCACGATCCTCTTTGTCTTTCATATGAACAGTTTCCTGATCTACCACAACGGGTGATTGACTCGAAGAAACAGGTTCTAAGGGGGGTGACGATGAATGACCCCTATCCTTTTCTCTTTTAACTACATGTTCGTCATCGCCTTTACTATCACTCCTTCGTTTTCTCTTTCGGGTATCCTTCTCTTCCCCTTTGCTTCCTTTAGGTCTCTCCCTTTTACTTCGATCTATCTTTTCTTTTTTAATATCTGGCGGGATTGTCGGTGAAAGAGCTTTCGCCATATCGGTTGGCGGTGTAGACACTGTTATATTTTCTACTTCTTTCTTAATGACAGGCACTGACAATTTTGATTCGGTAAAAGAATCATCATCTACGGATGGCGCTGAATCGCTACTATCTCTTTCCGGCATTTCTGCCAACAGAGTTGAAAGAGGATTAGCTACTGAAACATTAGGCACATTGTTTTGCTTCTCCGTTGAAGATTTTATCCTATCGCGTTTTTCCTTTTTATCCCTATCTTTACTACTATCCCGTTTATCTTTTTTATCCCTTTTCTTATGCTTATGTTTCTGCCTATCCTTGTCACTTTTACTATCCTTCGTTTTGTCGGATCTTTCCATTTTCTCTGATTTTTCTATCTTTGGCAGCTTATCGTCCTTTGGTTTGTCACTCTCCTTCGGAGGTCTCGGCGATTTTCTTCCATCTTTCGTAGATTTATATTCTTGACTTTTTTCCTTCTCGGATTTCTCCGATTTGTCTGGCTTATCATTTTTCTTTTCTATTATTTTTATAGTTTCTTTCGAAGAAGACCGTTCTCCTTCTTTATATTTATCTTTTCGTTCCCTATCCCGATCTTCTTTATGTTTTTTCTTGTCCTTTTTTTTTTCACTTTTAGAAGAATCGGTAACACTCTTACCATTATCTTTTATTTTATCTTTTTCTTTATATTTATCCTTATCTTTGTCAACTGTTATTTTTTTTAATTCTTTTTCTTTTAATTTTGGAGAAGACGGTCTCTTTGCCGGAGGAAGAGAAGGACTAGAAGGTCTTTTTAATGAGATTGATGTAGGTGAAAGAGGTCTTTTATTAGAAGGGCTAGAATGACTTTTATTTCCAGGACTCGGAGGTCTTTTTGATTTTTCTTTATTACGAATTTTATCTTTAGATTGATCTCTGATTCTTTTATCTTTTTTGTCGTCTACTTTCTCTTTTTTATTATCTTTGTGAGGGCTCTCTTTGAGTTTTGTTTTATCCACTTTATCAGACTTTTCAGTGGTAATTAATGATTTAGAACTTGAGGATTTTTCTGATTGTATAGGTTTTTTAGGATCTTGAATAACTTTTGTAGGCTTTAAAGGAGTTCCAAATAGTTCAGCAAAAGAATTAGAAGTTTTTGATTCTATATTTTTGTGCTTTTTTGTATCATTTCCATTGATTTTTGGTTTATTAACCATAGTTAATGCTTTAGTTTCACTTTTTTCAACTGAATTTTCAGAATTAGATATGAGAACCTAATCATATAACGTTTATTAAGATTTATATAGTGATTTAAGAACCTGTAAATATAAGATTAAATATACTTACACCACCACCTTTTAACAATTTCCTTTTAAAATCATCTGAAGGATTATTAATTATTTCTGTATGCTTTATAACACTAGTAATTGCAGGACCACTTTTTTGTAAATTAAGGTCATATAAAATTTCTATTTTTTTACTACCTTCATCCTTGTTTTTTAAATAAATATGAATTGGAATCTCAAAACCAGCATAACCAGATTCTTTTATCACAAATGGTGGTTCTTTTATGATTCTCTTTGGTTTTGCAAATGTTTCATGTAATTGAAAAACCACTGGAAAATAAAATAAAATATATCAGAAGATGATCCATTCTGTATATTCAAGTATACATTCAAAAATATATTTACCTTTTTCGACATAGTGGTGAATATCAGCATTATCTATACCCCGCACAAATACTTCCCAATCATGAGTGTATCCTTGTGGAGTGGTCCGCATACGTAACATTGATGCGTGTCCACATTCTAATGTGATACGAATTGCCATTCTCTCATATGAAATTTTTGATACACACTTTTTTAAAGAAAAAATAGTGGAAGTTAATTATGCGGGTAAACACAAGAATTATATTACATTTTTATTGTGAATGAAAATCTTCACTATCAGGTCCTTCACAGAGTATTTGTAATGTTGTAAACCATTATTCAGCAACTTATGCTAGATGTATAAGTTATGACAGTAATTGTTTCCTAATTTTCGTACTTTTAAGATTCTGGTACATCGTTTGGTTACACTTGTTTTACATAAAAAAATGAAACACCACATTAGTGTGGAATATTATGTTAAATGAGATATTTATTAGAGGCAATTTACCTCGTAAGAACTATGGTAATTCGATAATTTTTCTTAAGCCAAATTCGATTCGATTATCAACAGGTAAACTTTACATCAACTAGAACTAGTCGCCATACTCGTCATTCCATATATACTATACTAGAACAAAAAGCTCGAATGTGTCGCCATCTAGGAAAATTTCTGTCCTCCATTAAACAATACCAATATCAATTCTTGATTTTATACAATTTTGTCCAATCCTTGATTGAGCACACACAAATGACATATTGTTTATTAATAGAACATACTATTCTCACATATTTAAATATTGCTTGTTGCTGAATTTTAATGTATGTAAATTGTTAAGACATTATTTATATATTATTTAATAGTGTAATATCTTAGTTTTTATATTTATATTTAAATTAAAATATAATTTCTTTTGTTTTTTAATAAAATTAATAAATATGTTAATATAATGTATTATAATCGTAAGTAAATTTATTACAAACAATATATATTTAAAAGAAATACTTAAAGAAATCAATAATATTATTTATAATTTAATGAAGAAAGAGGATTCTAATCTTTACTATAAATGTAACCTACTGATACCTTATTAATACAAATTTCTTTATAAAAAATGTTATCTACTATTGTAAAAGAACACCAAAGCAAACAAGCAGCGAGAAAAGAAAGACAAGGTAAAAAAAAATGAATTTTTGATTTTATAGAAATTGAATAAAATTATATAATAAATATGTATATATAATAATATTTTTTAACAGAACAAAAAAGAAAAGAAGCTGTACAAGCTGCAAGTAACTTGACACAAGCTTTGGTTGATCATCTAAATGTAGGGTGAGTTCAAGATGTTCTTTGATAACAAATATAATTATTTATTGAATGTATATTTTATCATATAGTGTGGCACAAGCATATCTCAATCAAAAGAAATTAGATGCAGAGGCAAAACAATTGCAACATAGTGCAACAAATTTTGCAAAACAAACACAATCATGGTTGAATCTAGTAGAAGCATTTTCTAGTGCACTAAAAGAAATTGGTGATGCTGAAAATTGGGCACGCAGCATTGAAGGAGATATGAGAACTATAGCAACTGCTTTGGAATATTCTTACAAAGGTAAATACAATCATTTTTGTTATTAATTTTTTATATATATACATATATTATATATAAAATTTAATTAATATATTTATAGCTACTCAAGAAGCTCAAGGGACCAGCACTTCTTGAAAGCACTTCAAAAATGTACACTGTTACAATAATATTTAAAAAGAAACTTAACAATAAGTGTTATAAAATTTAATATTTTTATGTTTAATGTTTTATGTTTGTATTATTATGTTAAAATATATGAATTTATCACGTTTTCTTATGTTAAGAATTTATTTATTTAATATTATTAAAGTTTAGAATTAAATAGAATTAAAATAATTAATCGATCACTGTCTAGGAATTTAGTTTAATAATGTTTTTTAAAAATCAGGGTTACCAAATAAATTTAAGTAAATTTAAATCACTAGAAATATATAGATAGTAATCATGGCAGCGGGTCCTATTGCCGAACGTAATCAAGGTAAATTAAAATATTTAAAATATATATAACAATACTTTTCTTTTTCTTGTTTTTTTAATTAAAATATTTATTGTAATTTAATTAATTTTGATTAAAAATTTTAATTTTAATATATTAAAATTAAAAATATACCATATTAGGTTATGTGTTCATAAACACTTTGTAAATTAGCAATTCTAGAAATTTCATTTATAAAAATTGAATGTAAATCAGTTTTTTATATCTCGAATTAAATGTTTTCCGATACTTTTAGATGCCACAATATATGTGGGTGGATTGGATGATAAAGTTACAGAGTCCCTTATGTGGGAATTATTCGTTCAATCAGGACCAGTAGGTATGTGTTTTATATATATATCCATTGTTATATTTTCTAATTTTTAATATTCGAATAATTAAATTTTCTTTATAATTTTTTCAGTAAATGTCCATATGCCAAAAGATAGGGTGACACAAATGCATCAAGGCTATGGATTTGTAGAATTTATGGGAGAAGAAGATGCAGATTATGCTATTAAAATAATGAATATGATAAAATTGTATGGAAAACCAATAAGAGTAAACAAAGCAAGTGCTCATCAAAAAAATCTAGATGTTGGAGCTAATATCTTTATTGGGAATCTTGATCCGGAAGTAGATGAAAAACTTTTATACGACACTTTCAGTGCATTTGGAGTAATTCTTCAAACACCAAAGGTAATATACGTTATATATAACAATAAAAATTAATCAATATCTTGGAAATAAGTAAAAATTAAATTTAATATTATTATTATAAAATATATTTTTCAGATAATGAGAGATCCTGAAACAGGAAATTCAAAAGGTTTTGCATTTATAAATTTTGCTTCGTTCGATGCGTCCGACGCGAGTATAGAAGCAATGAATGGTCAATATCTATGCAACAGACCAATTTCTGTTTCGTATGCTTTCAAACGCGATGCGAAAGGTGAAAGGCATGGTAGCGCGGCTGAAAGATTGTTAGCTGCTCAAAATCCACTAAGTCAAGCAGATAGGCCTCATCAATTGTTTGCCGATGCCCCTCCTTTAGCACCCCCTCCAATTCCAAATTCAAATACAGCAACTCATCAAACTACTCATCATCCTCAACATCACGTAATGCACGGTATGGTTGTACCACCTCCTCCTCCACCATCAACACCAGGGCCTCCAATGGGTCATCCACCGCCGCCACCTGTTCCACCTCCACCGTCGAGTGGTTTTCCTCCAGCGAGCATTCCTCCGCCACCTTTACCCCCAATGTCTATGGCAACACATCCTCCTCTACCACCTGGAATGCCACCTCCACTGCCACCTATGCCCGTTCCAACGTCTCAAGCACAACAAACAACTCCCAGAATGATAGCGCCACCACCTACTGCTCATTGGGGCGTAAGCGGACCACCTCAAGGTCAATTTCCACCACCACCACCTCCTTCATCCACTGGTGCACCTCCACCCCCACAATTTGGACAATTTCAGCCACCACCTCCCCGACCACCTCCAACCTGGAGGCATCCACCACCCCCTCCAGTGTCTCAAGGTGGACCACCGCCACCTCCACCTCCACAGTTTCGACCTCCCTTCCCACCAAGAGGTCCTCCCCCTCCACCGCCACCTCACGATTCCAGTCAATATTAAATTTATCATTTTTTCCCCTTCTTCGATATGTTTAAGTTAAAAAACGTAATTTTGACTGTGTTCAAATTGATTAAGACAAATTAATAATTAAACACTAACTGATTGTACAAATATTCTGTAAGGGACAAATTCACAATAAATTTTTTTAATTTTATCTTATTTTTTTTTTTTCAATTCCCAATTCCTTTCCTTATTTTTACAATAATAAATAGTTATTAATTCAAGTTATTAATTTATCTTAATTTCTTAATCTAATTAGTTAATCTAGCGAATAAAAACGCGGTCATTTAATATATCGATTAGGGAAGTCGCGTGTGAATAAGGACATGCCAAGTTTGTTCTATTGATTATTGCAAGCTTGACCAGTCCAGTCAGTGATAACAACGAACAGACAAATGAATAGCAAAACAGTTGTCTACGAGCTTGTCATCGCGTCGAAGGGATTCAACGTTGTTTCGTTTATACGGAACGGAACGAAAGGTAACAAGTGAACGTAAGGAAGTCGTAGGTCGCGTATCAAAAAGCCGGGTAAGTAAGGGGAACAGGTGTCTGAAGTGGAGTAAATTAAGAGCATCGGCGACACTGTGCATTCTGAAAATAACGCGATTTTTTTTTTAGATCGTTCGTGACTCGATGTAGTTTCATCGATCCATGGAACGCATCCTTGCTCGCCTCTTAATGAAATCGAATCGTTTTCAATTAATTTTGAGATTCTGATTTTGAAATGGTTACCCATCTACCCAATATTCTTCTATCCAAAGGAGGGAATCATGTTTAACTCGTAACATGGCTCGCTTCTACTACGAATGTAACACAGATTTAAAAAATTACACGGAAGACAGTGAAACTATCAAGCCCTACGCTTGCACATCTGACAAATATTGTTTGTACTGTTGTTGTAATTCGCAGTGTTGTTTATTGGTACAAAAACGGCCTCCACGACACTTTTGGGAAGCCTGGTACTTTTGGCTAGGCATTGCTTTACTCGCTGTTTTTATCGTATCTTTGGTAAGTGTGTATTCAATCATTCAATCATCGAAATTTGTTCGTTTATCTGTTTAATGATTGATCACCTCCCTTAGTACTAACTCCTTTACTCGTTTAATTTCCCTTTCGACTTTCGTCAATTTTCTAAGGGATTTTTCGATTCCTTTTCTTAAAATTAGGTGAGCAGTTACATAGTGAGTAATTGCAGACATAACATTCAAGGTGTACCGCTAAGACATAGCGCACATGGGAATCGACGGAACGATCGTGGCGGTCATTCGACAAACAACCAAAATGAAATATCGATAAGCATAATCCCAACCTCGGAATTTTTCCCGTCGCACAGGAAAATGTTCGTGATCACCTCTCAACCAGCCGTGAATCATCTGAGTGAGTAGAAATCTATAAAATTTTTTTCTTCTTCTATAAAAACTTCAGCGCCTCCTCTGTTTAAACTGTGTTCAAACTTTCGAACTTTCTGATCGAAACGCAGCCACGACGTGACGATACTGCGTTCCACAAACTGCATAATTACGTACGATAAGGCATATAATGATGTTAACAAATACATTCCGTATCGAGCAATTAAGAAGGGCGAGGGAGGGGGGAGACGTAATTGCGAGCGATCGCGAGAAGAGGGACGTAAAAGAAATCTTCGATAAAAGGGGAGGAGGGGCAATCATTTTAATCTTGCCGAGATTCGATTAAAGTTGAGGACTGATGGAATAATTTCGTGCAATCTCGCGATAATAATAATTTTGTGCATGCATTGATTTATATTGCAGCCCCTGTCGTTGCGTGAAGTCGTTTCATTTTCATCGGAGCGATTATGTCGGCGAGAGGGAGCAAAGAGCTGGTACATCATTCTATGGCGCTTTACGCTGCGATACTTCTTGAAAGACCACCGCGCGTCGTCTCATCGGTGGTTTGATCATCGGCTAGAAACATCATGGTCGTTACATCGCGGGAAATATTTACGATAAATGCGTCTTTTTTACTTGGCCCCTTGAGGATGCAATAACTCGGTAGCGCGATTTAAACAGGCCGGCCACGACACCAACATTCTTCCCAAATGAGAAACGATTTTACCTACGAGAATATTACGTGCTTCGTAATGATCAATTTGACACCAAGGCTGGTTAGATCGCGATCATCCTACCTTTCGTTTCGCCACACGCGATGCGATCCTATATTATATCATGGAAACTTCCGGTCAGCCTGTCTACGATTAAGCGATTTACCGTTTCAAAGATCGAGATGGAGGGTGAGAAAAGAGAAAGAGTTTGAAAAGTATTGCAAGAATATAATATTTTTAGGATAAGAAATAGGATAACATCATGGATAAAATTTTGTACGATCGATTTAACCGTTTCCAGAGTACAAATCATTGGATCTGTATCAGATTAGATCCAATCGCTTCCGATATTTTATATCGAAGTAATTTAGATTTTTTTTTCCTTTTTTTTTTTAATGGAAATCCTGATTCCATTTGGCTGGGCGGAGCGCAAAACTCGTTCTCGAGAATGGAAGTAACTACCATTAACAATTAAGAAGACACACTCCAACCAGGTCGACGTATATCTGACTGGGTACCAAGAAATCGGGGGCTAATTAAAAAGGACAATCGAGCGAATACAACTCAAGGCGACGTGTACTCTTTTATCTTCTCGCGCATCTCCCTTACCCTCTCCTGCTCCCTCTTTCCGCGCATCCTTTACATCTTTCTCTTTATCCGCTCAATTCCTCGTCTTCCCTTTTCCCTGCGACTCGTTCCTACCGCTCTCTCTCTGTTCTCAGATCGATCCAGCGATAGCGGTTAATCGCGGTAATCTTCACAGAGGAGAGGAATCACGAAAAAAACTTTGCCGCTCGTCGAATCGTATCGCGGTGAACGCGGAAACATGCACGCGTTTCTCAAAATGATAAAATGAAAATGATCTGAATCTGAAAGTTGTTCGATAGATATTTCTTCTTAGAATCGATCGATGCTCTCGAGATTATAGATCTCTGTGCCACGTGCTTCGAATCACGTCCTTCGGGAAATGAAAGGATTTTCAATGTAAATTTTCATTGTCTTGTTCCATTTGCGCAATGATTGGCTGTGGACAGTGTCAATTTGAAACAACGATTTTTCGCCAACCAGTCTTTTTTTTCTTTTCTTTTTTTTCTCGAAATGTTAGAAAACAGAAAATAATACGTTTATTTTAATACGAAATAATACGTAGATTACAATGTATAGTATATATATATCGATCACGATATCTATATCACACGCGAGAAACTGTATTAATTAATATGCATCGAAAGATACAGCTACACGTTTGACATTTTGCACAAGTGTGATTGTAATTAGCTGCGTAGGATGGGAGTGGAAACTACTGTGCGTGATTACCATAAAATTCTATAAATACGCACGATTTCCATGTGTTGCGATTTATAATAATATTTTCTAACCTTCTTTTTTTAATTTTTCACGAATCCCACGCTACAATGCGGTTGCCCAATGTTGCAACACCAACAGAACTGAAAGATTTCTCGCTTCTCGAGAAAATCCAGTTCTCACGATTGATTTAATTCGGGTTAATTAGACTGTCGTGGGTTGAAATTTTGTAAACGAAAAAACTAGATTCTGTCCCTAGGATTCTCAGAGAAATTATGATCGGTCGAAAGAATATATAGTTTTCAACTATATATTTATCAGGCATGGACATACGTATATGCGAGAGGAATTTAAATTGCCTACTCTTCACCTCGTCTTGAAATCGGTCTATTCGGAACGATGAACGGTTCGCGATACATCTCAATAAATTATCCGCGTGAAAGAAATCCTTGTGCTCCCTGTAAATCTTTTTACTGCGAACACTTGATCGTTCGCGCAACAAGAAGTAGCTGCGGAGCCGACTGCCGGCGATCTCGTTCAACTGTAACGAAGTGTCATTCCGATAACCCAAGCCAGCTTTTACTGTCATTCGACGGATGACGATAAAGAAATGTGCAACCAGCGGGGGCTCTGCTTAACGTTGCATGGACAGGAAACCGAAGCGGGGAATTAAACTCTCGTCTCCTTTGCCAATAACCACGATTAAGACGTTCGATCCACCACCCTCAAATTCTCAATCATTCGCGGACACGAAACAATTTTTATCGTTCATTCGTCTCCTCGATTATTAATCTCAGATTTTATTTCAATCGTTGTATTTTGGAAAGAAAATAAAGATGAACGAGTTGGATTAACGGAGAGTTGTTATTTCCATAGATTCCTCCCTTTTTCCTTTTTTCGATGCATGCTTGTTCCGTTTCATTCCTCTCATCTTTCGGGTAATAAAAGAAGTTTTTACAACGAAGTTTTCAATAAATAAAAATTATAAATAAATAAACGATGCGAGAAACAAAATTAGAATTTAAATAACAAGTAAATCTAATATATAAAGAAATAAATGTAAAATTAAATTTATGTAATGAAACAAATATTGTAATATTTAATGCAAAATATATATACGTTTTCAACACACTGTGATAAACTTAACACAGTTTTATAACACAGTATTATAGGTAGTGTTATTCTATCGAATAAAATCGGTTGCATCTGGATGGTTGGAAATACTATATCAAAGAAAGATACGAACGTGCATCCAGTTCAGATATTATTGTTCCAATAAATCGGACGAATTTAGGGGATTTTTCGAGGCAACGAGCTCCTCTGAAAGAAAAAAAAAAAAGAAAAAGTGGAATTCGTCGCTGGAATTCTTTGAAAGCGAGACATCCTAAGTTTCGAAATCGTATAAACAGGATGTGAGAGAAAATTAACCAGCGAGAAACTTGAATGTCGAATAAAAATCGATCGCGATTAAATAATTATTAAGCTACTGAATGAATTTACGTGAATTGTCAATCAGGATAATCGAAATCGAAAGAGTTGATTGAAAATAAAAAAAGTTCGACAAAAAATTCCAATTCCTTATATCCCGATATCCAAACAAAGTTGTATACAAAGAGGAGACACATTCCTTCATCTGGAAGTCGTTTGTGAAATGCATCCTCTTTGCTGCGTGGTACACGAAACCGTGATGTTGATCTAATAAATCGGGTTTAAAAAGAGAGTCAGCGAGAAAAGCGAGAAAAAAAGGAGCAAGAAAATCCAGCGCAAGCGTGAGTATAAATTGCGAACACGAAAGGGGGTTAGCCGAAAATGATAACGCCTCTTGGAGCGAGGCGACAAAAGACAAAGAGACGAAGAAAAGGAAAAAGTATCCAAAAAATCGTACAATCGATGCAAAGGATAAATGTTGAATAATTGTCTTAACAGATACATCACTCTTACGACTCTTGGTAATGATCTCTCTTTTCTTGGTTGGACGTTCGTCGTGATACGTGTCGTTCGAAAGGACAACAAGTTTTATTAACTCGAAAGAATCGCGAAAGAAACGATCGGAAAAAAAGAAAATGTTTCTGGAAGGGAGCGATTGTAATATTTCGTCGCCTCGATGACGAAAGCTACTACTAGCTGTGCATGTTTAATATCTTCGATGAGGGAATTAAAATAGAATATATAGAAATAAATTTTTAAGGTGTGAAAGAGGCGAGAGAGGAGGGGAGGGAGAGGGGGGAAGGAGGTCGAAAAGAGAAGAAGAGAGAGAGAGTGGTCAACGTGTAAAAGCGAAAGAAAGAGGAGGAGGATAGGTTTTCTGTGTTCCAGTGGGAGGAGGTACTAAAATTAGAGGAGCCCACGCGGGTAACAGTTTCTTCTTCAAGCTTCCTTCAGACATTTTCAAATAGTCCTTTACGCCGATAACACAACGTGTTTTCGCGACGTCTCGCTGTCAGTCGCGACTCGGCGCCGTGATTCTGCGTTCGATTCGATTGGCTTACGAGTGACTTCCTCGGGAGACACGGTTCCCTCCTTGTTGGAACCCATTCAACGTCCAAGTGACTCCAAGAGTATTTCCAACTGGCAAACGAAAACTTTGAATAATCGTCCTTTCAGTCTTTTTTTTTTCTTTTTTGTTTTTTTTTCTTCTTCTTCCCGCCAACGATTATCGTAATCGATGATTCTCGGTTAAAAAATGAGAATCGAGGAAGATCGATCTCGCCTTTCCAACCGTTTATTTCAATATCGTCGAGTGACTACGAAATAATTTCAATAAGTAGCCAAGAAGTGGAAATCGAGTTTCTTTCACCATTAATCGTGGTTGTCTCTAACGAAATTGCCTCCAGCGTTTAACACAAGCCAGCCTTTCAAGACGATAATATATATCCCCTGTCTTCATGCATGCGTCTCTCAAGTGACTCTCCTGCGAAGATAGCCGGCTCCTACACTACCTACTTCATCAATTTCCCTTCGCCAATTTCCTTATCAATGAAATTGTCCTCCTCCAATCCTCGCCGTATCCCACCGTGACTTTTTTTTTCTCAACATTTGTTGAGAATCTCTCCCGGATTGGCCGGATTCCGTTAAGGCCGCGGCATGTATTTCCATCGATCGGATATCGGCTCGTCAATCTGCATACGTCTCGTTCTGCTATTCCTGATTTTTCTATCGGCAAACATCGAACGAATCGAAGGTAAGGTTTGTTGAAGTTCGATCGAGAAATGTTATCCAACGCAATTTTTTATCCAATGCAATCGTGTCAAAACACGACATACTCGTATCGACCAATCAACGCGTATATTCGTGAAAAATATAAAGTATATATATATGTAATGAAGCGTGGAAAGAACGACGCACCAAAGAGAAGAGTGGATAAGATGAACACATTTGCATATACTTATACGCCACGATAAACTCGTTCGAGCTAAATATAAAAAAATTTATTGGAATTGGCAGGTAGAAAATGCGTGTGCACGAGCAAGGACTGCAAGGCAGCCGGGGTGGACACGTGCAAAACAAAGTTTTCCTGTTACACGGAGTGGATTTTGACCAGGAATCAAGAATTGGAAGAGAACGCTACAACCAGGGGATGCACGTACAGGTAGATATCCAACGATGTGATTTCTCTCTTTATATTATATTCTTTTAATATAATTTTAATACTCAACCACGGATGTATGTATATGTAATTGGATATTTTGCGATATTTATATTTAGCATATTTTAGAAAACAGAAACTGGTTTGATACGTAAATATATTTCGTGGCTCGTTCGTTTTGATTCCGAGCAAATAATATTCGTCGAAAGATAAAATGGAATTCGTGTTTTAAACGAGTTTTTACAAAACGATTATGAAGGTAAAACATTTTGGTAAAAAAGAAATAATAATCTCTGACCTTTCCTCTCTCGTTGGACAATAAATTTCAACGAGTCACAAGTCCGGTTTATTATTATTCGAGAACGATTTAATTTGCTGAATTTCGAATCGATCGGCGCACCGTCGTTGTAAATTCACCAGAGCCCCGGCTGAAACGGATAGCCTTGAGGAGATAATCGACACGAGTTTTCGCAAATTCTTCTCAGACGTGTCAAGATGACGAAACGTCGAAATCGCAAACGAGTTTTTATCGCTTCCAAAATTAAATCCTCGAACGAGTTATCGGGAAGATAGAACGGCATCAATCGCCTCTGAGATGGCTAAGGAGAGGAGAGGAAGAAAAAATTAATTTTTACCAACGATAACGTAATTCAAACCATCGTCCAAACTGACCCCCTTTTTCGTTCAAATTCCTCCACCAGAGATATTATAATAATCCGGCCGCGAGACGATCGATTCACTCTCTCTCTATCTATCTCTGTCTCTCTTTCTCGAGGCGCGATATAAGCGTGGAATATTGAAATCTTGCGACGTAAATCGTGGAAAATGGTTATTTAAATCCTGGCTATCACCGGGGTCACGGAACTTTATCGTGGAGTGGCTATTTTATCGGAAACGTTTGTACGTTGTGCCATTGCCCAGGTTTGCCACGCCATTGTTGTGCGAGACAAAGTCCTGGGTCACGAGGTCGAAGTCGAGCGACAACGTGGACCGATCGTCGGCCGCCTGGATCCGCATGCAAAGATTGAAGTGTTGCAACAACCACGACTACTGCAACGCTGATCGCAACGTGAACGCGTCCACGAGGATCCACGACAAAGACAGGCCCGATCCCGTCAATTCTACTTTAGACTATAACGGTAAATAAAATCCCTTCCCGTGCTCTTTTATCATCTCGTCGTTTCTTACACGTATTAAAAGTACCATTAAAAACGTCCTGTTATATTGGAAAATATATTGGAGGAGAAACGAGCTTTATCCCAAATTCATACGAGGTTTGGCGCCGGTCAAAGTATCTACCCGGATATATCGCAATAACGATTTTCAGCCGTTGAATTCATTTTAAACATACGGTTATCGATGCAATTTACGATACGCGGTGATTTAAATGTGGAAACATTCAAAGACCTATATCATTCCCCTGTATTATGAAAGTGGATTTTTCTGATCCAATCTCGCATTGTGCATGAAGGTTCCTTTAATGGGATGTCGCCGAGCCGAGACGTAATGGGATCGATCGAGCCTGATCCGATTGCCGAAGGACGAGAATCGTCAGATTTCCCGTTTCACGAGAATCGCGTTAAGCCGCTTCTCGTCGCAGCTCTGGTCTTGGCGATCGCTGCCCTCACATCGGTCCTAGCCGCATGCTACGTTATTACAAGGTCTGCAAATTTGTATTATCCCGATTACCATAATGTTCTTCCCCCCTGTCAACAACGAGTCCCGTCGCGAGAGAGGATACAAGGAATTTCACGCAAACCGATTTTTGCAGTCTTTGTTTTTGCCGTACATCCGTTGGGCAAGGTGCATCAATAAAACGCGTATTTTACGACGGCGACCACGTATACACCGTATAGATTATCGCGAAGGAACATTTGCCAGAAATATTCCAGACGTTCTTTTCTTTTTTTTTTCTTCTTCTTTTATAATAGTAATAGCCGCGACTGGTTACGAATAAGTAATTTTTAATCGTTCGTTGTGTTTTTTCTTCCTTTCCTTTTCTCCTCTGTAATATTTCTCCCCATAATATTTTTCTTTCGTCTCGATTCACACAATCGAGAAGAATAATCCTTGTATTTTTGCCACATTCCTTGACACGTTGCCAAGAATTTGTTCACCTCTTTGTTAAGAAAACAACATTCATATGTAAGTTCGTGTAATTGTAATTGCTTGGCATACGTTGGCATACGTTGGCGTATACGTTCGCGTACTTGCCGATCCTCCAGCGAATCGATCCGCGCGATTTCTCAAATTCGCGAGTACCAGTCGAAGTAAAAGTTTCGATCCGCTCGATTTCTGATGACGGAACAATAGGCGCGCTACGGAAAAATCCGAAGGCGAGCTACTACTGCCTTTTATCGATACGGTTGCGCGTTCGCAAACCGTTCGAAAAGTTCCTCCATTGGAAAGCAACGGCACCACGATGAAAAACCTTGTGCTAATATTAACTCGGCGACCCGTTAACAATCACCGTTCACGATGTTACAAACCGCAACTTGTGTCTCGATACTCGTCGATGCTCGCACGCTCAATTGACCGCGAGCACTCGTCGAAAATCGGCTCGAGATTATCGGATTTGAAATATTATTACCGATATTAATACACAACGAGTTCTCTCATTCCCGATCCGTCAAGCATTGCCTCCATACTTCTCGATAAAACGATCGATCCTTTCTTGTAAACGCAAATTTCCAAATTGGATCCATCTCTAATTATATTCCAATTTTCGAAAAGGAAAGGAAGTACAAAACGTCTCTTTTTCAAATCGAATCGAGTCCCTTCCTCGAACAACCACTTCCTTTCTTTCAACCACTTTTTTTATTGTAAACGCAAATTTCCAAATTGGATCCATCTGCAATTACATTCCAATATTCCAATTTTCGAAAAGGAAGTACAAAACGTTTCATCCTTTTTCAAATCGAATCGAGTCCCTTCCTCGAACAACCACTTCCTCTCTTTCAACCACTTTTTTTATTATATCTGCCCACAAGTTTTTCCCTTTTCCTTTTCTGAACAGTGGGCCGATTTCGGGCCGGTTCGCCGCGGCCGAGCATTAAAACCCGCCCAACTGCCTTCTTATCAACGCTCCTTTTTCTTCGGGGGCCCGTCGAAACAGATAGCGAAGCCCGAAAAGGGGCCCCTGCCCTTTACCTCCCTAATCTTCGCCCACCGAACGGTTAAGTGCGTTTTCGAGTTTGGGAACGGGGCTGGCCTTTTCGAATCGCGCACACCTTGGCGGACGTGTCTCTCCCTTTCTTCCTTCTTTATCTCGGCTCCGAGCGTGTATTTCGAGCGTCGCGGCGAGGAGGGAGGGAGAGAGGAGGCCGCGTTCCTTTCCCGATTCCCTCGATGTTTCACACGAGCGGGAACCTTAACGTTTTCTTGTAATGACGTTGCCTTGTCACGACGGATAATGCGCCGCCAATGGAATCGGTAGGGACGCCTCTTTATCGCGGAGGGTATGGCGCCTCGAGTGCAGAGAAAATAGAGGCGAATTAGGATAAGAGGCAGCCCGATAACCGTTTCACCAACGCGCCTTCCCACTTTCCACCTCGCCTTTGTGCCTTTATCCGTGTATTTTTGGATAATCGTTTTAACCACAAGTTCGCGCGTATTTTTTATCAATTTCGTTTTATCCTTACATTCGTTTCGCTCGTTTGCAGATTATTGAAAACGAACCTGTACACCGTCAGAAACGAAGAATTCATTCACGTGTCTTAGGGATTGTGTCGAATCAAACGAACCAGGTAAGCCGATTGTGCATTATCATAGTATCGTTTGAGCAAATTACGTATCTCGCACGTATATATGCATATCCAAGTTAAATCGGTTCGAAACGTTTGCTCATAAACGCTCACGGATACGTTCCGGCCTTTAATCGACTATGCCCCTGATCGACTAACGAACGCGAAATATAAATAGATGCCACTATACAGGAGATAAGTGTCGCCGACAAGCCAAACGAGTCTGAGTACGAGAGAACAGATTTTTCTTTCCGATAATATCGAACCGAGCCCTCGGCCTCCTGCTCCAGTCCATTGTCAGACTGTCGATAACGCTGGAGACAAATAGTTTTATCGATATCGATCTTCCCCCCTCGGAAATTATAATCGACTCCATGCCATTTTACTTTTATTTTTATCTATTTTCGTTTATATATATATAAATTGTTAATTATTTGTATATACACCCATTGTCTCTCCTCCTCGAATACTCGAACGTTCTTCAGGATGTGTTTGTTCAGGATGATGGATCGTGCGGCGCCAAATCGACGAGGCGAGGAAACGAACGTGGGATATCCTGCGGTTTCAAGAGTCATCGAATGCATGACGAAGCTCGGCGAGGGACAGTTTTGGGCAAACAACTCGGTGAAATCCTTTGTTTCCAGCTGTATGATGACTAACATCGAGCCCTCCTCTCTCGTTCGAGTTCCGTCCTCCCTGTTGCACGGGCTTTGAAGCACCAGGTGCTTCGGCTTGTTTCGATCGCAATTAGTCATCCTTAAAACGCGCGCAAGGAAACGGGGGACACGCACCAGGAAGGAAGGAAGGAGAGAAAGGAAGGAGAACGCGTGTGGAAATCCGTGTGAAAAGTCGGGCACGGGTATTTTCGAATCGTGTCCCGTGTAACGAATCGCGTGTAATACAAGTGTGGTAAAATGTCGGTTGTGCAAGTGAATTTAACTGTAGAACCAACAACTGTCGAAACCGATGCGCGGCGGTATCTAACGCGATAAGATAAATTATTATGCGTAAAACAAACTGCATTCCCGTTTTACAGGATTTACTGTTCTGCTGTGATTGTACGTCTGATTGTGCGCATAAGAAGCTTATTAGAATAAAGCGGATCTTGATTTACATATACGTTCTCTGTAATAATTTTAAATAATGAGTTTGATTCACGTGGCAGGAAATACCGATAATGTTATAAATCTCAAGGATTAATTAACATATATATATATAAAGAAATAGTTGTTCGTTAACCGTTAAGTTGTTTCGCGATCGACAATCACGTTTACAGGGGAATGAAAAAATATTTTTTTCAGTGCCTTCAATCATAGGATGACGGACAGTCATCTCAGGATGTTGGAAGCATGACAAACAATAGCGTATTCCATTAAGTCTTCCCTGAGAACTATCCAGCCACCCGTAACCAGGTGCTCGTCGGATCCAACTTTGGATCTAACTCGACCGCCTTGACCACCATATTCGTTGCGCCCGACGAAAATCAATCACTCGGTTAAACGAATAGGCTCGATTCGTATAGGTAGACGCTCAGGGTCCCCTCCTCCCCCCAGGCATCCACGAATGACCAAATATCTTAGATAAATATCTTCAGCTTGTCTAACTGGTTCATCCACGAGCCACTAACAAGATACTTCTCTTTCTCTCTTTCTCTCTCCCCTCTCTTCTCGAGTTCCTCTTCCTTCACGTTTTGTTCTTGCTCTCGTTTCGAACAAGTTCAATCCCCTTTTATTCGCGAAACGATATTCCGCAAACGTTCTCTCGACTTCTCTACACGCTGCATAATTAATATAATATAATAAGCGATAATAATTCTTTCTCATTTGTATCATGGTGTCAACGAACTACACCACGATACTTGCCTCGTTGTGTTATCTGTTTCGCAGCGTTGAAACAGTGAAACGCTTTGAATTCAGGAGGAAGAAGCTGAACCGATAGATTTTTAGCGAACGATAGAAGACGAAAACTGTTCGAAGAAACAGGATTTAAAAATAATATCTCGATCGTGCCAGAAGTATATTTCATTTGCGAAATGTCCGGGTGACAGCGTTCAACATTGAGCGCGTCACTTTGGATCGGATTATTCTCGGCGAACATACCGAAGATTCGGAAGAGGGCAACGATGCATTTCTCGTGTAAGAAATAAGCAAAAATAGGAGGCCAACGCCGTGGCGCCAACGAGTTAATAGTTAATTGGCTAATGCCCGGCTGAAAATAAACTTCGACTTACCGGTTCACTCTCGGTGCTTATATTCAAAGTGTCCAACGAGATTCTGATTCTTAAATCGCGTAAACAATTAGAACTAGCGTTCTCTTCCTTTCTCTCCTCTCCTTTCTTTCCTTTTTCTTTTTTACGATCGGCCTAGGAAAGAAGGGAGGATCGAACAAACGCGAGACGCGATATATATATATATATATATATATATATATACATATATATATCGAATGAAACGAGGCACGAGTCGGGAGGGAAATAAAGCAGAAATGAGAGGCCGGCGAAACAAGAAGATTGAAATCGGCGACGAGAGATTGTACCGTCTGTGAACGAAATACCATCGGCTCATTTCGAGGAAACCACTTAAAGCAACGAATTAGCCGAGCGGATTTAATACTCCGTTCCTTCCTCCGCTCTGTCCGCGGCGCGGCCGGCAACCGGTCGTCGATCCAGGTGACGATCCCTACCTATCGATCCCCGCCACCACGAAAGAGATCTCGCGCTTAAGTGAAAAGGTCTATCGAGGGCCACGCGTATGCATAATGCACGCTGAAAAGGGGGGAGAGGGTCGACCGATTATCCGGACAAAGGCTGATTTATTTATCTCGTTTATCATCCCCGTTACGCGAGCCGATCTTTGCCTAGGTGTCGACACTTTGACGCGCGTACAATTGTTGGACGGAATAGGTTGGAACGATATGTTTATGGATCTTTATATATACACCATTCCGTCGCTATCGTTGGCACAGCCAATTTTTCATTTAACACAGGCTCGGATAATGGCGATCCTGTTCGAAGAGATCCGATTCGATTCGCGACGACGAAGCGTTTAAAAGCGGTACTCGCGCGTTATTATTCCGTAAGCAGGGAAAAAGAGCTAAGCGGAGAGACGAGCGAATAAAAGCGCACGACAAAAGTTAAAAAGGAGGCCGGCTGTCAGGAGGAAGGAGCTGACGATCCACAGCAGAAGTGAGTTGCTGCTCTTTTCATCGTCCCTCTTTCCTTCGTCCAGGACGCACGAACCGTGTGCTCGCGCGCGCGCGTAAGAGAGAGAGAGAGAGGGAGGGAGGGGGACGGGACATGTGTGCGTACCGTGAGCCGACCCACAGACACTCACCCACACCAAGGAAACGTGGCGTCTCTGCCTCGGGGCTCAGGCGCCACTGTCTCCCTTCTCCCTGTCCCTCGTTTCCCTCACCAGCCGCCCATTTCCCGGCGTCGATCCGCACTACTCAACCTTTTACCAACACACGGCTCTACCGGCCTGGCCGCATACTACGTTCTGGTACAGTGGCTGCCATTAACGTAAGTGGCAGAGGCCATGTGCGCGCTCTTGATCCGATGGCTGAACTCCGTCGAATCGCTTCGATCTGCGATGATCGGCGCGATGAGTCGCGCTGCGAATATCGTGACGATATTCTGGAAACGTGGATAGGAACGGCTGTCCCATGCTTTTTCGACTTCACCTCGCTTTGCAAAATCATTCCAATCGTTCCATTCTACTGAAACTCATTGTATCGAGTTATCAAGTTTCGTATTCGAGCGAGAAGAGTAAAATTCTATTTCTATCCCATAGAGCAGATTGGAAGTAAATTTCCGGATCTATCCAGACACTCATAGTCGAAACGATTTCGATTGCCAAGTTACGGCATAAAATTAAGCAGAAATCGTGTGGTATACGCCGCTAGATCACAGATTGAACGACAGCCGTTGAACGTGCGTTGTATTGTATGCGTTCACGGTGCGTGGTTCACCGACAAGGGGCACACTATCGCAGCCGGAGGCGGGACTCGTTTAAAAACTATCTGGCGAGTGTTCTTCGCCGGGTGCCCCTGGTGCGCGCCAGCCGCGGCGGAGTCGTCCGGCTGCACGCCGTTTGCTTTTCGAGACCGAAGTGAGTCAGTCAGTCAAGCGTCGACCATCGTCGGGATTGGACGCTCGTGAAAAACCACTTCCACCAGTCCCCCGTATCTCGCGTCTGCCGCTAAACCGTTTTCCTTTTTTTTTTTTTTTTTTTTTTTCCTTCGATCGTTATGAATGTTCGAAACGGGATCGCGACAGACACGAGTCGTGAGTAATAATTTCCGATCGAATCAATACGAATCGTATTCGATGGGGTTTCGATCGTTTCGCAGCGAACAGTGTCGAAAGTGAACGCTCACGTGAACCTCAAGTGGACGGGATTCGCACGAATAAACGAAGTAAAGTGCGTGTTGCGAGATTGAAATAAAATGTTGTCGCGGGACTTGTTGACTTTCGCGACTATGGTGTCAAGTCTAACTGCGGCCGTTGGCGCTTCCGTGGATCTCGATTCGGGGGACTACGAGGTGCTGGCCGATAACGAGGGGAAATCCGATGACAACGGTAACGTTACATTTTGAGTGGATGATTTCATGGGAAAGTCTGGGGAAACTGGGTCCGTGACACCAGCGGGCGGGCGTCGAAACGACCGCGCGAACGGGTGTGCACGTGGGTGGCGCCAGACACCAACGAACAAATCGATGAAAATAATGGAATTGTCGTTCCGTTCCCGGTCGAATTTCAATTCGTTCGTATCGGTTGGTGTCTCGATCGATCCAGAGATTTGACACGATTTTTGCGCAATTTTTATCGATCGAGTTGTTCCGTTGCATTACGTTTCCTAAGGCTAAGGTTTATCGTTACACGTGGCCAGCGCAGCTCGAACGTGTATATCGGAATATCATTTATTCTCGATACGTGTCTTTTCTTCCGGAGGCATTTTATCCGTCGAGCGATTGAACGTGAGCGATTCGTATCGATACCGGCATAATAAATGAACTTGCGGCGTGTAGTTGTTAAGCTTTAAAACGAGCTTGATATCCGATCGATGCGAAGATCAATTAAGACGGGGAATGCGATTATTTTCTTTTCCCTTTTTTTTTTTTTCTCTCTTCGACTAACTTAAACGCGCAGAGAACGGCGGTGGCGCGTAGCATGTGCGAGGAATCATTTTTCTCGTCCTCAAAAACTTTTCGACTGGCTGCCACTCGACTTTGACGCCAGAGTAATAAAAGTCGGGAAACGCCGCTCTCTAAATTAAGACCACTGAAGTCACTGAAGTACATTAATTGGCTCGGCCTTTTCTGCATGCTCCATGACACTCGGGATTCGTAGAAATGACCCTCGAAAATTCTGAACGCTTTGTCAAACTGCCTCGAATTACAAGGTCCGCCAGTACGGCGGAGCCACATCGAGTTCGAGTACATCGCGTTCGAAATTTATAATTTGTAAAGGCTAATGAAAGGCTCGATAAAGGATCGGGGAGGGTTGGTTTTATCGTGGAACGTAACCAAGGGGAAATGGCAGGGACGCATAGGATGCGTTGAATGGTTGGAATCGTTTAAGCAAGTGTCCCGACGATAAAAGGGGGAAAGGGGGGACGGGAAAAAAGTGAAGATAAGAGGGAAGCAGATGCAGCCGTGGTGCGGCTACGTCATACGGCGGCTCAACCACGATAATTGCAAAATTGTACGTTCCCTGAAACGTAGAAAAAAGAAGAAGAAAAAAAAAAAATAAAAAATAAAAAAAGATTTACACCAGCATGCCATTTTAAAACTCGTTTTTTGTGGCGGGCAAGCAACGCGGGGCAATTAAGGACGCGTGCAATTTCAACGTTTTATCACGATGCACGTGAGTATTCGAGTGATAATAAGAAAGAAAGAAAAAATAAATAAATACCGGAGCTTCCTCCCCTTCCCTTCTCCTTCCCTTGCGACACAAACTGGGCAATCTTGTTTTCTCGGAGAAAACGGGCAAAGCAAAAGTAAAAGGAGAAGAAGGGAAGGAATGCAGGAAGAGAACGATCGCAGGATCGACGAAAATCAAGTCGCTGCGACAAACGCGGCGAGAAGAGGATAAACGGGGATGTTCGAAAACGGTTGAAATGATTCGATGCGATACCGATCGATATCGATTCGAACTGGCGCCACCTGGGATGCGCGTCCCGTGGGATTAATAGGCGGGGTACGTGGCCAAGCCGTACGAATTCCGGTCAAACGTGGCGCGCTTGCGAAATAATAAATATTTAAATTTTACCGTTCGCACGATACCGAGTTTAGAAAGACGATAAAGTATGTGTCGGGCGCCAGCTAGGCGCGCGGATAGCGGAGTACATAATATAATGCCTATGTGCACGATACCCACCTTCCGACACGCTTGTCCGCGCGGTCCTCGCTTCACTTACATCGCTACGCGCGATTCTTCTTCATCCGTGCAATTCGAGAAATCCCTCCCCCCCCCCCCCGTTCGAAATATTTGGCCAAAACTTGGCCGTTGCGGATAAAAGCAACGTTTAATTTTCGTTTCTAATCTGCCCGATAACGAGATAGAAGAGTCTCCTTACGTAATCGTACGATACAATAAATCATAGATTATGCATTACGTTGCGTTATTCGATGGATTACCTAACAGCTTCATCCAATTCTCGTATACCGAATATAGTGGAGGAAATGGTCGGCGATGTTCGAATTTTCGCACGCGAACAGTGGAGGGCTGTTGATGCGTCGCGATCCATACGTACGCGATGGGATGGGATTCCGGTTCACGGAACCATTTCACTCCGGCGTTATAGTTTCTCAGACACATTCGCATTCTTCGTCCCGGGAAAAATGCTTCTCTCCCCCGCTTCTCTCTTCTTCTACCGTTTCTTGGATCGCGAAGAAGCCGTTAATCTAATGCATCCGACGAATCCGGGGCCGTTTATCTACTTGAGCCTCAGTCGATCCCTCGTTTCGAGGAAGAACGATCCGTGCACAATTTTATATTTATAGTGCTCGCAGATTAGAAAGTTCGTCGCGTTTTTCCCGGAAATCATTACATCCCGAGATCGGTTTGTGTATCGACACGCTCGAGAAACTCTTCGATCGATCGATCAAAGTGACAATGCGTGTCGGTTTTTAACGCGCGCATCCGGCGAGTCGTGCGCAGAAAACATTTTTCTCGTATTTTTCAAAGGTTGATTAAGAGAAAAAGAAAAAGAAGAGAGAGAAAAAAAAAAAATTACGTAAATCTCCGAGGTTCGAATCTCTTATCTTACGAACGAGTTACAAACAAGTTACGGAATTGTGATAATTCTCTTGGTTCGGTACGTTGCAGCCGGTTGCATATTTATAGACTAGCGAGGTCGATTTTACGATATGAGTCATTCGTTTCGAATCGCAGACGCACAATTGTCAGTTTTTAACAAATGTTATCGAACGATTGTTGAAGAAAGGGGGTCCAAGAGTTATCTACTTCTTTTTTACACGCGCGAATCGATTCAAATTTTTCTCTTCGAGGAACGATAATCGATCGGAGAAAAAGCGAACGTTTCGTTGTTCAACTTGAGAAATCGTTTCTCACCGGCCGGAAGTGCAAACGCGGTTCAAATCGAGTCGAGATAGAAGACAACGCGTCCCAGAAATAGAGAAAGAAAGAAAGAAAGAAAGAAGGAAAAATACGAGAGATGTCAAAAATTCGAAACGAAACGAAAACGCTCTTGTCTCGAGGGAAGTAACCGCGTCGAAAAATGCGAGCTCATCCGCGCGCCGCCGACAAACGTAACGCATGCACGCACACGCGGGTACAGCCGGTGTTTCACGTGTTCACACTCGGCCGAGTTGCAGCTGGTGTTACGTGCGCTCGTCCACACACACACACACATATACAAGCGAACACAGAAGCGGCACGGTGGCGCCTGTCGGCCACACAAATGTGCATGCGTGCGTGACGAGTTTATACCTCTTTGTCTTGCGCACGTCCACGCGTACGTAAATACACGGTTTGCACTCATACACGCGCGCAAACACGTACGCCGAACGCATTTTGCGCCGCGTCAAAGTGGCCTGGCGGGTGTGTGGGTGAACCAGTGATCTCGTTTCGTTTTGACAAAGTATAAGAAGCAATAAGAATGGAGGAAATTTCTCTCTCGCCGGGAATAACGAAAAATGGATCGTTTATTCTCGGTCGACGAAAATTGGAAATCGTAAATTCATCTCTTCAAATCCCCTCCAATCGATTGCAAATTTTCCTTCTACGGCTATCTTGGTATTTCATATATCTAGATATGGACATAAGTGTACGGAAGTGTCGATTGTCGTTTTTACAAGTTGAGATATTATTATACGTATATGGTTACACCATGTAATCGCAACAGAGAACAACACCCGGACGTGGATAAAAGTTAAGACATTTTTCTTGGCGCCCTCGCGCTCCATACAAACCACCCACGTATCAACCGCTATCTGCTTCCGAATCGGGGCCCAACGAGTTATTTACAGCCACTTCGCTATCGTTCGAATCGTATGCTTAAATTAAATTCGATCGTGTTGCGGGAAAAGAAGAAGAAGAAAAATGAATCGAATCGCGCTTAATTCGAATTAATCGGGAAAATTAATTCGTGGGAAAAGGATGAACTCGATTGCCGCTCGAACTGCTTGAGATTTATTTAAAAGAAAAAAATTAATTGGAATCAACGCATTTATCTTTCTATATATATAATTTATAAATCTGTGAAATGTCAACGAGAAGGGAGGAGAAAGTTTTATTCGTGAAACGTTTAATTTATGGGTGAGCGTGCGCGATAATTCATTCACTCGCTCCTTTTTATTTATTTCTCTCTTTTTTTTTTCACCAGTCATTCGATTCTTCTCTCGTTATTAATTAAATATAAAGAGAGATTAATCACGTTAGATCGGTTACGTCGAGAAGTGACGGTGATACTTTCGCTTCGACGGTTCGCAATCATTGTCCACGAATCGGATATATTCGATTCGACGTGCACGACTTTAATGACTTTCGTTTTGCATTCAATGCAAAACGAACGAAAGAGAGTTCCTCGTCCCAAGTTCCTCGCGAATAAAACTTTTTATTCATTTTCGCGGGGCGCGTGAAAAATGCGCTAGCATATTTCGTTACTCTCTTCCTCGAACTTGACCTCGTTAGCAGCAATAATGTAAAAATGGTTCTCGTTATCGGGACGATTTTTCTCCTCGAATTGCACAACGAAGACGACGCATTCAACGACCCACGAATAATCGTTTATAATCGTATAATCGTAATATTTTTCTCATTGAATTTCATCCATCAGAGGGAGATTAAAAGAAACTTGGAAACTTTTGGAGCGATTCTAATTGATCTTCGTTCGGTAAAGTCCGAAGAGACACACGTGTAGACACACGTTGGGGAAAAGGAAAGAGAGAAAAAATAATGACTCAAGGGGGGACGAATATAACTTGACTGTTTGAAACCCGTGTCCCGTCCTATCGACCTTGTTGAAATTCAAAAATGGTTGCAATGCACTCCCGACCGCTCGATGCACATGCATACGATAAATATGCGTCAAACGATACGCAGCGTGCATTATTGCATCGTGAAATTCACATGATCGTGTATTCCGCATCGTTCCGTAATAAGCATGGCTGAAGTTTGCCGAAGTGGCGTGTATTAAAATTTATGCAATCAAAAAAAAAAAGAGACGAGGAAAAAAGGAAGAAAAAAAACACAGCGTTCGCGCACTCTATGATAAATAAACTTCTATCATAAAACGTCGTCTACCAGGCGTGGTTAAGCATCCAAAGACGTCACTAGACCGACACGTAATGAATATTTTTCTTTTTTCTTTTTTTTTTTCCTTTTTTCCTTTTTTTTTTTTCCTCCTTTTTTCATCGGTGGCGCCAAACGGCCATAAATTCTTCGCTCGTCTCATCATAAATGCAAGACGTATCGCTGCTTGACTCACTGTCATACGCCTCGATCCTCTACGATCCGAGCCTTAAGGCAAACACGCTTTAAATTCAATCAAATCCTTCCTGTTCTATCCCGTGCCTGGAGATATCCGTGAACGCGAATAACACCCCTTCCCTCCCCCCCTGCACCGTTCAATGATGCAACTTGAATTCGATTATACTTGGAAAAGAGCGTGTCCCGGAAGCTTTCAATCTTCTGGAAACACCGCCGACCCCATTACCCCGGACACTTTTCCTTTCTCCGTCCCGTTCCCGATCGTCGGTCGTTTCCCTCCGTCGATTCGTTCGATTCCTCTCCCTCGGCCTTCGCTTCGAAACGCGCTTGATATTCCGCGAGGGTACTCTCTGAATTTGATTTGTCGACGGTACGCGTCGCGCACAAAAGGATTCCTTGGACGTGGATGGCGCCTAAGGAGCAATATAATCTCCGTGGTGGTGGTGGATATCGATCGATCGAGAATGCAAGGCGGCGCTCATCGTCGGATGATGATAATCGGCAAGCGGAGTAGACGACAGGGAGGCCCGCATACAACTGCGTTCCGTTTACTATCGACTATCGATCAAAAAAGAGAAAGAGAGAGAGAGAGAAGGAACTTATATTCGTGGCATTTCGAAGAGAGGCGAGGACGGAGGCGAGGACGGATCCGCGCGAGAGTTCGAGGCTGAGTCGCGGGCGTTATGTTAATACGGTGCTTCGTATGCGCCATGACACCGCGTGCAGGCACGCACGCACGCACGCATGCGGCATGCATGCATCCAGTGCAACCGAGGATGCGTCGAATTCGAAATGAACGGGGCTTACCCGTTTTGTGCCAACCACACTCCGTTCGTTGCCTCCTCCTCCTCCTCCTCCTCCTCCTCGCGCGAATTTCGCGTCCAATTAATCGTGAAAGGATTAGGAAAGGAGGAATGCATCCTCCGTTGCGAGGATTTATCTATCTATCTTTCACGCACGGGTGAAAAATTTATTACGAATAGAGTTTGCGTGAGTTATCGTTATTATCGATTATCTCGAAGGAGGGAATCGAGAACACGCTCGTTAATCGCGTAATCGGTAAATGTTTTCTTGTTATTCAGGCAGAATCGTTTAGAACCGTTTCGTGTTGTCCACCGGACGGGTGTACGTATCGTTTTTCGAGATAACGCAACTTGTTAAACGACTGAGTCACGGTAAATAACGATAGTTGTATTACGTATGTCTCGTTTTCGATGCGAGCGTAAGTAAGTATCAACCGCTCCTTTTCCATCGCGCGTCCATTTGCATGATGCATTTGTCGCGTGTGTGTACATCTGGACATCTTTATTTCATCACGCGCCGTTCCAAAGGCAACGGAATTCAATTAATAGCGGTAGTCAACCTCTTCCTTCTTCGAGGAACTCGAATTAACCATAGGTGAAGTCGAGTCACTTCCATTCTCGGATGGAACGCCACGTGTCGCGGCCGGATCGAAATCTCTCTCTCTTCGCTCGTTCCGGCCATTAGTTTCGAGCCATCGAAATCATCCGACACTAGTCGATGATCCCCCTCCCCCCCTCCCCCATTAACAGCGTGCTCGACTCTCGATCAATTAGCCGCAACCTTCCTCCTTTGGAAAACAGCAAGGAACTTTTTATCCCTCGTTGTCGTTCGTCGCTACATCCGAGAACGAAATTACACGTGACTCGCGAGTCAATCTTCCTGATTGATCGAAATTCTCGATCGAGAAACATTTGATTTCGAAATTTTCGTACGATTGGAAGAAAGATTCGATAGGGAGGAAAGATAGGGAGAGCGTTCGATTTTTGCGTGCATTTAATTACGACAGATGGTTATCTCCTGGTTGGCGCTATCGATCATCGATAAAAGCATAAAAGCTGACGCAATTTCCGTATGATATATGCTCGTTGTATTATACGTACCTATCGATACGTTGTGCAACTCTCAAATGCATTTTCTTTTTTTTTTTTATCGTCGCAACAGCAGAATGTTGCTACGAGTTTTTTTATCTCGCACGCACGATTGCTATTTCCTTTTCTCGCAATGATTTGCTGCCAAATTACGCTCGAGCGAGGGCACGTCGCTCTTGGCTACAATTTTCTTGCACCATTATATATAACCACCACCGGTTCACCTTCTTTCCAATCTATGCCGTTCCAATTGATTGCATAAAAATCATTTCTCAATGAACGCTGTTCATTAAAAAAAATGTAATATCCTTCGTAAAAGAAGAATTTTTCAGTTCCATGTTTTGTCACGTAGTTAAGTTTCATTAAACTAAGTAAAATGATTCCATCCTTATTTTCCTTCCCTCCCCTTTTTCGAATTCGAAAATGCGCATGCATTCTTTCCAGTCTCTGCAATTAAGACGTTTATTAAATTAACGATGAATCATTGTAATTTATTCGTCGGTTGGCTATTTAACGCGGAGAAAAGATTCTTAATAAAAAAAAAACTTGCAACGACGTTATTCGTTCCGATAGATAATAAAAATTGGATCGATTAAATCCATCGCGGTGCAAGAATGTTGCCAAGATAATTAATGCTCAATAGCGATCGAGTTAATTATAAAAAAAAAAAAAAAATAGTTACTCCTCGAAACAGTTATTCCATCAAATAGATGATCGCTCAAATTAAGCAAGCAGCTTACTCTTTATTTAGATTATTAATTACGCCCGATAATAAAAATTTCGATTAGGCTCGATGATGTTCAATGATGTTTTCGTAAAATACCGATCCTTTCTCGAAAATTATTATTCTTCGTATTCTTGTGTAATTTTGCGCGATGGCGTATCAATTTTCAAACCGGAAATTAATTTATAAAGTAATTTATAAAATATTGGCGACGATGCAATTTCATTTAAATGGTCGTCCCTCGACATACACCGAGTGATAATAATCTAAGCAGGATCGAGCAATTATCGCGCTCCTTGACTATTAAACAGTAGAAATCGTTTCATAGCGGGGAATATAGTGGAAAACATAATAGAGAAACGGGCGTTCTATGCATTAGCTATGCTTAATAGCACATTCCTACTCTACCGTAATTACAATGAGCCTCTATATATAGCCGATGCCGTGACAGATTTGCAGAATCAATGTCAACGATTCCAAGGAGACGCCTCTATAAATACTCTTGCCTCACGGTATTTCACCTGGGTGCGAATACAGGTGGAGAAATACAAATCGATCCGTTTCAACAGAATTGAAAGAATGGAGATCAGGCGATTCAGCTCGCGCACGCGTATCGATTTACCTCGTCGTTTTACCTCGTTTCCTCGATGAGAATCGAAAATACTTTTTAAACGACCTTTCCCATCCCATCGATATTTCGATGAATACTTTCTCGATCTCGATCCATCGTTGAGATGATAATTAGAAAGACGTGTCACGCGATCTATCAGAAGCAAATTCCTTCGCGTGTACATTTCTCGTGGTTGAAAAGAAGCGAACGTGCTTCTCGAGCGCGACAGAGAATTGGCGGCGTCCAAGCGTGAAAAGAAAATGATAAAAAAGGAAAGGAAAAAAAGAGACGCACGTGAAATTTATTCCTTCCTGCGCGACGATTAAAAGAGTTCGGCGCTGGCCAAGTAAAACAAACATCGATGAGAGAAAAAGGAAGAAAGTCTTTTGTATTCGCGTATATCGAGGCCGTGCCGCGTCCGTATATCGGCGACGCGCGTTGCCTCAACGATCCTCAGTGATCCTTTGTGAATCCCGTGCGCGCACATTTTAAAACCATTATTAGAGATTTTTCCACCCTCATCCTCGTGATATTCAAAATTCCACGCGTTTCATGGAAACACGGCTCGTCGTGTATTCACCCAAGACGTGGCGTGTAACAACCGTGGCGAACGGGGAAGAAAAGAAAAGCATTGAAAAGTGTCGGTTGTATCTCCCCGAGCGGCGTACGCGCACGTGAGTTCCCTAACGTACGTGCCATGTGAAACAAATTGGCCGAAGGACGGAAAGCTAGGAAACCGCGCGCGGTGGAGCTGCGGACCTGTCGCTTTCTTTTTTCATCTTCTTCTTTAACGATTAACGCGGCAAATACACCTTTGACTCGCGGCTCCTTATTCAGTTTTAACACCCGTCTCCGTTATTCCCGTGGAAAAAGATTTAATTTCGATTTTCAAACGGAAATTCTATTTTTAGAACAACTTTCGAAACGAACAAATGTTTGAGAGAGAGAGAGAGGGAGGACAATAACTGCGGAAAGAAACTTTTACCTTTTTGCATTTTCCAACAACTTGATGCATCCGTATACGATGATTACGAAGCGTAGACGTACACGCGCCATTTGTATCCCGCGTTCTCGTAACAATTTTCAATCGTTTTCGATCGATCCGTGACTCGTGATACGATTCTTCTTGATCCATTCGGTTACATACCTGAAAGAAACGCAATGAGATATTGCATCGTAAACACTGACGTAAATACCAATGTAAAACCTGCTTGTTAAACTTCAATGCAACTGTAATTATACTCGACGCGACAAATAAGGAGGCACACTCTACGTAATTATTAGTATCCTCTCGTTGAAGATAGCAGGCAGTTGTTAAAAGCTAGCTTAACTTATTAATTTTTATTTTCTTCTTCTTCTTCTTTTTTTTCCAAGTAGCAATGCTATTTCTAATTGACTTTGGAATCCATCTAAAAGAATTATGTTAACGTGAGTTCGTGGATTCGATAGAAACGTTGAAATCCGTGAGAGAAAGGTTTCACTTCCTTCAACTGAGGAAGACCTGTTCCGAACGATCGAACTGTACTTCCTTCGTGGTTGGCCGACGGATTCTTTGTTTCTATAGTAAATCATCGGATACTTGGGTGACAGGGAAAAAGGCGTCCCGCTACCTGGACGATCGTGCCCCCTTTTTCTGACTACCTATTTTTCCAACGACCAGAAAATATAAAAGAGTTGGTGATTCTTCCTAATTCTATTCAAACCTGTTAAATGTTGATGCGAATATTATTTCCTGAACGCGAGAAGATGGCGTTTCATTCGATAATTTCGACGCGTAACAAGACTAATCGAGGATCGTTGCATCGACACGCGAGCTAGTTTCAACTACAAGTATTATTTACTCAGCCAACGCACTTAAAGAATCATCGTTCCTAGCCTCAACCGTTCAATTGAGCTGAAGCTTCGAACGGACAAGCAAAGAGGACATTTTACTTTACACGTCCACGAGCTATTCGTCAGAGTTTACTTCATCCAACACTTAAACGCAACGCCATAAAATTTCGATCTGAATCGGGGCATTTCTGCGGAATCGTAAAAGGAAAATGGCACGATTCGCTTTACGAGCAACGAACAGATATTTAACGAGCGACATTTCGTTAACGGATTCAAAGATTCTTTCTCCTTCCTTCGATACAACTTGCTATCACACGATACGATTCTTTCTCCTCCTTCGAAACGATACATAACTTGGTATCACACGATACGATGAAGAAGAAGAAGAAGAAGAATCGGATATGGAAGGTTACCTGGTGAAAAAGAAGAAGGAAAGAAAAACGAAACTCGATTCGTTTTATCGAATTTACGTTTGCGTTAGTGGAAATTGGAACGGAGCCGGGGAGTAGCGATAATTAAAGGTGGCTCTTGTATATTCGGCGAAGCGAAACGACCAAGGATTATCATAAAAGGTCCGCGATCCACGCATATAATTTGGAGCAATTTGGCAATTGCATGTAATTGATGAGAATGCCTTTTACTTGACGATGGCCGCACCGCGTCCACGCAGCCAAGTTAAGTAGGGCTAATCACCGGTTTGCCTCTCTCGAAAACATCAAGAACCTGCCTTCTAGCGCCGAAATACCAAAGCTCGCGATACGAGCTACACGCACACGGGCGCATGACAAGACAACGGGGTTATAGTCTAAAATACATATACCTGGCCCCTGGAATGGCGGGACCCAGAAGGAGGGACCCTCCTTCCTTCCCAGAAATAAGGGCCTCCAGGCCCCTATTGTTCTTGCTAATTGCCACCCCGCATAACCACCCGTCCTTTTCTTGCCTTCCCTCCCCTCCCCTTTAATGGCCAGGTACTTCGGGGATGATAGTTACAGGTCCCAACGCAAATACCAGCTTCGTACGTAACCCCTTTGTGAAACGAAAATTAGCCGAAACCCGTAGATATATATACCCCCTCCTCCCCTCGCCGGGGACAATTTTTCGAGCAAAGTATTCGTTACAGGAGAGCTGATTGCCTTCGGCTATAACCTTCGATGAGAGATCTTGGAACCGTCGGTTTATGGCTCGTCCGTGAGTATAGTTCGAGAAGATCGAAAGTATGTACAGGATACGGTTTCTGGATCGACAGTTTTCGACCCTTTCGAAATTTGCGGTGAACGAAAATTCGAAAAATTCGCTCCATTCGAGTATTCTTCAATCTTTATCGCTTCCGTTTGATTTAAGATCCTTTATTCATTATACGCCATTAGGCGCCATAAATTTCTTCGTTCGCATAACCGAGATACGATCGGTGAAATTAGTATCCTCGATAGCGAATGGGCCAACGAAATGACCAAGTAAAGCTTTCTCTTATTTAATTGACTCGAACCGTTGATCCGTTGGTAACCGTGCAGAGTACAGAGAAGTTTTGTGCCGTGTTCCAAGATCGTATCGTTGATTTTCACGATGATTTAATGCTTTCCGTCCGATCGTTAACTCGGCGTTAATTTAACTTTCTTGTCCCCCTAATCGACGGATCCATAGCGTACGCGGAAATGAAACGATTTTTTTCTCCCTGTGTGTCGCGATAACGTCTACACCTATTATAAATTAATGCTAATTATCTTTACACGTTTCTGCATAACTATCGTTTTCTATTCGAACGATATCGACGCAATTACTAATGCGACACGGTTTCGTCAACGACGTCGTATTTCGTTGCATTTCGCCGTTTATAAGAAAATAATCGCAGTTGCTCGAACAAAATATCTTAACGATTCTTCCTTCCTTCCTTCCTTCCTTCCTTTCCTCGCTAACCTAAAAAATGATCCTCGTAACGTTTTACGAGCCAATATCGACAGAGAGTTTACGAGAGTTTTGAGAAATTATCGAAGCTTCAAAACAAAGGCATAAACCTCGCGTAATTCATATTTGCCCATCTCTTGGCAAATCATTCGACGCAAACACGGAGGATTGAAAAAAATAGTTGCATCTCCCCTCCCAATTTAATTCGTTCTCCTTGCCTCGTAAATCCGTGTGACCTAACGTGCCAGCCCTGAAAGACCGTGAAGGGGGAGGGAATATTCCAAGTTCCAAAGAGACGTAAAGAGTCTGTTCTGGAAGATTGCGACACCTGAGAAAGCCAGCCATTCGCGAAATTGATTTGGCTCGTGTCACCGTCAATAAAGAACTTAAGTAGCCCTTTCTTCCATTCGACGTGGAATCCGGTCGGGCTCCCTTCTCCAAGCCCTCCTCCCCTTCTCCCGGGGAGGACTTCGCAACATCACGAAAAGCAAAAGTTTTATTGAGCCAGGGTTCCCGAGTCGTCAGTCGTCCGCCTGAGAAAGGAAGAGGAAGGGAAAAAACCGGCCCATTATGCGGGTGCACTTGTCGTCCGTTCGGCCAACCTTTTTTGCATCGTTGCATCTACTATAGATATATCGCTCCGCTCCGTTACTCTTATATTTTATCATCCGTTCTTCTGACGGAACATATATTCTTCTACATCCGCACGATAGAGCATATATATACCGTCGATCGAGAACGCATTCCATTCGGATGCTTGGCTTAAAGATGCTTGGTAAGAATATTAATTTCGTTCTTAATAACAAGGAGAAAAAATTGCCAAGAATATATTTCTCTCCTTCTCTCTCTCTCTCTCTCACGACGTGAAATTCTCGGGAGGAGAAAAAAGTTTAATCGATGCCTTGTTCTTGGCCAGTCATCCTTATTAAAAAAAAAAAAGAAAAAGAAACGAGGGAGAAAGAGAGAGAAGGAAAAAATCCATTAAACGGATGCACTGTTGTCTTTTAAGATTATATATAACGTTGTATGTACCTTGGTGATTCAATGACCAATCCACCGTGGGTCAAAATATCTACGCAGCCGCAATAAAAGGTATCTTAGACCTCCTGGGGAGAAACACGGGGCCATCTTTCGTTGCAAGTCAATGAAGAATCGGCCAAATTCATGCTGTATCCGGCCCCGTTTAATGGGGATCATTAGTTACAGCTTTTATCGGTTGTCTGTCCACTGTCCCGATCGGAGCGGCATGCTCAAAATCTCCATAAAAAAAAGGATATATATATATATATACATATTCCAAGTTAACGAACCAATTAGCCCGTTTCCCATTAAACCCTACTAATCTCCACCGATCTTGACAATTGATAGCATAACTGTGTCCTGTTTACAAGCATTCGGATATATTTCTCGTACTACTTTTTTAATCCAATTCGGCCAATCATCAAAATTCTCAAATAAAATATTCTCTCAAGGCTTCTGCAATCCCTATAAATTAAAGCGTGTATATTAAAGCGCCGTCGTCGAAGAATTCGGCCGCGATCCAAAACTATTTCACCGATATAAAAGGGGTACAGGAAATTTGTTCAATATCCGATCCCATTCATCGCGGATCGCTGCTTAACCTTCTTCCCGCGCATCGATCCGACGACCCGTACAGTATTCGAATACCACGAAGACAGCGTGCCGCCTCGACCAAAGTTTCTCACGAATCTTTCGAGGAACTGACCGGGGACCGGTCCTTCTGTTCTCGTCCTCCTTCCTCCTTCCCCTCCACTTTCTCCATCCTCCTCCTCCTCCTCCTCTTCGTCCTCTTCCTCCTTTGGTGGCCACTCCTTTCGGCCTCGGCGTCGATGAGGAACCTTCCGTTCCCGAGGACCTTTTTGTTTTCGTATAACGTCCGCAGGTTCATAGCCCACTCGCGGCCAGGATACGAACAGGTGTCCCGCGGTGGATCATAGAACGTGACTCGTTTCGCCAACCTCTCCTTTTTTTTTTCCTTCCCTCCGTTTCTTTTTCTGTCCTTTTAAAAACCGTTTATAATTCCCACTGCTACCTTAATACTCTCGCCGCCCGTTCCACTCATTTTTCGGCTCCGATCGCGTGTCCCAACCATCCTCGTCCAACCATTTGTAATAAATCGTCATTGTTCGTAGATGGGAATAAATTGGATGTTGCGATGAAAAAAATAATGAACGTAATGTATGATTTCATATGCATTTGTAACAATTCGTTTCGTTACGATTGTCTGATTAAAGTTCGATAACCTGAGTCTCGAATTCCGTAACGTGTTTCGCTACGAGCGAAAGATCGGTTGATCGACAGGCGAATAGACCTGCTTCCGACGAGGCACGTACAAAAGTCGGTGTGTACCATTGCCAAGAGATTGAGAAACGACCCTTCCCTCGTGCATCATTCGTCTTCCATGCGCGCGAACCAGCAGAGTTTAGATAGTTCGTAATCTCCGCTGTAATCCCTGATCGTTGTCTTCTGGAATATATATATATATTTTTCTTTCTTTCTTTTTTACAATGACGACTTTCCTTCCTGGCATGGTGGATGCAAAGCGAATTCGTCACCACGGGTGTGCTCCTGTGTGAAATTCAACGCTGACACTCGACCACCAACGCGCTTTATGTCCCAGTGGAATACTAATTGCGGCAATTTAGAACGGTGGATGTTGCTAATTAGAAATTAAGATAGCCCGAGTCATTCCGTGTTTTACAATTACCTCGTAACGCGGTTACCGGAATGAACAATCGAGCATACCACGGTCTAAACTTTCTCTCTTTGCGTCAGACTCTGAATAACATCGATCAAAAATGTAATAAACTGAGAGAGAAGAAAAGAAAAGAAAAATTCATCCTATTATCAGAAAACTTACCTTTCCTTCATTGAACAAATAAGAAATCGTGTAGCATGATCGAATCGGGACTTCGATAATCAACAACTGCTAATTGCATAACGCATTAAGGTTACTCCTATTAATTAAAAAATCCGATAAATTCGTATTGGATCGGTTAGACGCCATTAGATGCTGCAACTCGTCGTTCTTACTCGACTCCTTTACAACAAAATAAAATTTACGGGATTTAAATAAATGTGCGCGGGTATACGCGAGGGGCGTCGTTACGCAATGTACGCGCATTACGGATACACTTGAGGGAACCAAGAGAAACTCATTAGTTTCATCATTGCTGTCGGTGGTGTACGCTCGGCTACGACGCAACCCGTGCATGTATACATATACATGGGTCGTCGCTCTTCTAATTGCATATACAACGGGGCTCGTTCAAATCAAGTTTCCGTCGAGCACGACTTTCTATCCTCGGGCATGTTGCACGAGTCGTTTGGATAAACGAATCGTAACCCTTCGTACCACGCTTTTAGCGACTCGTTATCGACGCGGGTATCGATTATCTTTTTTGCTCGTTCAATTCCGCATCGATCGAGCCGAGCTTCGCCGGGGAGCTTCTTATTTTGCCGGGTGAAATTCTAACGAACCGTAACGAGAAAATAGTTTCTCGTAGAGAGAACGTTGCGGTTAAGATATATGTATATTTATGGATTGGCAGAGATTAATAGAAATAAATACGAATGAATCGAAAAAGAGGAAGGAGAAAAGATTTGGTTAATTAGCTAATTTTCGAACGTACAACAGGCTGAGCGTACTTCGAGTTCGTCTACATAAATGAATATTTAATTCATTAGATAAGAAGCGAGTCGAATGAACCCACGACGCCTGTTGTTGTAGTTTCAACAAATAAACAAGTTTATCTGAGAGTTACAAGTAACCAGCACGTGTATCTCGTTAGATTATATCCAATGTCCCGGCCGGTTACATACATACATATATATATATATCTAACGTCAGTAAGTTAAAGGTTAAGCTTCATCGAAAGCGTGTTATATAGTGTGCGCGTCGCTAAAAGCTTTTATCGAAGAGATACGAATACCATCAAGCGTATATTCGCCGATCGTGGCCGAAGAAATCGGACAGTTTTACGAGCGCAAAACATATTAGAGAGAACGTTCGTCAAGCGTTTCAGACGTGTCTACCTTTTTACCCGCGACACTGCGAATTATATATTTTTCTTTCCCCCCTCTCTCTTCTCCTTTCTCCTCCTTTATTCGATTCGCGAAAAACAAGAGCAAGCATTTACATAAATTATAGATATAATCGATAACGCTGTCACGTCGAGGCCAATTTGAATCTGGAAAAAGAATAAAACGTATGTTATTTTGGAATAGAAAGTAAAGAAAAGAAAGGACTTACTAGTTAGCTTCTGGAAATTTTCAGTCCATTTCCAGTAAAATAGTTTCTCGTAGTGGGGAGGGGAAATAATATAGGGAATCGAAGAGCATCGATTTACTTTCATGCTTCTCGAACCTGTAATCGTTTAGCAACCGAAGGAAAAAATGTAAAACAAAGAAATACGAGCAACATGGCCGGAGAATGAGGGAGACAGGGGGTAGAACCCGTCGGGAAATAATTAATATGCCATGGACGCATAACGAACGACCCCGCGAAGCAGTCTGTTTGTTTTCGGACGGGTCTTCTTCGACTCCAGGCATGTCGGCCGTATCTCTCTTTTGCCCGGGCCTCCTCGACCTCCCGCTGCTTCCCCTTTTCCCTTTTTATTTTAAACGCACACGAGGCCCTTCTCCGCGGCTCCCTATTTCTTTCCCTCTCTCTCTCTCTCTCCTTCCTCCACGAAATACAGTTCTCTCTTGTCTTTTCTTACCCGTTACTTCACTGCTCCGTTTGAAAAAAAGAAAAGAAAGAAAGAGAGAGAGAAAGAGAGAAATGAAACTTCAAATTACATACCTCATAATGAAAAAAAGACACCGATCGTTTTAAGAAAAGGAGTCTTCGTAGAGAGAGAGAGAGATAAGAATACTTTGCATCTAATTGAAATTTCTACAAGAAGTTTATGCAATCCGGAGAACAGCAAGAGAGAAATTTTTCTTAAAAATCCCTCTTCAACGAGTGTTCTCTGTCGCTCCGAAAGGCTCGTGAGAGCCGACCAACTGAGCGAACAGCGGCTCGGCAGCGGTGCACACACAACGAGAGGCCGCATGCCTCTCTCCATATATTCTCTCTACTTTAATCTTTCTTTTGTGACTCGGCTGTTTTAACGTTTTTTATTCCCCGATGAGCTGGGCCTCGTGGACCAAACGGAGAGGAAGATGCGCGACGAAGGAGGAGGGAACGAAAGGGCGTAGGGGAGAAGAAGAAAGGAGATTGAGAGAAAGAGAGGGGAAAGGGTACCGCTACGAGCTTATTAGCAAGAAGTAAGGAGAGAAAGAGGAGGACGCAAGAAGTTTCGTCGAGGGAGAAAGGATCGTTCAAGGAGGGGAAGAGAGAGGATTCGGGGGTAGACGTCGGGGCAATATCTTGAATAAAGACGATCTCGCATTACCATAATAAACAAGTGTGGTGCGGCTAATCGTTGCAAAACCAATGTTCTTTGTTTCCCCGACGAAAGGGTTTGACACGCTTCAAAGTAATTTCAAAGTTCCATCTTGATCGATTCATCGCATCTCTTTGTGGCTCGATGACAAAAGGCTAGAAGAACGTTCCAACGACAATTTCACGAGAATTATCGAGGTGACGATATTCGATCGTGCCTATGAATTATTCCATCCCGTTAATAAATTTTTGTTGCGGTGGAATCAACGTACGTGGCGGATCTACGTGCGTGTAAAATAAATTATATTCCATCGGGCGAGAGAAGAAGTAAGGGGGAGAGCCTGAAAGAAGGCTAAACTGGCAAGAATAAAGTTACGGATAAAAAGATGGCTTCGCATTATCATAATAAACAAGCGGTACGATGGTTAGTCACTGCGAAATGCTCCATGTCTCTCTGTTTATTTCATGCAGCTCTCATTAACACACCGCGAGAGAGAACTCTACTCTCTCTCCGTGTATAATGTATATTTACGCTATGTCAAGCACGGTCCCAGTGTATCGAGCCTGTTCCTCGAGGTAGATTTCTTCCAGACCCCCCCAGTTGAAATCCTTTCAACCAGAAGATCTCAAAACATTTCTTTTCACTACTACCAAAATTTTCCATCACTGTATCATTTATTTTGAAAAATTTCCTTTGATTAACTAAGAAATGTATATACACACTTTGCTCCTTTTTTATTTTCCTAAAATTATATATATATATTTTTTTTAATTATTATTATATACCCAAAGAAAATTACAAGTCTCTTTAAAGGAATATAAATAAACGAAGGAATAAATGAATAAAAATGAATAAAGGCTTGGTAGCCGGCAGGTAAATGAAAGTATATATAGCATTATATGTATACCTGTTGCAACGAGCAGGGTATAATCTTTTATGACTTTAGTCGGGGTTATTCATTAAGGAAAGCCGCCAATTATATCAACGCTGTTACATTTAGGGTGCTTGAATGCTTGAACATGCTTAACGATCCTAGAATTATATTGCGCGAATTGTATTATCAAGTACAAGATCTATAAACAAAGATGAATTTATAATTAATTAGTAAACCGAGTAATGTATTACCTGAATTATATTAATTCGTTGATTAAATCTCATCACGTTTGAAACGTTTGAACTGAGGCGAATACGAAGGGAACGTATGTGGATGACCCCGTGATGTAACATCATTAGTCAGAATGATTCATTGATCAATCATAAATGTCATTATCTAAAACATATGAAGAAAAATAATGAAAAAGAAAAAAAGATTTTCCTCGAAATAGTGTCTTGCTGTCTTTATCGCACTTTCAATATTATTCCAATTCAGAAGAACATTCTCTGACCTCAAAGTTCTCTCCCTCTGTTCGAGGATTTCGAATTTCGATAACATTAAAGATTAATTTATATAGCGTTGATCTTGTAATATTATTTTTCTTTCTTCATGGACGCTATTCTTCCGTGTAACGTGAACTTGATATCCTTGCATACAATTTTATCCCGTTCGCTGGTTTTTAATTTTATCAAATCTTATTAAAACATTAAAACATTCCGTTTGTAGTGGAAAAAAAAAATTAATTAATCTCGTTATCGTTTATCTTACTTCTTTTCATTTCACAGATTCGCCGCACATCCGAGAAGTGAGGTGTTACTGCAATCAACCAGAATGCGTACCTCAAGGATACATGTGCCGCGGCAAAGGCTGTTTTACGGAATTACCATCCAATGCAAATCCATCATTATTAAGGGCAGAGCATAACGCTTACAGTGGTTGCCTGGATGAAAACTTCAAAGAACGGCAATGTCCCACGGGATATCTTTGTTGCGAGCAGGATCTTTGCAATCACGTGGATAGTCCAGCCATGAGAAACAGGCTCAACAAGACTCTTCAAGGTTAAATGAATATATTCTCATTTCAATATCGTTGAAATTGTATAGATTTGATGCAGTGCTTGATCGATGCTTTCCATTTTTTTTATGCATTTCATCGTTTATTTTGTTATTTTACATTGCAAAACTGCTTTTTAACGCTATTAATTCCACTGATCAAATTTTTTTTACATAAATTATGAAGAATTTTTTTTCACTTGTTCCATATACATATAGATACAAGTTAAAGAAGCGTACATACAACTATACAAACTTCTATTTCGTACACATATACAATGTCTCGAATCGTTGATTTAAAACAATAGCGAAAGTTGAAGGTTGTATGAATTTATGAATAATGATACCTTTTACATAATTTATTTCAAACAAGCTCGTGTATATAACGAAATACTTTTTATTATTAACAGTGTTGGTGGGTGATCAGCGACCTTTTCTCGGCCCGGTTCAACCGATCAATCATGGAGGTCAGTCAACAGATGGATGGTTCAAGACTGCCACAATCGCTGTACCGATTTGCGGTCTAATCGTTCTACTGATACTGGCCAGTCTTGCCATTAGATTACTTCAGCCTGTACCGACGCAAAGCGACAAACTTGGACCACATCGGATGCCCGATAATGGGCCGCCATTATTAGGACCACCAAAAGTGCCTCTTGTTTAATTATCTCGCAATACCCCAAAGACGTTCGATAAAGCGGATAGACATTAGTAAGACTAATTAGAAAGCTAGCGGGCTTATATAGCTCCACTTGGCTGTGAATTTTGTGAAAAAAGAAGCGACTGCTATAAATTATAACATTGCGTGTTGTGCATCGATAGATTGCAATTCCTCGAAACGACGATCAATCGTCATAAGATTGAAGAGTGAGAAAAGGCCAATGAAATAGGACCTTTGTACATGACGTTAATTAAAAAGAAGAAAAAAAAAAAAAAAAAAGAAAGAAAAAAAAATGAAATGCATGATATCGCCTTTATTATATAGCATTGTAAATAGATTATGTATTTTATATCGTGTATTAGATGATATCGCTTATTTAGGCGGCGTACAAATTGTAATGTAATCGCGATTTACGATATCGTCGAATTTTCCTAGATCGATCGAAAAATAGATCAGGCCGCAAGATCATGATAATGTTACGATATAATCTCAAGGGATACACATATATAATCCTGCAATAAGAAAAAAATATCTTTTCCATCGAGGAACAATATCGATAAAAAAAAAATGAATGAAGAACACAAAGTCTGATTGTTTTCTTTTTAATCGTATAAGATATCTTTTTTTGAAATTCTATTATTCTGGTACATCGTGTACTCATCATATAGCAATTATATTCCATATAAATATTATATTGTGATAGTATGACATAACTCTGTGTATGATAATTATATTATTAAGTATGTACCACAATTGTTTTACAACATGTGTTACTCATGAGGGATAAATCGATGCGAAAATCGACTTAAAATATATTGAAATAATTTTTCAGTAATCGGTCTCTATTTATTTTCTCCTTTTATCAATTACATACACGTACTATATCGATACCCGATATATAGGAAGGGTACGTCATTATTCCGTAAAATAGGTAATCTATTTGATCAGCTCAGAAAATTTGTTTTGTTTCGTTTCGAAATAGTAACCATAAAATGTTAGTATAATATAAATGTTTTGGCATCACAGTTTAAAATCGTACAATTTTCACATTCCTCGTCTCATTACAATTTCCATTTGTCTCATACCTTGTTACACATTCACGATCCATGTCACTTCCTTTTTATGGGAAAAAGTGTATTAGCTTATAAAAATACTGCTTAAGGTATGTATCTTTATTTGTATCTACGATTTGATCTTCCCAAAAATTGGGACATCAGTCACGTTTAATTGAAATTCGAGCAGGACATTGTGTTCCATCTATGTACATGTAACACAGAGATACTATAGGTTTTGCTCGATGTTATCAGTCGGCCGTCATAACCCGCATGACGGGTTTCAGCTACATCAGTTAACAAGTCATTGTTCTAGGATAGTATTTCACCAAATGATTTAACGTAAGCTTCGTGAAGTTTGTTAATAAAATCTGGATCACTCCTCAACAAATAATTAAAAGCTCGAAGAAATTGATTTTTTGTCAGTGGTTCTAATGGTCTAGTTAAAGGTTCAGGTGGACTAGGAGCAGCAAACATTACAGGAGGAATTAAAGCTGGTGCTGATCCTCTTCCCGATAAAGTAGGAGCCGTAATGATATCTTCTGATGCCTAATTAAATTAAAATCATATTTTTAAATTTTCCACTTATTGATACTTATATAAAAATATCAATATGAATTGATGTACATATCTACTTACCGTTGTCGCAGATGCATTAGCAAATAAAGATGCAAGTGGATTTGAGTTACTAGAGCCAATAATATCTGAGGCTTGATGATTTGTTGAAGTAGAAGATGATGCATTAGTGGGTGATTGTATCCTAAGAAATCCTGTAGTACCATTTGTATCACTAGTACTTTGATTTATAGATGGTAAAATTTCTTGAGTTAGAGATGCAGGTGTAGATATCATTGAATCTTGTTGAGATGCAGTCCTACTTCGTTTTTTAGTTCTGTTTGAAGCATTAGTATTACTAGCATTATTAGCAGTTATTATAGCAGTCGGAGTTGTTTGAGATTGTTGTTGAGTAGCTGGCTGAGGAGTTATAGATCTATGTTGTTTTTCAATATGTTCGACTGTATGAGCTGTTAGATGTGACATTAATCGAGCAAGAATAGGATTACTTTCATTTGTAATAGTCCCTCCTGAAGTGGGTTGATCTCCAGCTTTAAAATGTCCAGTATTAACCTGAAAAGATATTAAAAATTAATATATATTCTATCTTTTATTTTGAAATCATAAATACGATTGATCGCAAATTATATAATACTAACTTTTGCCTTTGCAAAAAAATCCATTACACTCTGTGAAGTAACATCTGGACCTAATGGTGCAGCTAATGGTCCAGACACATCATCTGCTGCAGGAGTACTTAAAGGAGACTTAGTATTAAGCACTTCTTTAATACCTCCGCTTCCACTGCTACTGTTATTTCTATTAGTATTAAAATCTTCTTGAGCTTTGCTAAGCATACTGAATATATCAACATTATTCACATTAGGACCACTATCCTTTTTCACATTAACGGTAGGTTTATTATAAGTCTTGCGATTTTCCTCTGATTCTTTGATAAGTTTATTTAACATTGCACCAATGCGTACACATTCCTCTTTATCATAAAACCAAATACCATAAATGTTGCATCTAGAATTTCTATAGAGTAAAAAGGGTTCTTGAAGTTGTAAATCCAAACCCTGTGTAACTGGTTCTACTAGGTTATTTGTATTTAATCTGCAAAAAGGATATAATTTATATAATAAATAAAGGATTTAGTTATAATTTATAATTAATTTATTTCGTTAATAAACAATTAAAAATAATTTTTCCATATAAGAAAATTATAACAAATATTAAAATATTTAATATTTTAATTAAAATATATTTTTTGAAATATTATCTTTATATAAATACCACAAAATACAATGAATAATACGAGCGAATAATACGATTTATATATCTATATAATTCATTATATATATTTATGTTATTCATTAGTCTTTGAACGTTTTTAAAATATTCAAAAAATATAGACAAACATTTATACATACAAGTATACGTGTATGCATATATGTATTATGTATGTATATACGTTACCTATTCATGATCAGAACACTGTTATAGGGCTCGCCATTTCGTGAATATACAAATAAAGCACCTTCAATATTAGTTTTTTCCCACTCATTATTAATTGCGTTAAAAGTATAAAGTGCTACGTGTGTTGCAGTCTCTAGAATATCTTTTACATAGGGGTCTACTCGTTTCAGAGCGGCCACGTTCATTCGTAACCCTGTTAAATCCGTCATCGTGTTTCTACAGTTTTTTACAAGTAGTCTATATCTTATGAGATATAAGAATAATCACTCTTTTTCTAATTCAACTGAAATTTAGTTTAACCGTTTGAGCCGATCACTAAAAGCACTATATTTTAATATAACGCAAGTAGCTGCTTGTATAATAAACGTCATACTAGATTTTAAGGTTGATACCGTTGTTATATCTGTGGGTTAGTAACATCAGAGAATGTCGACGCTTCCTTTCAGTTTGCTTCAGTGTGTGTTTTTGATTGGTGCAAAACTAACCAATCACATAGATTGAAATAGACATTCAATCCTAAATGGAGGATCAAACAATTATATATCCAATCAAATTGTTAGAAATTTTGAAAATATGAGCCAATAATATGACAATAATATAATTATAATGCTTTTCATATATGTTCAAACGTATATAATTGCAAATTACAAGCCCCGGAGAATGTTATTTTTAAGTTTTCACTTTTACGGTAAGTTCCATTAATCCAAAAAAAGAGTGATCTAAAAACGAATGATAATGTTTTCTTTTAAATTCCTACTAAACAATAATTCATGTAGCTTAATTAATATTATCTTAGATAGCAGAATGAATTAGCAAATTTCTAGTGAATTTTAATATTATTTTTTCGACTTATACAGAATGACAATATAGTAATAAAAGAATTAAATATTACGTCATTTTTGTAATAAAAAAAAGAGAAAAATGACCGCGTGGTTCAATTTTTGGATAAAAACTGAATATCATGCTTTAATATTAATTCGATATAATTGATAATTGATTTTTTTTTTATAAAAAAATAAGATACTTATTTTTACTTATTTTTAACTATTTTAATCTATAAAAATGACAGATGTACTTATTATTGCATATGATATACAGTATACTGAATACTGAATACCGGCATTTTTTGTGACATGTAATTATATACGTACTTATACATTATGTACATCTTTGAAAGATTAAAAAAAATAATATTTTAAATTTATAATTTGTTTCTAAATTTTTAAATAAATAGTTAATATCTTTTTATTAATTATATTAAAGTATATATAATTTAGCTATTAAGTATATTTCTCGATTTTCTCTTATACAGTTGATTTGCTGAAAATTTAAAGTGTATATAAAATAAAATTTTGAGAACATCATGCGTGCTAGTGTAGCGCATGGAAAAATTGGGTCGATGTGCGAAAGATGGCGGCTACTGCGTGGTGTGCGTGAAAAAGATTCGTGCGTAGATTTTGTCTGTAGTTTTTATCAAAACATGACAAAATATGGAAAAATCTATTTACATGTGCACAAGGCTATTATAGGTGGAAGATTCGTAATGTTGATGAATATTCAGATTCCATGTTTTCCATCCGCGTAAAAATCGTTTGTTTACGATAAAGTTTGTATAATACTTCAACGTGAAGTGAAGTGTTGCAAGGGAAAAAGAGACCCTAACATAGACGAGATTGGAGATAAAGTGCAGCCGGACTTCGGCCCGGTAAGAAGATCAGTAGAGATGCTGAAGCAATTGCAGATGGGGATGAGAGCTTTTCTCTTGATGGCCTCCCGAGTGTGGACATGCGTCTTCTTTCTTCTCAAGAAGCAGGTTAGAGCCGTAAGTAGGTGCTTCGCGCCTCTATCAGCTTTTGTCTTCTTTAAGATTTTCATAACATAACATCTTTTATTATATTAATTTTCTAATTAAATAAATTAATTTCTTTTTAATTTACAATAATTTTTTATTGATCCTAATAAATATTTATCATTATCATATTGTGATGATACAGCGTGTTCAATGATACACTGTTGTCTACGTTAAAATATTCTATTTGAATTTTATATTCTTTTTCTCTTATTAAAAAAATTTTTTTTTAACATTATTATCTTGTTTTTTTTGTACGATATTAATTTTTGTATAATAAGTTTAATTATCCTTATTTTTTTTTTAAAATTTTATTTTTGAAAAATTTTAATAGTTTTATATATTTTTTTATTTTCTATATTATTATTAATTAATATTTTTAATAGTAAGCAAACGATATGCATATTAAATTTGATATGCATATTTATATATAATATATATGCAATATAAATGCAATATAATATATATTGCATTTCTCATATATATATATATATATATATATATATATATTGAAATTGGTATATATATTGGTATATATGTATAATATATATTATATATTATACATTATATTACATAAGTATTTTATAATAGCAATGTAAATAATGACATTTGTTTATCACAAAACAAATGAATTTTTAATGGTTATTTCTTTTATTCTATATTTTTATTTTTGTAACTTATTTTATGTTATTATTCTATGTAAAACCTAGAAATTGTATATTTTATGTCAAATATATAATTTTACTTTATAATTGATTAATTTTTTAGATATCACAAATGCAACCTGTTAAATATGAAATCTTCCCATTATCTCCATTATCAAGGCACAGACTTAGTAAGTATTATTTATGTTTTAGTAATTGCATGTGTTAAAAAATATTATTGTTTATATATAATTAAAATATATTATAGGTATAGTTAAAAGGAAAGTATTAGTATTGGATTTAGATGAAACATTAATTCATTCTCATCATGATGGAGTGGCAAGGCCAACAGTTAGATTTGGTACACCACCAGATTTTATTCTTAAAGTGAAGATAGACAGACATCCTGTTAGATTTTTTGTCCACAAAAGACCACATGTAGATTTCTTTTTAGATATTGTTAGTCAATGGTAAGTTTAATTATTATAAAATAAATAAGAAAATATCTTTAAAATTATCATTAAAAAAAAAGAAACAAGAAATTAAATCAATTATGAGTAATTGATATTTTTAATATAATTGATTATGTATATTAAATATTACTATTTATTTTTTTTTTCTTTAAGGTATGAATTAGTGGTTTTCACTGCTTCCATGGAAATCTATGGTGCAGCTGTTGCAGAAAAGTTAGATAATAACAGGGGTATATTAAGAAGAAGATATTATAGACAACATTGTACACCAGAAATGGGTTCCTATACTAAAGATTTATCTGCAATTTGTTCAGATTTAGCATCAGTCTTTATACTTGATAATAGTCCTGGAGCCTACAGAGCCTATCCTCGTGAGTATAACATTTATTTTCCTCATTTTAATGATATTAATTTCTGATTACTTATAATTGTAGTTGCTTGTTTAAATTTGATAAATTATTTTATTTCATATATATTAAAAATAATTGTGAAATTGTTTAATTTTAATCTTGTGTATGATATAACAATAATTATGTACAAATTATTATAAATGTACAAATAATCAATAAAAGATAAAATAGAATTTTATGTATAATATATAAATTTAATATTTTTATTTATGATATTACATTTTTATAATTTTAAATTGCTGTTGTTGTATCATATATCATGTATTTCAACCTGTAGTCAGAACTTGCTTACATGAGGACAATTATGTGTAGTGGAATAATTTCCTATTTTGATCTAAATTAAAAATTTAAATAAATATTTAAAAATTATTTTTAAATAAATTTTAATCAATTTAAGTTCATAAAGAAATTGAATACAAATATTCTATAATTTTGTTTGTCTATTTTAATTAAAAATATATTTAGACTATTAATCACAATTTTTAAAAATTCAGAAATTGGTATTTTTCATCTAACTTCTTTAATACAAAATTCTTTCTAAAATATGTTATTTTATAAATTTGTTTATCTATTCAGTTATCAATATTAAATTAATCATTGTGATTTTATTTTATGAATTAATTTTTGAAATTCATTTAATATGTGAAATTTACTATCAATAAAAATTTAGATATATGTGTAATTTCAGATATATGTGTATTTATTACTTTTATTGTCTTTGTAATTATTTTAAATAAAAGATGCTGCATTAATGACATGAAAGATTGACATATTAGTTTTGACAAGTTTTGTTTCAAATCATTTAATTTTTAGACTTACAACTTTATATAGTTTGACTGGATTAACAAATAATAAAATTGAAAGTTGAGATAAACTTTATTGAAAAACATATCTATTTGCAGCTATCAGCGTTGATGTTCTGTAAGCAAGCACTGAATACAGGCCTATGGATAGATGTAAAATATGCTCAATTGCCAATGCTCCTCCACTTGAATAAGCACTGGACACTACGCCGAATTGGCAATGAACTAATTTCAACTGTTTTAATCATTTTTTTTAATAATTCCTGTGTATCAGGTACTAGTTTAAAGATTAGATTTTATTTTTTATATTCAATATTTTTTTATCTACAACATTCAAGAAAATCATAATTTAAAATTCATCTATCTAAACTTAGAAGTATATCAATTATTATTAAAACAAAATACTATATAATAAAATTTTCTTGGATGTTATATTGGGCAGCTATAATTTTATAAGTAATATTTAATTTTTAGATATTTTAGATCTAAAATCTTATTCATGTGTTAAATATATATTTTAGATAACAATTATTTATACCTATATTTCTTTTTTCTGTTATCGCAGATAACGCAATACCAATAAAATCTTGGTTTAGCGACGCGGGAGATACTGCGTTGTTGAGTTTACTTCCTGTTTTGGATGCTCTTCGTTTTACACAGGATGTACGGTCCGTTCTTTCAAGGAATTTACATTTACATCATACTTGGTAGCATAGTTTGGATTAAGTAATAAACTAGATTTATTAGAGATCGAGCTGCAAAACGTTTAGCGTGTTTAATCTAATAGGGTTATTGTTATTGGTAATAGATATAGGATGCTGACTAAATGATGAGACGATGATCCCTGACCCCCTGTCCTCATTTTCTACGCTCGTTAGAAAATAAAAACGTAGCGAGTAAGTCTGAAAGGGAATGGGACCTTTAACCAAACTATTTACATTAGCACAAAATGTCCTGATATTTTCGTTATGTTCATGTGTGCGCAATAATATATATATATATACGTATGCGTACACAACACATATACATACACAAATCGAGAGAGAGAGAGAAAGTGGGCTTTCTTAAAAAAAGAAAAAATGTATTTGCCAAAGATTGAGATTTTAAATTAATATAGATTTATACGTATATTTCACTTGAAATAATTTTGTTCTAAGTGAAAATATTATACAAAACGTTTTAAGTATTTTGCCACACATGATAAAAAAAGTGTTATATTTTTTAAACGAATTATTTCTGTTATATATAATATTATTAAACATAAAGTATAGTATAAAAAAAAAAAAAAAAAAAAAAACTAAAAAAAATACTAAGTCAGTTTAAACGGACTTTGCTGTAACTCACTGTATCAGTGAGGCAGCTATCCTGAATATATCTAATAATAAAAAGAAGTATTAATGAACTATAAAGAAGCGATATTTGATTTCAATAAATTTTTCGAAAACTGGAAATTGTTTAATGTTATGTACGATGTTATACATCAAAAAGAAATACGAATGAAGTAACAGTAAATAGATAAAATCGTGCATATATCTGTATACTTTATTTGTTTATTTCATCATTCAAAAATACTATTGAAAATTATTATGGTTTATACAATGGTGGGAAATGTATTTGTTGCAGAATGATGATTGAGTGAATGAACAATGTAATCAAGCGATTAAACATTTTACATAGCATTTATACATGTATATTATGTATATATATATATGTATAAATGTTAGTTTTACTTAATTATAAAAATTCAATTTAAAAAATATGCCCATGTGCACAAGAAATAATGATACTTTGTTCTCAAATAAATTATAAATAATTGAGAACATTTGTTTATTTATTGACATATATCAAACAAGTTGCTCACATGGATTTATATTATTAATAGTAATTTATTCCAAAGTAAGAAGAGCCATGGGTAATAGATATAGGATAAGGCAGGATTATATTACACTCAATAAAAATAATGTCTTTCTGTACATAGTAAACTTATATGTACATGTATGGATGTTCTGTTATCACATACATGCAACTATATGTATATGTTAAGAAAAAATATTAATTTTTTAATTTCAAATATACAATAATTGCAAAACAACTTGTATAAACATAGTCCATAATTAAATATGGTTCTATGTATCGCGATTGTCTTTTTAAATTCAAATATGGATTAAAATGTACATATTTAGTTTATAAAGATAAATTGTATTTTTGGTTTTTACCTTTCCCATAATATTGTTAAGTATTTTAAATAGATTATTTATTTTAAGTAATTAATAATATTAAATAGTAATGTACTTTCTTGCGTTATGAATAATATTAAGAACATATTCTTATTTTGTATTTAATTTTTTATTTTCATAAAAATTATTAAACAATATGTGAGGCCTTTAACAGCAGAGATGGAACATCGACGCTAATAATCAATGCGGAACAAATACTAATTCCTTTAGACTTTTCTATATAAGAAAACAAAAAATTAAGTAACAATTACCATTTCCAAAAATTTAATATTATTTATAAAATAATGCATTATATGTATCTCTTTGCTTTATAATCAGCTTTAAATAGTTTTTTTTTAGATAAAACAATTATATCTAATCTGATTTTGTAGTACAAAGTTAAAATAGAATTAAACGAAACAAATGAATTGATAATACAATAATTATAAGAACATCGATTTTCAATATATATTACAAATAATCATGTATTCCTTTCACGAGACATCACAGAGTATTTTATATATCGAAGACTGTTATGATGGAAGTGAATTTTTATAAATTATTTTAATTTTACACCTTAGGTGGATCTTCACGGATCATTTCTAGAGAACTATCTGAGTTATTAGCGCTACTTCCACTTCCAGCATCATCTTCTCGTTCAGTTGCTTTTTCTTGACTTGTACCTGCAGCATCTAATTGCCATGTTGGTATAGATATAGATGTTGGCACTGATGTTGGTGCACTTGGAAATTGTTTTCTGTTTAAAATTTGAAATTTCGGTAAATATACGAATATTTATGAATTCCTTAACTTTCTATGTACAAATTTTATAGAACTTTGGTAATACTAAGTACAAAATTTTGCAAGAATATTAAAAATATAGAATCTGTGTTTTTTATATCTTTTTTGTCAATCAATCATAATTTGATTGATATATTTTATAGTTCTTTTATTCAAAAAATTTTTACTTTTGTATTTTCAAATAAATATATCTGAGAGATTGAATCTGAAATATATACATGTTTGTATGTGTGTGAGTCAGTATAAAAAGAATAAATATAAACTTTTGTATAAAAATTATATCTTAAGATTAATATATAAATTTAAAATAAAATAGAATATGATGTATAAACAGAATGATCATCTTGTATAGCAATAAATGTTATTATCAAATTGTTGATTACATATTGTATTCTAATGTTTCAATATGTAATTATATTAAAATACATATATGTATATTATACCTTGATAAAAGTAAAGATTTGAGACTAGCTAAATCTTGTTTCAATTCTTGTACCAATTGAGGTATCATTGGATCCATAGATTGATTTTGAGTCAATTTTTGTACATCCTCCTCGACTTTTGAAATAGATTGTTTTACTTCTTTCATAGAATTTTGAATACTCTTATCTAACTCAGTGACTGAATCTTTTATACTATCTTTCTTTTTCCGGCCAAATAGTAATGGTTCAATAAATTTCTACAATAGAGTATGTTCAACTTGTATGATTTTAAAATAACATTTGTATCATATACATTTAATACCTTATAGAACCAATATACGCAATATATAGTAACACCAATTAAGGCAGTAGCATTGAAGAATTCTTTTATTCTTTGGAAAATAGTTATTTGGCATGGGTATATTTGTTGAAAGCACGGGTACATATGACCTTGTGGAATAGGAACCACGGTATAATCCTTTGAATTATTGACATTTTGATCAATTGTTATATCTATAGAAGCTAATTTGAATGCTCTTTTAATTTCTTCTTCAGTTAAACCTTTTCTTTGAAGAAATTCTTGTTTACGTCCTATAGGACTATTTTGTACCTTAGGATTTTGTAGAAATTCCACTGCAGTTTTTACCTTAAAAAATTTTTGTTAATTAAAATATATGTATATATATGTATATCAATGCTTATATAATAGATCAATGTATGGTTTCATAGTTATCGATATTCTGAAAAATATTAGGATCTCTAAATAAATATACATACATATATACATACATATATATATATATGTATATATAACCCAAAGAATGGTAGAAACTTACTAAATTTTCCCTCAAAGTAAGGTTATTATTATTTCCATCTTGGTCACTCATTGTTTGTACTATGAAGTACTATATAGAAGAAGAACTACGAACGAAATATTCAATTCTTTCATATGCAAATCATTTTGCAATACTGGGTACACATGTATCCGAAAATATTACAACGCGCAAGCGTTAATATAAACACTTGGTATACTATATTTTGACTATTAAAAGAGTTTTAAATATTTATCAAATAAGTTATTGAACTTTGTATTTTATTCGATTAAAGTATAATTTATACATAATTATAAAACAGAATAAATATAAATTTTATATTGTATAAATAATATAATAAAAAAGTATAGAATTATTTAATGCATATATTTTGTTGACTATACTATAAGAGTAAAAAAAAAAAAATAGAATCAACATAACCAAATTTTTTGAATATACAAAGAAACTGTTGAATGAGTAAATCTTTTACAAATATAATTCAATATCTTTTTTAATATTTTTATTATAGTGATTAAGCATATAAATGTACAACTACCGGTTTTGAAATCAATACAACAACCTTATTTGTCCTATAAATATATAATTAAGATATTTTTAAACATAATGATAGATAGATGAATTTAAATTTAGGAACAATAATTTCTTGTATTTTATATCAATTAATTGTTATTTCAAAATAACATTTTAATATTGTAATATTATATATCTCTGAGACACGTAGTATAAAGAAGTGGGTGTTGCTTTCGTCATTTGATAGTTTGCACTTGTATCAGAAGGTTGGTACTGTTACTGTACGTTTCGGAGGCTGATACAAATTAGCATCTCTTATTTTATTAAACGCACTAGAAGTCATGCGTAAGTAATTTTTCACAATCTTGAAATTCATATTTGTAAATATTTGTATATTATAATTTTCAAAAAATTCTTGATAATATTAATACCTATGGTATAGGTCGTTCATTTCCGATCAATAATACTAACCGTTTACAAGACATATTAGAGAACCTCAAATGTCATTTAAGAAAAGGGGCGTTATCCTTTTATACTATGTAAAAAATATATATTAATTTTTAAATAAATTAAATTTTTTATCTTTTTGAAAGATAATTATTATGATATTCAGATGATATATTTTTGTTCTTAAAAAATATTTTTATCATATTTTGCATTCATTGATTTTTGTACTATTTTTTTAATAGATTTTAAAATATTTTTTACATGTTTATTTATTTTATATTGTACTTATTATAGGTTATTATTGTATTAAAAATTATAAAATTAAATAGGTTAAGATTACATTTAAAATGATTTCTAATACGTTAAATATTAAACATATTTTCTATAATTCTATATAATTTATAAACATATTTTTTAAGCAATTCAATTTATATAATAATTTAATAGTTACAATATATTTTATTAAATTTTATTATCTTTTTATTAAACTTTACTAAATTTTATTATCAGTTGAGAAATAAAAATTTAAACCTAAAATTTATTTCATCATTCAAATATAAGAATAATTATTTTATTTTAAATATTTTATATATTTTTTTTATTTTTATATATTTTATATTTATGTATATATTTTATATATTTCTTTATATTTTAATTTTTTATTGATACATAAATTATAATCCAATAATAACAAATAAATTATTTATTTATAGGTTGATTGTAATTGAAGTAATAAAAGGTACCCTCTGTCAAAATGATAGGGGGTTTATTTGTATACAATCATAAAGGAGAAGTACTTATCTCCAGAGTATATAGAGATGACATTGGACGAAATGCGGTTGATGCATTTCGTGTTAATGTTATCCATGCCAGACAACAAGTACGCTCTCCTGTTACTAACATTGCCAGAACATCATTTTTTCATATAAAACGGGCTAATATTTGGTTGGCTGCTGTTACTAAACAAAATGTTAATGCTGCAATGGTTTTTGAATTTTTATTAAAAATCATTGATGTTATGCAATCATACTTTGGTAAGATTTCTGAGGAAAATATCAAGAACAACTTTGTGCTAATTTATGAATTATTGGATGGTAAGAATTATTGCATATCCTATAAATATTCATATTCATGAATATTTTATATCTAAAATGAATATTTTATGCTAAAGTATAATTAAATTTATTGTCTAGAAATTTTGGATTTTGGATATCCTCAGAACTGTGACACTGGAGTATTAAAAACGTTTATTACCCAACAAGGTGTTAAATCAGCAACAAAGGAAGAACAAGCTCAAATAACTTCACAAGTAACTGGTCAAATTGGATGGAGAAGAGAGGGTATTAAATATAGACGGAATGAATTATTCCTTGATGTACTTGAATATGTCAATCTTTTAATGAGCCCTCAAGGACAAGTGTTAAGTGCACATGTTGCTGGGAAGGTTATTATTTTAAAGATAAAAATAAAAAAAGCTAAAGTATTAGGAAATTTATTAATCTAATACTTTTATTCTAATAGGTTGTGATGAAATCTTATTTATCTGGAATGCCAGAATGTAAGTTTGGAATAAATGACAAAATTGTTATGGAAGCTAAAGGTATGAAAGGTGGAAGTGGTTTGGGAGGTGGTGGTGATGATCCTACAGGTGCTAGATCTGGAAAACCTGTGGTTGTAATTGATGATTGTCAATTTCATCAATGTGTCAAGCTTAGTAAATTTGAAACAGAGCATGCCATTAGTTTCATACCTCCTGATGGGGAATTTGAGTTGATGAGGTAAACATTCTTTGAAAGAAATATTGTAGAAAGAAATTAATATGTTTAAAATTATTTGATTTAAATTGCATTGTAATAATAACATTATAAATTATTTGATATTTTTTTGATTAAATATTTTGATTTAATATTTCACAGATATCGTACTACTAAGGATATATCATTGCCATTTCGCGTTATTCCATTAGTACGAGAAGTAGGACGTACAAAAATGGAAGTGAAGGCAGTATTAAAATCAAACTTTAAACCTTCTTTGTTGGGACAGAAGATTGAAGTTAGAGTACCTACTCCTTTAAATACTGCTGGAGTACAATTAATTTGCTTAAAAGGAAAAGCAAAGTATAAAGCATCTGAAAATGCTATTGTATGGAAAATTAAGCGTATGGCTGGTATGAAAGAAACTCAACTATCGGCAGAAATTGATTTACTTGAAACCGATACGAAAAAAAGATGGACCCGACCACCAATATCTATGAATTTCGAAGTACCATTTGCACCTTCTGGATTCAAAGTTCGTTATTTAAAAGTATTTGAATCCAAATTAAATTATTCTGATCATGATGTTATAAAATGGGTGAGATATATAGGCCGAAGTGGTCTATATGAAACACGATGTTAATGTATCATCGCATTAATTGTAAATGAGTAATCTCAAGGCATAAATACGATTTTCTCAAAATCATCTCTTTAAAGCGCATATTTATAAAACAGTTTTTCTGAAATACTCAGATTAACTGATATATGATTAAAAAAAAAAAAAAAGAATAGATACCAAGAGGGGAAAATCTTTGTGCCAATGTTTTTTGTAATCTGATTTTTTTCGTGTACATATTATATTTTATTGTAATATGAGTGAATTCTTTTTAAGAATCTTTTGTACAACATTTTATTCTATCTGAGTTTTAGTAAAATTCCTACTTACGTGAAAATTAATATTGTCATTTTCATCGAATTGTAAATTTTAATCTTGAATGTAAGTGTATTACATCATATCTCATTATACATTAATTGTATTTTTTATTCTTTTTATGATGAATAAGAAAATATGACCTAAGTTATGAAATAAGAAAATTCATGACCTCTTTGGTATCATTATAACGGAGAAATTTAAACATCGCAATATTTAAAATGCGCTCAAGAAGTTTAGATTATTGAAAATATTTGTTGTCATTTATGAAAATGAATAGAGAATATCCTGATTCATTGTAAAGGAATGATTTTGTCTCTCTATGTTAAAATTCATATGCATAATAAAGTATGTATGTAATTTAAAATTTTATTATTTTTCATAAATAATATTAATTTTTAAACGATTGATTTCTATATCATTAAATATAAATTAGTTTTTATATTATTCATTATGAACTTTCGAATATAAGTATAATAGTAAAATGAAAAAAAAAAACAATACAATTGTAAAAAAAATGTTATAAGAATCATTTTTGAATTTTAAAATATTTAAAATTAATATAAATCTTTTATAGTTCTTTTTTATAAAATTATCATATATGATTTTCATTTTTTGATAAAATTTTTATTTTAAGTATGAAAATATTCATAAATTCATAAATTTAGAAATCAATCATAAGATGTAATAGAATATTAAAGTTCGAAATTTTTTTCATTATCATTTTTCTTATTTCACTAAAAATTTTTGTAATAATTAATAATAATTGTATAAACTCACCATATTACATATTGTTTTTGCAGTGAGGAGGTCAAGAATTGTGATATCATCTCAAACTTCTTTTTTGAAATAAACTGCGTTTCGATAATGCACTTGTAAAAATCCGCGAAATAACTAACGGATATAATTCAAATTGCAAGTAGAGTCAAATCATGTAAGTCAAATCGACGCGATTGGGTATGCGCAATGATTCATTAATATCGATTGAAATTAAAATTAATCTAATGTACTATTTAATATATATTTTTTAACTTGTTATTTGAATTTTTGCAGTTTAATAAATATTTTTTTAAATTGGTTTTTTATATAATAGTTGCAATTTACATTTTTGAATAGGAAGTTTATAATTACAAATTTATATAGACATTTATACCGGAAGTCAAGATTATATGTCAAGATTTAGTTTTGCTTATTTTTCAATAAAAATTATGTCGTGATATTTTTACTTCATATTTTAACGAAGAAAAATAGGTACGTAATAATCAAAATAAATTATAGATTTAATTATTCTTACAAATTATTCGTTAAAATTAAAAATTATATTTTTTCATAATTGATTAAGTAATTGATTTGACGCACAATAAATTGAATGCTGTCTTGAATACTAATGGTAAAAAAAGAGGCAAAGGGACATGTCCTAATTAGTTTTAATTTATTGGATTAATGAAAGTTTCGAGTGTATATAAATCAATCGGTGTGGATTTGAAATAGAAATTTAAATTCGAAGTTTAGTTTCTCATCTACATATTACTCGTTTGCTTTGGTGGTAGAACGTGATAACTTCTGCTTTGGCGCATGCGGCTCGTAGCCATACCCGTGTTCGTACCTGTCATGGATTCCAAGGATCGACCGCGAGCGCAGGCACGCGTGATCGCACGATTTTATGCGTGAAAATCAACGATACATCGAGAAATCCGTATACAAAAGTAATGCACGATTATGAATCGGTGGTAAAGTGGTGATTTTGCACTGATCCAAGTGTTGGCGCCGTGTAAATAATCGTTTCAAGATGAATCCTCTTGACACGGGTTACGAGTCTTCTGTCACACGGAGCATAGATATCGTGAGTATTTGATAAAATGAATCATTTCATTCGATAAAATATATATTTAATCGCGATAAACGATACTATATACGTTTTATGCTACGATTCATATCTATATTTTATATATCGTCTCAGTGTCGGAATGTCTAATTTTGTAGAAATTTTTTCGAACGCGACCGATAATTTTTCTACCCATTACTTTTCGCTTCAGTAATTTTTCGTGGAAAGAAAATTTTTTGATTTTTGATCAGATTGTTAGTGTATAGGTTACATACGCGGTTGCGTATTGTATGTGCCACGTCTTCGAGGTCTCGTGGCGATTTTCACCGAGCAGTTTTATGGGTACCGCTATTTTTAGTACATACCGTAAACCTGCAACTCTGGCATAAACGAAGGTATTGAGAATTTTATAATTTTTGTTATATACCGGCACGTGTTATTTCTCGAATCGATGGCTCTGATTATATCAAACGAATAATTGTGATTGGTATGTTCGTATCGTGATTATATGAAACATCTTGAAAGTATTAATAAAATACGCGATAGAATTTTGTTAGTGATAATTCATTGAGATAAAAAATGAATTATCTTTGAATTATTATTTTTGGCGGGAAATGGAAGGAAGTATTTATAATAATATATCGTGTATCGAAATGTCAGCATGCAACGTGGTTCATTAAACGACGACCATTGTGTCTGGGCGAGCTCATCGTAATCAGCTGTTATCAAGAACGTTGTTATATGTGTTTCCTGCCACTTGTAGTTCTACTATTCTATTATCGTAACCGATACGAGTCATCTTTACGGCTTCATTCTGCATTGAATTGTTAACTAATAAACCAACATCGTATTATCTCATTTTTATACATTAGATATTTTATCATTCATCTTATCGCGCTACATCGGAAACGATAATCGATATTCTACCAGTGAGACGGTTGAAATTTTAAGTTTCAGCAGAAACTATTAAAAGACAAAACGGACAGTGGTGCCTTAGAGGTGAAAAGCTGGTCGATTCAAAGTATACTTAGAAGCCAAGTTATAATCTTCTGTTTAAGGAAACCTTGTGCCCAATGTACACGTCGTGCGATGAACAAAGGAGTGAATATTTTTTAGGGAAAAACGAAAGCTACCGATATTTGATCGTTTATCACATTTTATATTAATTTTCTGTGATAATAATCCGCATGAATATTATTGCTTGGAGGATATGTTTGTGAGTTATTTGAATAGCAATATAAGATATTGAATCACTTTTTGAATTGCTGTAAATAAGTGTTATTTTTTATTTTAGTTTAATATTTATTTTACTTTTGATTAATTATATTAATTTGTTTCTTTTTTTTATATTTTTTTTTAGTTAACAACAATTGTGTATATATATATATCTTATATATATATCTTATATATATATGTATAAGATTTCTTGGCACGGATAATGCAAGTAAAAGTAGACACAAACTTCTTTGGACTTGTTGAGTCCAATATATGTATAACCGGTATTGTGTCTGGCATTGTGTAGGACGCTTAGAAATTGTACACAATACCAAGATTATACAGCGTGACTACACAACACCTGCACGCGTACTCTTGTCATATAAATTACGATGAGTGTTGTGCGCAAATGTGCATTATTATTAAAAAGCAAATAAATATAATAGACCATTATACGTGAGACTACTATCGAACATATATATAGCGGTTATCTGCCGATAGAACGGCACGTGCAACGATAATAATAGAACTGTAGGTGCATTCACATACGGGGGATACCTGTTGTGTAGTATGTTAAAGATACAAAGTTTCACGCTTAGGCACACTTCAATCATCAGCGGAATTAGATTCCGATTAAATCGATAAATCCAATCGAGCTATGGTGTTAGGAATACGCTTTTGCCTCTCAATATGTATCTTGGAACGATAGCTTACCAGAGTAGACTATTGTAACCTCTAACATCCATATTCCATTGTTTGACGATCGATAAGTGTTCAATAGTTACTATAATGAGTTCTCGTAGCTTGGTTTTATGCCCAACTTTTGTTTCTTTTTTGCGCCTTCCAGATAAAGTACATTTTTAGTATCCTCCAAGGTATCGATAACTTGTTTAAAAGGAATTAGGTCGACGTATTGTCCACGGAACGTCAGATTTGATCACATTCAGAATTAACCGTTTTGTATCTTAGGTGGATATTAATTTTTTTTTTTTTTTTTTTTTCATTTTTGAGATATAGATAAATCTGTGACGTCATTTTGCATTTATATATCACGAGCGCTTGTCAACTGGTTTTGTGCCCAAGGCTATGCTCGTACAGTGATAATCAAATTCCATTCCATTTGGAAGGCGTGTTCTAAAAATTCATTATATCTAGTTCTCTGGGTTTCTAATTATAGAAGTTCAATTACTCTAAATGTCCCACGAACAATCGGTTTGATAAGGAAGATAGTGAAATGACATATAAAAGGTCGTTAGATAAAATGATTTAAAAATCGATAAAATCGATCTTTCCTAGTATCGTTCGTACTTCATTTAATCGCATGTTTCGTTACAATTTTATTCCGAATTGTCGTTTAGTCAATATAGTTATTCATATTCGATCAGTGGATGTCAAATTTTAGATTTTTTTTTCGGTCAGATCATATCTTTTTATATCTTTGGATTGCCAAATTAATAGATCTTTACTGCTAAAATCTATGACTCCATAATATAGGTTGGATCAATGATAGGGAAGGTTGCTAATCACGTGGCGTTGAAGCAGCGATAATTAGGGAATGATAGTTGAATCGTGAGGAAATTTTATTATAAACTTTCTAACGCAATCTCGTAAATTAATTCTATATATAAGTTATAAATATAAAAATTAATTGTCCTATTTTTTTTCTTTTTCTTTTTTTTTTTTTATTAAATAACGTTAGCGCAACTTTTGTATCGCTCGATGCGGAAACACGCATATCCGTTATCATTTCCTGTAATGTCATTGTAAAACATATATGGTACAGTGTATCCTGGCTCCTTTCGTGACGAGAAATACGCTTTGTGAAACATTGTGAATGGCGTATATAGAAATGCATCTACTTTGTCCCATCGAAATAAATGCCGTTCGGCACGCGTTTTCCGCTCGTTTTCGATTCGCAATAACGTTTATTTTATCGGAATGACACGAAAGTGTTCAGCATGTATCGAATACGTGAATAGCGTGTACGTATGGTATTTTTGCACGATGCGCGTGTGAACGATTTGCAGAAAAAAATCAACGTAATGTAACGGTGATTAAATACGTTAATGGCAATTTGGTATTTCGCTTTGGGAAATGGTACTGGTGGAAAAAGCCGATCTATTTTTGCGTTGCGTTAAATAGAGGCGTGCGAGGTCATTTTGTTTCGCCATTCTCCCATAATCGCCCTGTTTCCGCACGATTTTCATTCTTAATATGATCACCGTTAATGTACCATTACAATGTTACAAATGGCCAATTAACGTTATATCCTGATACGTTAAATGATCGCACTTTTTCTGAAATCGATTAACAGATCAGATTTTCCAAGATCAATATCCGAATTTTCCCCTTTCAAACAGGAGAAATTAATATTCACGAACGAATGGTATAAAATTAACTTATTCAAATTTATTTCGAATACCCAATCACGTGTCGAGACTTTTAATAATTTCGATAAAAAGAAAATCGCAAGAAATTTTATTTTTAACGTCCCCTTTCGATAAATCTTCGAAAATTTTTGCACACGACGTATTTATCTCGTATCTCGTAGCTCTCGACATTTTATGGAATTTAGAGGTTCCTATGAGTTTTTATTTACTGCCGTTCACAATTCCGCTTCCTCGTTCGTGGAGTAATACCCCACCAAACTCGATCAATTTTCCCTGGCCAGCGTTTGTATTCCCGCTACGATTTTCAACGTACGTACGTTGAACGTACGAGCGTACGTAACTTGTTGACAAACCTCTACACGATTCGGGACGACTTCCTTCACTTTCTCGACTGCCCCGCCGCTTCCTATCTCAGTCGAGGTCGAGCTTGTGAACGATTCACCTTGCTCTTGAAAGTATTGCTCGCGGAAGTTTATCGTCGACTTTGGAAAACAGGGACATTCTCCATTCTCTTTCCGATAGCGGTACGTATCGGTGGTGAATATTGTATTTGGTCGACGCAGTTCTTCTTCTTTCCTTTTTTTAAACTCGTGTGTGTTAGTGTCGTGCGTGGTGTGTAAGTGATATCGAGTTTCAAGAGTGTTTTGTCGAAGAAATTAGTTGGTAACAAACTCCTCGTGGAAATCGTAACTTCCATCCTGTAATAGTCTGTTGGGTTAAAAAACAGGGGAGATAGTCACGATTTCGTGTGCATTTTGTTCGCGATATTAATGTTGGGCAAATGTGTGGGCAAACTTGGACGAGTTTGCATCGTATAAAATGTTCCACTCTTTCGCGTAAACTTTGTCCAGAGATGTTGCTTGTTCGGGAGAAGAGCGCAAAAACAGCGAAAACGGTTTTTGCGCCACGAATGTTACCTTGCCTTCGCGGAACTAATATACGTAAATTGTGTTGCCTTTAACGAGCTGAATCAACGCGTGTATCCAAGGCATTAATTTAACAATGCATACTTTTAATTGCGTTGTGTAGTCGAATTACCAATTATCGTGGCAACGATACATTTACGAAGGATCCTCTCCGTGAATGTATCTCTGTGTAGTAAAGTAGAGGAGGGGAAAAAAGGGGGAGAAATTCTGTCGTTTCGAAACTCTGGCTTTTTTTTTTTTTTCTCCGATTTAAATTCAATCTTCTCGAGTGGACTAGTATTATATACTCGCAATTTTTGCAGTCACTCTGTAACTTTTATCCGGATTCGCACAAAAATACATACATATTCAAGGTAAACGAGAACGAAATCCTTTGTAGAAATACATGGGCGGACTTTTCCAAAATTCACCTCCATCGCCATTCCCATTTTCCGGCCCGCGCGTGTGTGTGTGTGTGTGTGTGTCCATCTGGAATGAAAACTGGGTCGGCTCCTCTCGAAGGTGGAATAAACAAATAATGGAAGGAACAATAAAGGCGGACGATGTATCCCAACCGAGAGGAAAGAAACGCACTTTGTTGGCAATTCCAATGGTACGCGTGGGAGTTGACTTGTTTTTCGCGTAGAAAAATAAGCGTCTTCTCCATCGATTTCTACACGCGAAATTCCATCCACAAACTTCCATCCCGAAACGAACATGATTTATTCGTTCTCCTCGATATTCGGAATTCATCGGTAAAAACGGAATGGAAATTTCGGGACGGAGAAATCGTCCCGTTCTCTTGTTTGCAAACTCGTCAGCTGTTGTATCAATCGACACGCGACACGCGAGATTGATTCGGCATTCCACGAAACGTAGTTTCAGGAGGTATCGTATCGTATTTGCGCGTGAAAGTATATCTTGTTTAGGAGAATCGCAAACAACGTTGCATAATTAACGGTTCTGAATGGCTGCCTCGAAGCCATTCTATATATCCATTTAAGACGTACACGTCATCGGGAAAATTTCGCGGGAATAGTATCTCATTGATTCATCGGTCGTTTTGAAAACGTTTTCAAAATTCCACGATCAACGGCGCGGAATTTTCAATTAATTCGTTATTCCGTAGAAGAGGAAGGGAGGATATCGTTTCCGATATCATATGTTATTCAAAAGCGATGTCCCGAGAAGTGCTCGTAAACTGGTTACGAAGGTGTATCGCAGGCGTCTTTTTTCAAAATTCATGCCTCGAATTTCCCGATTCACGAGGAGAAGGAAACTGGGTCATTGCGTCTCAAAGGAAGGGTGGTTGGCTCCAAGGTGAATCGCAAAGTTAAAGCGAGCGAGATATATATATATATATATATTAAGAGGCTGAAGAGGAGGGTATAATGGGGCGGAAGGGCGTGGAGGATGGTTGAACGATCGAGGAACCATGACGAAATTCCTCGTAGATTGCGTCCCTTTGTGAACCTACGTGTGTACGATTCCAACGTCTTTTGTTGTACGAGATTATCGGCGGCCGCTTAAATCGATTAATTTTTTCTCGAAACAAATAGTAACTTTGTCCCGAGTTCCAATACGAAATTTACCATACTTTTCTAACTTTTCTAACTTTGTCTAATTACAGGTAGGAGCAAGTTGAAAATCTCGCGATATCGAATCAAGAAGCGTTAACTTGGGTGGATTATAGGGGAAGATATCGTGACGTTGCCGCGCGGGATCGTGTTTTACGAGGGAGTTGAAATGCGTTGGAGAATTAGGTCTCTGCTCTCAAAGTGGGAGCGCAAGAGGGTAACTGTCTCCAAGGTGAATCCCAAACTCTCGAGTGCAGTGAAGATAGAGAGGGAGAGAGAGAGAGAGAGAGAGAAAGGAAGAGAAAAGAGGGTGGAGAATGACGAAATTCCGAGTAGACAAGTCTCTTCTCTCGAGTACTTAGTCGTTATGGACTTTGGAGCGAGAAGGGAAATTTCGCGGGAAATGCGATCAGACGGCATTGTTTCGTGAATAGTTTCACCTCGTCAATGGCCGATTTAACGTCTATAATTTAATTTCTATCCGATCTATCCTGTTTAATACTACGAATTTAAGTAAGTATCGTCGAGCATTCTAGATTTATTCTACGATTCGAACGTTAGATCGATTCTCGTGAAACATAACTCCGAGCCGGAAATTAAGTTTGTTTTCCTCAAAGGGAAGGTAACTGTCGTCGAGACGAAGTCGAAGTTTACCAGGAGGGATGAGGGATAGGAGGGAGGAATAGGAGAAGCTGAAAGGGTGTAGAGGATGAGGTAGAAATTCCGAGCGAAGTGGTGTTCCTTTGTGAATTATCTTGTCGTCTTCTCCTCGATTTTCGGACGAGAGCAATGGATGTCCTCCATCCTGACAACATGTTCAAAGGGTGTTTCCAAAACTTTTTATCATTTTGCCATCGTCGAAACGATCGAGAAAGTATGTTTAAGTTAATCGGTACCATTACGGGGGATATTTGTTTCGGAATACACACAAAGCTCGCCACTATCGATCGGTGAATCCGCAAATGTAGGACACTCGAACATGTTGTCACAACTATACCATGTTGAACAGGTGAAGTTTCATGATTTTAACACAATTATAAAATCGTTGTGATTATTTTTTATATTGTATTTTATATGTATATTAGGTGTATGTTAGGTGTATCGCAAAATGCATTTACAATAAGAGAATGTAGGAGAAATTTGTGTGGAAAAATCGTGAAAATCCATCGAATTTGAAATTGAATTAAGAAGAAGCAATGGATGACATAACTTTAAATTTAAAGAAATATCATTATTAAGAATTAAGAGACGGTAGTGGAAAATCGATTATTTTTCAATCAAAAAGATAATTCGTTTCGGAATATTATCTTTGAAATTTCATCGAAAAACTGGCAACGCTTCTACCCCCCTATTCGAATAATTTCAAATCTCTCGTGTGATGGAATCGTTTTTCGGAAGACTTTGACTCAGTTTTACTGGCTAAATCTGTGATAATGGCTGCCAAGAATCGCATATATGATAATGGCTGCCAACTAGAATCAACTTTGGAAAGCCAACCGGCTACGAGATTATAAAAAATAGAATTGCATTTTTAGAGATCCGTACACGATTGTTCGAAAATTCGGAATAACAGAGGTAAATGATAACCGATCGATCATGCGATCCGATACACCCGAATATCAAGGAGAAATCGCCGATATAAAAAGAAATATTAATTTCAAAAGATACAGTTTTCTCCAGATGTGATTTTTCGATACAACACGCAACACCCTTGCGTGTTCCTGATCCAAGAACTTAATATCGCGATGTTATTTGGAGCGGTTTCAAATGCTCGAGGCTCGTGTATATTCATTTCTTATTTTTGCGAGCAATCCATCACGAGTCCACGAAATCTCCTGTGATAACTGGCCATTAATATATTTCATTCCCAAAATCTTTTTCGCCGTTTCTTGCTAAACATTAATTGTCGCGAAATAATCTAAGAATCCATCGGTTTCGAACGGACGAATTTTCGATTCGTAATAAATTAATTATTATAGAATTAATTATAGATATTATTCCCGAACAGTTTATTATATACATTAGATTCGGAAAAATTTCGAAATGTTTCGGAGCTCGTGGTAATGTCACATGTTTACTATCCCGTCGAACGTATCGGATTTAAAATGGAGCTATTCAGTAACTGGCGTTAAGCGTAACCATCGATACTTTAGCAAAACGGGCTGTAAAAAACGATCGTCAAAGGTAGACACGGGCGGGTGGCAAAATAATCTCATCGATTCGCCTTTCGAAAGAAGCCACGCTGGTACACGCTTCGGATGACACGTTCGTGAGAGAGGGAGAGAGAGAGAGAAAGCCTTGACACGGAATAGGATGAAAGTAGGATCATCCTTTAAGACGACAGCTTTAATATCGGGTATCTTGGTGTACGTGTGTACAGGAGGAGCAGGTGACAGCAATCGCGCTGGAGCTTTAAGAACCAAGGGGTGGAGAAGGCTGGAGAACGCATTTCCCGTCGGATACTTGGATCAGCCGAGGAAGGAGGATCGTTTTCAAGGAAGCTCTCGTGCAACCTGTGCACGTTCTCCTCCTTCTTCGTCGTCGTCTGTGGTAACGAGCAAGAAAGACTTAAAAGAGAGAGAGGGTGAGGGCGAGGATGAGGCAAGTTGTCGTGTTGGAGCCGGCTGGCAGCGTTCTGGTGATCAGGCAGACTTCCCTCGGTAGTAACGTCACTACCGGTAACACCAATTCCAATGCTGGATCCAACAACGCTCACGAGACCCATGGGCTGGCCAATCACGCCGCCGTGTCCACCATTGCCTCCAACGATCACAATCAGAATCGTATCGTGGTCGTACGCTCGTCCTCCTCGACCTGCATGACTACCACGGTGAGTAGATTAATTTCGTTTGGAACGAGATCAACTCGAATATTCCTATCGGATATAACAACCGGTTGACGACCCCTTGCATCGGATATTTTTCTCTTCGAGAAGAAAACACGCTCATCTTCTTCTTCTTCTTTTTCTTCTTCTTCTTCTTTTTCTTTTTTTCCTTTTCTCTCCTCCTCCAGTTTTAGTTGCAGTAGAAATTAGCAGGATTTCGTTTTTTTTTTTTGTTTTTGTCGAGTACATGTTGGTTTGTAAATGTTTTATTGTGATGAATAGAAAAGTTCTCGCGATGTAACGACAAGGTTCCATAGAAGACATCCAACATTTTTCACCAGGCTGACAATCATTCATCCGCGAACGGTAACAACATCAATATTAACGGCAACCTGAAGGGGAACCCGGGGGCAATCGGTAGCAAAACGTCGACGAAGGTTGTGGTTGGTGGCGGAGTCTCCAAGTCGAACGAGAGAAACGATCATCTTAGAAACGATCACAAGAGCCAAGATGGGATCGGTGAATCGAATCCTGGATGTCGTCCAAGGACGAGCAAGGAAGCCGCACACGAGAACGTTCCCTTAGACAGGAAGCTCGATGGCGCGGATCCCATCTCCGGTAAGTACTTCCGCCATTACTCCCTTTTTACCTTTGACAGAACAGATCTTCTTTACCGATCTTCCCGTGAATTATTTATCTATCCCCGTGTCGGACGTACTTCTTTCCGTGCCAATAATTTACCTTGCTGTTTATTCGTTGAAAGGAAACGACTCTCTCCAACTCGACTCGACGATCGTCAGGTCTCCAATCGATGGAAACGTTTATGAAGTTATAGCTTTATGTCCCTGTTTGCGAACGATTGGAAACGATCCTCGTTGAATCGTTTTATTCGTTGTTGATCCCTTTAAAAAGGAACGATACGATGCGATCGTGATTTCGGTTATAGTCGATCAATGTGGAAATATATTCGGGGAAAGTGCGTTGATTTCCGAAGAAATAGGATACAGAGTATTTCTATTTCTTTTATTATATCAAGTTCGATAAACGAAGGTACGTAGATATATATATGTATGAAATATAATTTTTTGTTCTATTATCCTTTCACTGATTGTTCACGATCTTTTTCTCTTTGTCGTTAGGAAACGTTGTTCGGTTTAAAAAAGAATATTTCCAACGTGGCAACACGATAAACCATTTTAATAAAAGTTTCTGGCAAATTGGCGATCTCGTGACGATGCGATTCCGTTGTGTACGTATTGGTTAGATTAATTAAAGAGATAAGACAAAAGAAAAGTTTGATACGTTTTGGAGGCACGGAACGAAATGATACAAGTATTACGTTTGACTCGTAAAATCGAACATCGCGAAGGAGGAGTAACACGTGTAAATATATATTTTCTTTTTTCGAGGAATCATTTTATTATTTCGACGAATCTCGAGTTATATGCGAGAATTATTCGGAATTCTGGAACCATAAAACACCATCGAATTTCACGGAATGGAGGCGAGCTCTTTAATTCTTTCCCTTTAAGTCTCCCCTTATTTAAATTTTAAACGAAGTTGATCGATCGAATTTCGTTTGGAATCAAAACTGTTTAAGCCCGCATGAATTATACATAGTTTATATTAACTTCTATGACAGGGGAAACAATTACTTTAACTTTGTATTAATGAATTTTTAACACGACGACGAAGGGAAAGGAGATAAATGTATTAACCGTTCGTACGTTCTTCCTCCCTTAAATTAATTGTACGCGTATATATTCATCGATTCTGAAAAATCTTCTGATCCTCCGTGGAAACAGTTAAATTGTTATTTAATTAACGTTTTTCAAAGTTATATTTCTCTCATCTTTCCGTTCGGTCGCGTTAAAAAACGTTGGAGTTTAAGCCAAAGGGGATCGTTTCTCTTTGGCTTTTTTTTTTTTTTTTTTTTAACGTCAAGGTTGAGTTACTTGAAGCAGGAATCTAGTTAAACTTTTGAGAAAAAAAAAAAAGAGATCCATTTCCGAGACCTCCTTGAAACTTTTTTTTTATCCGGCTTACGAGAGGCGCGCGCGCGCTATCACGGTCGTATAATTTTTCTTCACTCTCTCTTTCTCTCCCTCCTCCTCCTCCCCTTTTCATCCTTAACTTCGACGTCACGTGTTCCATTCTTTCGTCGTCAAAGGCCTCTCCTCCTCCCTCTTTATCGCTCTCCGAAGTGACTCGCTTGTCCCATGTTTCCAGAATTGAATATATGCACGTGCACAGCCCTAGTTACACACACAAGTCGTCGGAATATATACATGGCGTGACAGAAATACACGTATCCGCGTTCAATTCGTCTCGAAACGTTTTACGAGTGTGTGCGTGTATTGGTGCATGAGTCAGAGAGGTGATTAGCGGCGAACGATAACTATAAACAGGAAGTTAAGTTTCCTACTTGCAAAGATATATTGCGAGAATTGTGCGAAGGTGATAAAAATCGAAACGTTCTTTTTATTTTTTATTTTTTCTTTTCGCAGCACGAAGAATAGATCGGGATCGTGGAAATGTACGTGCATGCGCCTATTTTTCATTTTTCTAGTTGTACGTACGGCGCGGTGGGAAGCGCAGGGGTTGAGAAGAAAAAAAAATGTTTTGCTTCGAATCCACGCATGTAGGTCCGTATAATGCTTTTACCGAAAGTAGGGCGACCGTTTCGATCTTGAAACCACCCTCTTCTGGAACTCGCTGGAATTTCACGATCTGATGCGTTTTTGAAACGTTTCAACGTCGCCTATATACCACCGCCTGTCGCGTATTTCTTTTTCTCGGATATATCCAATATATAGAACAAAAGGGGCCTCCGACGCGGAAAGGGAACGAGATAAATGAGAAATAAATAGGGAACGGTAGCACGGGAATCGATATCGACATCAACTTTCCACGACATGGAAGGAAGGCTCGTAGTTTATAATTTTTAGACTTGATCGTTAAGAAGAGGCATAAGTTTCCTTGAAAAATTCTTTCTTTCTTCGCCGAGGGAAAGTTTCCCATCTATGATAAGTATGTTGTAAGTAGAATCTTTCATTTTCATTCTGTTGTGTTCGTTTCGTATCGCCAACTTATCGTGGTGTATATAAATAAAAAATTAGAGCAAAGGAGGGAATAATAAGGGAGATGGAGTGGAATAGAATAAATTTGAAACGTCGTAATAAATCCATCGATTCGCCAGTTCTCTCTAACACGAATCGTTTTTCTCCTATAGCAACAACTATACCTGTTACGAGGAATTATACTTCCTTCCCGGAAACCATTGTTAAACGGGCTGTCTTCCTTATCGACTGGTGTCACAGCCCGGCTTGAACGGGTGTAGGACTCGAGCTCGCAACCCTCGATCGAAACACTCCCGAAAGAACTGCGCCCTGGCGGGTAAGCCCCGATGGGGGATAATTCGTAGTTCCGGTAATATCCGCCAGAGCGGCGATCCCGTCATCCATCCTCCATCCATTCTCCCTCATCTGCGTAGGTAGGTAGAAGGACAGAACAGCTTAACAATTTTTCTACCCTCGAGCGAAAGGTCTTTCCACTGTTTCCTTTCCCCCTTTATCGATCCCTCCCAGGGATCCCGTTTCTGTTTCTGAAGGTCGAGCCGGCCGGCCAATCGCGGGGATCTCGAATCGTAATTTCTCCGCCGCTAGACGACGACTGATCGTCGGAATTTAGTGGTTGGTATTCAGAAATTACTATCCTCGTGCAAACGTCGGAATGCATCCCCTGTACAAGGCGCGTCGCTGGTTGGCTGCTCGCACAGACACGCGCGCACACCAACGAGTCTTTCCTAGTCTGTCCCTCTCTATCCTCGGCTATCCGATTCCCGGTGACTAGGGGTAGATAGGTAGGTAGGTAGGTGATAGGTATCGACCCCACGAGATATCAACTTCCTTCTTCTCCCTGTCCTCGCCTTCCTTCCTATTTGTTTCTTCTTCTATAAAAACCTCCCTTATCCTTCCTAATTCCCCGCTCCTCCTCCTCTTCCGTTTATCTTTACTTTTCTCTCTCTCCTTTCTTCCGCCATTCTTCGTTCCTTCTCTTCATCCATTTCTCTCTAGGCCCTATCCTAATTCGGTACGTTGCGTTCAACGACGATAGGCCACGGACTTAGTCGTTAAACGCGAGCTTCTCTGGTCCCTGGCAAGAAGTACCGAAGCAACTCGACGAATCCGAGCACGAGCTCCTTCGGACCCGGCGATCTTATTGATTGTCTTAGCTTTCCTGCCGTCGTGCTCTCTCTCTCTCTCTCTGTCGCTCTTCCTTTTTCATCGCTTGGGAATACTTCCACACATAAAGAGACGGTCTCTATCTTCTATCTGTCTCTGTTTGATCCGCACTGGTATAGGTACACAGGAATTTTCTTTTCTCCTTCCCCATCTTCTCTCCTCTCTTTCTTCCACTTCCACTTTCGACTCTGTTCGACATCTTGCCGAAGACTCTCTTCCTCTCAGTCTCCCTCTCGTTTCTCTTGTTTTCCTCTCTTGGTAACTCGACGAGCTATCGTCGTTGACGACTAACGACCGGCGACTTACGTGTCCTGCTAACTTTGCCCCGTGTTCCACGAAACGAACACTTAGGTGATAAAGGAACGAGAGAGAGAGAGAGAGCTAGGAGGAAGCATAAGGAGGGAAGGGAGAGGGTTTGAATAAGAGCGGAAAAGAGAAAGCAAAGGATTGAAGGATTGGCCGAGGGAGAAGGAGGGAAAGAAACGGAGAGGGGAAAGGGATAGATAGTTGGACAGGAACCTCTGCCAACGTTCTATTTAAAGCCGTGGGGGTAGCAGCAGCTAGCTGACTGGTAATTTACGAGCTTATACCAAAAAGTTGGACACCTTGGGGATGGCTCCGCACTTTGACACGTGACCTACTTTTATCGGGTTACGTAATTGATCGTCTCGCGCTTGCCCCGTTTGCGTCGCGAATTCTACGAGGGCGAATCCCCTTTCTCTTTCTTTCCATCTTCCCTTGTATCTCTCTTTATTTTTCTTGGTCATCACCTTGATCTTACATTTCCTTCTCCCCCCCTCTCTCTCTTCTATTCTTCGGTAAACAATATTTTTCTTTTCTTCTCGTCCCACCCCCTTTTCAACATCGTTTTGAATCAATTACAAAATTGTAGTCTCTCTCTTTATCTCTCTCTAAAAATCTTTTCAATTAAATTCATCGAGAATTTAATCACTCTCCCATTTGCGAAAAAAAATTTACAAGGCTGGTGTACACCCTTTTAATTCAAATTACTTTTTCATTCTTTAAGGTCGTTAGACACGGCGACGGGGGATGAGCGAGCGACAGCTCTATTTATATCGCATTTAACACACGAGAAGACCTTTGGGTTATTAGCCCTTTCAGCTTCGCGTGCTGACCTAAATGACGTGCAATTTAAAATTCGTGCAACATATCGATCCTCAAAAATGTTACCTCCTCCGCGTGTACTCGTGTAGCGCGATTTAATTATTTTTCTACTCAATACGTGGCTCGCGCTATGATTTATAACCGTTGATCGTTTTGCCTGTATATGTATGCACGTAAAGAGAAGAAGCTCCCCTTCCTATCGGAAACGTCGAAATGCAATCTGAAAACCCGTGGCAATTTCCCGTTCTTCTATTGGCCAAAACGATAAATCTGTCGTAAATGAATTCAGCTATAACGTAACGTTCCATTTCGATGGTTGGTCAGAAATTATGGAACGTACGGAGTAAACTCGGCGCGATACCAAAAATTAGTTGGCGGTCCAGCTCTGGGAAACAATACCGATCATCCCTGACCATACGCTGGCCGTAGAGCTCGTGCACCTTAAAGTGTTCCACTTTTGGCCCGTGCTCGTCTAAAAATAACTCACCATTTTCTATTTCCTTTGATCTCCTCTATTCTCCTGTTATTCTTCCCTCGCGCGTGGATACAAGCGTGGACCGAACGCGTTTCGAGCGCGTGTAAATGCCGGATTGTTTCATGAGGGGTGGAGAAAGAAAGAAGAGGAAAAGAAAAAAAGAACGGAAAAGGAAGAAATATGAAAAAAAGAAGTCTCGCAATGCGGATACGAAGAGCAATACACGAGTTGATCCACTTCTTGCAAATATTGTATCCAACGGTATATAATAATATTCAATAGGGAGAGAAGTAAATTTTATCGTATCTTCGTGGGAGATGGATAAAAAATAATTTTCGTACGTATAAACAACAGCTATAAATCAAACACGACGAGGAGGGGAGGTTAGGTGGCCGAGGATGAAGTTGTTCCAGAGAGTATCCCAGGCTTATTTCATTTCGTCGGCGTGCACCTAGTTACGAGATCCGCTCAATTACGAGTTCGTGGATAAATTACGAGTTTATGCGAGAAAATGTACGACCCCGGTGTGCAAGTGCCACCCCTCTGGTGCTCCACTCTGGTGCGCACATGCTCCGCACACGTCCGTGTAAACAGACCGCACACGTTTTCCCAAAGCCTAATTCAGATCTAACGGGTTATACACGCGAATTCACACGTACGCTTCCCCGTGCTGCGTGCGTTGAATGTGTGCGCGAAAGCGCCGCTTAAATCCATATAAATACATGCCCATGAATCCATCCATTAATCAGATTCGCGATAGGGGGGAGGAGAGAAAAGGGGAACTCGGGCTCGACGCCCGAGTGATTTCAACCCCCATCCCTCGTCTCTCTCTTTTTCTTTTTCCCTCCTTTCCGTTTTTTTCCTCTCTCTCTCTCTCTCTCTCTCTCTCTCTCTCTCTCTCTCTTCCTCCCTTCCTTTCATCGATATCTATAGAAAGTCCAGTTGCAAGGGTCACTAGGAGATGGCAGCACCTCCATTAAAATTCGACGCGAACTTTCTGCGAGAATCCGATGTATGCTGTGTCATGCCCTGCTTATAGCTCTGTACAGCCTAGCTTGCAAGTCTGCAAAGGTACGGGGGCTGTTTCGTTCTACGTGTGGAAAATACGTGTGTAGGCGCGAAGGCAGCCGGTTATAACCTACGACGACGACAACGACGACGACTCATAGGTTGTGAGTGGAATATGGTTTAGAGGATTGGAAGGGGAGGACGAGGATCGGAGGTTGTGCCTGTACGAGAGTCCCCAAACGGGAGAATCTGTTCAACATTTTTCTCCTCGATTCTTTTTTCTTTCTCTCTTGAGAATTCGTACTTTCCTGCTCTCTTTTATATTTCTCTTCCTCTGTCACTCTCTCTCTCTCTCTCTCTTTTTTTTATTCTCACGTCGATTTGTTAACTGGTAACATTTGTTTGATTCGAAATATTCCTTTTTTCTTTTTTTTTCTCTCGCCCTCGATTGGAAATACCTACGCCTGAGCGCAAATATTGATGGCAGCTCGTGGAAACTTCCCCGTTGGCAGTAGATAGGATGTCAGGTGTTCGATAAATGCTGAATCACTGCAATTTTGCATTTTTAAAGTCCTGCCCCTTCTGTCCTACCCTATTTCTCGCAGACCGCGCTGCAAATTTCCTGGAAGAGAAGGAAACGTGGATTATCCCTTTTCTCTCCTTTCTTTTTTTCTTATCCCTTTCCTTTCTTCGTTCCCTTTTCCTTCTGCCCCTCCACTTCTTCTTTTTCTATGCTCACAGCGCAAAGCCGATTTATCGCCAAATTCGAGAGAACGTTTTCTCGCTTGTCCCAGTTAAATTAGCTCGGCTAATTAAAAAAGAAGGAAAGGGCGGAGAGAAGAAGTGAAAAAGGAGGAGGAGGAGGAAGAAGAAAACGAAGAAAAAAAGAAAGGGAAGTTGTTTCTCCAACCGCGTATTCCTCCTCTTCTTTTTTTCTTTTCTTATTCCCGGATACTTTGCACCGAGCGGTTCTCGAGGGTTCTCGAGGGGGTGAAAGGTGGTAAAGCCTTATAAATCCGGCGAGGAAGAAGAAGGAGAAAAAGAAAGGAAAAAAAATCAGCATTTTTAAAAAAAAAAAAGAACACGAAAGAGATTCGTTCAAATTATCCCGCATGCCGTTCTAAATGCCGCAGAAGGACGGATAACAATCGATTATCGTGGCCCGACACGGAGCAACACTCGAGCGTATTTCCAGCGTGCAGGATGATCCTGCGTCGGAATGGAAGGGTAGAGAGAGAGTAGAGGGTAGAGAAATGTACGCTTAGGCATTAATTTGCATTCTCGGTAATCCTTAATTTACAACTCCACCGGAGTTTTCCAGAGGGTAGCATCGGCGAGTTCTCCGCGGAATTGGCTCGGTGTGCACCCACACCTTGCCGAGTGGAAGCACGTAGAAGGGAACGGATGCTGGTTCACGGGGGCAGGAGGAGAGGGGTGGGGGCTCGAGTGCAAGGAGGGGTGGTGGTAGCTAAAGCGAGGTGGTGGGGTTCGGATATCGAAGTAGTGGAAAGGAGCAAGAGGAGGGTGGAGGGTGGAGGGATTCGGTAGACAGGGGCTGTGGCTGGGGTAGTCGGCTGGCCTCGTTGGTGGGGGTTGGAGACTATGAAATGGCGGAATGGGAAAGGGGTAGGGGACGATGGTGGAGGATGGAAGGACGAGAAGAGGGGCGATGGACGGAGGTCGAGAGTCGCGGGTTGGCTCACTCTGCGGCTCCCGCCGCTCGGGAGCAGACACGCGGGGCCAAAGACTAATTTGAACCTATTTTATTAACAAAACAAAAACATACATATTTGTAAATAACACTAAATAACACGAAGTAATACACACGTCTCCTAAAGTCTCTTTATCTACTCTAAATAAAAAAAAAAAAGAATAAAGGAAACTCTTAGACCTCTGTAAAAAAAAGAAAAAGCGAACAAACAAAAAAGAACAAAAGGAACGCAAGCGACAAAGTTAATACTATTTCCAGTCCCTAAGCGAATCGTTACGAAGCCTATAACGCGACGGAAACGAGGATACGTGTGAGGATAAAGCGAGGGAAAGAGAGTGGCCTAGAGAGAAAGAGAGAGAGAGAGAGAGAAAGGGGGAGGCTATCGGTGGTGTCGGCAAGAGAAAGGCGCGCGTGCGAGAAAGAGAGAAAGATAGAGAAGAAAGGAAGGAAGGAAGGAAGGAAGGAAGGAAGGAAGGAAGAGCGGAAGAAGAGAGACGAACGAGAAGGCAAAGGATCGAACGTGGTTAAAGGCGATCGTAAAACGCGTCAGCTGTGGGCGAATCTCTTTTTAAGTTCTCTCTGTACTGTGTGACCCTTACATTATTTTGTCCCTCCAGGGACAGGTTCAGTGTTGTAACTTAGGATATAAGAAGAATAAGAGCTCCTGGAACGCACAACAAGAAAGAAAATTAATAAAAGGGAAGAGTTGAAGAAAGAACGAGAGAAAGAGAGTGTGTGCTTGTGAGAGAGAGCGAGAGAGAGAGAGAGAGAGAGAGAGAGCGCTTGCGTGCGTGCGTGTGTGTGTGTGTGTGTCAGGAAGAGAAAGAGAGAGAGAGAGAGAAAGAGAGATTCGAGAAAGGACTGAGACTGAGAAAGAAAGAGAACCAAGGTCGAAGAGGTACAGAGAACACTAAGAGATAGAGGTAGACGAAGACGGGAGAAGAGAAGAAAACGAAGAGAAGATTGTCGTCGAGAAAATTGTTCGTTGAATTAATCTACGAGAATAAAATGGGGCTCCAGTTTTTTGTACTAACGCGAACAAGTATTTGAAAAACGAAGAAGAGGAAGAGTACGGAAGAGAGAGTATATAATATTATATAGATCGAGAAGAAGAAGAAGAAGAAGAAGAAGAAGAGGTTCGATCTTTATCACGGTGTCGGGACAGTTTCTATCTCCACGTGTGTTGTCCATTACACGACGTCGCATCGAGAGAGGGAGGGTCGTCTTCAACGTTTGATCGTGAATCGTTTATCTGTCTGCTGTGACTCTTGATTCCTTTAGGGGAGAAGCGGGCGCGGAAATAAATTCGATTGACTTTTGAAACGAGGGTAGAATAATTCGAACGAACAACCTGGCTCGCGTACACGATTCTTTGGGGGATATGTCCTGCCGTTCTAAGGGGAATCACCACCCACGTGCACGAGCCTCACGCAGAGGGCAACGTCAAGCGAGTCGTGTTTCCATCCTAGAACCCGGCAGCAAGCTCTCCTGACAAAAAGAGTGCCGTCGTAGCTTGTCACGGTCTAGAATCACCGCGAGCACCGACCATTGTCGAGTCGCCATATCAGCCGCACACTCGTCCAAATTCACGAGGAGCCTGGGGATGTCTGCGAGGGCACAGAAACGGTCGCGCTACGCGTACGTTCAGGGACGATGACGATCGGCCACGATCGGTAAGATCCAAGAAGCGGTCGCTCTGACGAGCGCCACGGAAATGGCGGGCTACAATCATTCGAATCCACAGCGTGTCGTCTATCATGCGACCTACCCGACGCCACTCGCACCAAGTGAGTCCTTTATCTTTCGTCCCACGCGTCCACCGATTTTTTTCGTATTACTCTTCCCTCTATCCTTCGATTTGACGGTTTATTTCGATGTCTTATTGATCTCCATTGATTCATCATCCCTTGGTTGGTGATGATCCTATTTCTTTCGAGTTTCCGCTTCGAAATATTTTTCATCTTCGATTTGGATGAAATTTTTGTACGATTGCGTAAAAATGCGCACGTTGGGCAGAAGGTATCGGCAATAAATTGTCAGAGAAAATAGAGTTTTATTATCGGTATCGATAATAACTGTTCCGTGGTGGCAAACCGAAATATTTCATTCGACGAACAACCGTTTCCTTAATATCTTGAAACGTCAATACGCGTAATTTATTAGTAATAAAGTACACATTTAGCATTTTAACGAGGAAACCACGAATTCTTCGCGATTATTTTCAAGGAATCGTGATAATATTTCTTTTTTTTTTTTTTTTTTTTCTTTACACGAATTACAGAATTATTAACCAATGGTACATAATTGTAAAAATGTATCACGTGATTCTGACAGTTAAATCATCGGATTGAATTCATGTTTAAGTTTTTTTTTATCGTTCCTTTGAACATGAAAAAAGAGGAAAATTGTTTTCTTGGCCCTACTTTTTTTTTTTCTTCTTTCTTTCTTTCTTTCTCTCTTATACAGTAAATTATGCGTTCATATTCCCGGGAAAGTAATATTATGCACGTGAAAAGTGCATTACTTTTAACACCACTGTTTTCTTTCTCTCGTACACGAGTTGTGTTACGATCGATAGCATACTTCGATCCGTTGCATATAAACACGATTAATGATGTGTTATGCAAACATCTAAGCTTTTGTCGAAGTGAATATATGTGAGCGCAAATTATTAGTAACTCGCACGATAATCGGATTAACGATTGAGAAAGAGTTAATCGAATTGAATGATATAATTGATTCGACCATTAGGATATTAAATTTCCTTGAATTTTTCGAAAAACTCGTATATTTTACGCGTTTCGAAAAAGAGAGAAAAAAAAAGAAAAAGAAAGAAAGAAAAACGTTCGAATTGGTCGAGAGCAGATTTTCATCGAATTCTTTTTTTTCTTTCCTCCCCGTTTAGATGGAGATCCGATAAAACTTCCGGAGAATTTGGAGACCTTGCCACGAGCTGAACATTTTCCAACTCAGAGGCACCGATGGAACACCAACGAGGTGAGTTTGAAAACGATTATTTTTTAACTGGAAATTCCATAAAAAAAACGTTCTGTCCGCTACTTCAACTTCTCTCGATTAAGGGGAGAAACAGAGAGAAAGAGAGAAATAGAGAGAGAGAGTGAAAAGACCGTACACGAGCGTAGAAAAATTCGAGTGGAAACGGGCACGCGAGTGAAAAAAAAAAGAAGAAAAGAGAAGAAAAGAAAAGAAAAGAAAAAAAAAGAAAGAAAGGAAAGCAGGTTAGAAAAAGTAATGTCTCGGTCGAATTCCAACAAAAGAGCATACAGTTTCCTGCTAGCAGCACCAACTGGATATACATTTACACGGCATTTCAGTAGGCAACTGGAAAGTAAATAGCGACGTCGCAACGCCGTTGGTGGCTGCTCGTACGTAGCGTCGGTGGTTAGAGAGAGGATAGATGCTGTCCGTCCGTGTGCAAGCTCGCTCCTGGTGTGCACGAGTGCACATACCAACACGTGGAGCACCCTGCCACTCGTAGGTGTACCGATGTAGTCCACTGCTACTCTGACCCCGGTCGGCCCCCGATCAATAGCTGGAGCCAGCTAGAGAGCTCAGCCGAGCCGAGTCGAGTTGAGTTTTCAGTTCCGTCAAGTCGAACCGAATCGCGAGCCTATGCTTGCCCTCTTCCCATCCTTTGTCGATGATAACTCTCTTTTCATCCGTTTTTTCCCTCCCCCTCCCCTTATCCCCCTTCCCCCTCCCCTTTGTGGTTTTTCATTTTTCCTACCCTCTTTCACGGACCCATCTTTTAAACATCGTCGAAAAAAAGGAAAAAAAAAAGAAAAAAAAAAGAGGAAAGAAAGAAAGTAAGGGATTATATCGATTATTCCAGAATTATTCCTCTTTTTAATGTCCTCTTTGCTAAGATTAATCTCGTGAAAAAGGAGGGGAAGTTTGTTTCCAATCCTCGATCTCCGCTGTTTCAAAAGTTTGATTTGCTTTTCTTCGAAAAAACTTACTATTTTAACCGAGGTTTCGTCGAGGTTGAACTATTCAACTCGGCCTGCTCCCTTGTTTCGTTTATCTATCGCCGTGTAATATGCATTGCTAATCAGGTCATCTCGAGCGCCGCATCGTCTATCGTCTAAATTTTGACGTAATTTTGACGTTGAATTATCGGTATCATAAATATGAATGAAGCGAGCTCTATTATCCGCTTCTTGGAACTTCGAGCAGAGTATTCCTATTAATATTACGTCAATTCATTTTTCTTCCCTTTTTTTTTCTTCCTCTTCTTGTTTCTTTCTTCTTTTTTTTTTTTTTTTTTTCACTTACCTCGATGAACCGCGGAACGGATGAAAGGCCGGCGCATTAGGGATTCATGCTCGCGAAACTATTCATGAAGGATGAAGTTCTTAGGAAGTTAACGGAGCAACTTTTTGTACCGCGAAAAAGTTTAAAACCTCGTGTACGCAGTCGAAATCCTTTGCAGCGAGGGCATCCCTCGCCGTGATCTTGTTTTCTTGCCTGCTTTCTTCCCTTTCCCTCCCTTCCCTCCCCCCTTTAACTTCTCTCGACACGGTACCGCTCTTCTTCCTTCCACGCCATTTCTCTCCTCTGACAGCGTATACGAGCGCGTCGTCATCCGGACTTTTTGAATTGTCCCATCTTTCACGGGACAATTATGGTGAAAATGGTGAAAATCCCGGGCGAATAAAATATTCCTCGGCGAGATAAACGGGGGGAGAGGGGAGGAGGGGTGCGGTAAACTTTCGGTACTATACTTTTGATTGCGAACCCTAGCTCGGCCAGGGTTTAACTAACCGACGGGTCAACTCTAACTTTGGGAATGGAAATTCGGTTTACTCGATTGACGTAGCAAAGAGTCCATTGTTCAGACCCGGGGCTGAATTTTTATTGACTCGTTGCCAAATTCTAAGTTGTTATTGGAGACAGGTCGCAATCAAGTCTAAACTTCGCACAAAGTAGCTCGACGTGTTTCCCTGTTCTGTTTCCCGAATCGAATCAATTCCGTTCCCGGCGGTGGAATTCTTCCACCGTCCAAACTTTTCCTATTAACTTTTTTAATAGCCTCGATTATACGAAGCTAAAATTTATTGCCCAGAAGGAAAGGAGAAAGAAGAAGAAACAAAAAGAAAAAGAAGGGAAGAAAGGACGTGTGTAGCCTCAGGTTGCTTTATCGATTATTATATACCCTCCCAACAACGCCTCCGCTCCTTTTCTCGCATTCCTGTCCTTTTTCCTTTCTCATCGCTTCGAATCGATGCTTTCCAAGATCTCTGATTCGTGATTCTTCCTCCATCGTTGCCTGATCGAATCCCATTTGTAACGAGACACACAACGATGAATATATATTCAGCTAGTGAAATTATAGTAATAATTTTTACCACGTACCTAGGAAAAGCATATCGTTTGTTTTGCACTTTTAGCATCGGTAATGAGGCTTAATCGCGGTGATTTATTAACGCGTGGTATGCAGTGGGCCAAATAATTTGAAAATTCCACGTAACAGTGTGTGTGCATCTCTATAAATTTTATCTTTAAATCGGGATGCCACCGATTGTTCCGTGTAATTTTCTACGCGATTAAAATTGAATTTTTTTAAAGAACAACAAAGTGACATTTCGAGATATTTGAAACACTTTTTTAATTTTACCGATCGCGATACCTTCGTCAAATTCGTGCGATAACGTTTCATTTAATTGATGAGCATACGAAACCGCACGACCTATCTGTAAGCGGAAATCGATCCGAAAACAATGTTTCTGTTTGCTTATTGATTTCCGATTGCAGCGCAGTATAAATGCGTTGAATAGCTACAGTTTACCTGGGCATACAATGACAGTCGACGCAATTAAACGTTAGTTTGCACTGTCGGTAATGCAATTTCCGATTCCACCGTTTTTCCAGCAAAATTGTGTTTGGATGTAACACCGAAATTCATTTCGGCAAATAAGGCTATTATTATTGCACGGTCAACATTTGCTTATATTTCTGACTCCGTTCGTTTCCCCGATTTCCAATGCTCAAATTAAGAAAAATTATTTTTATCGATTCCATCTTCAATCAGATTATTATATAATTCACTCACTTTTTGATTCGAAAATGCTCATCGAAAATTGGCTAATTTTTTTCCTTTCCGCAACGGAAAGGAAGCAAACTTCGTATGTATGTGGGTCGCATCGATTGCAATTTCTCAGATGGATTTCACTTCAAACCTTTTGCATTTTGAATCAAACGCATTTTGTGGTTTCAGGAAAATCCAATTTCCAAGAGGATACGGTTTTACCACTTATCGAAATTACATTTCTCCAAGCTTTTTAAATTCAGAATACCACGATTCTTCAACGATAATTAATTCTTAAAATTTACTCTTTTTTAAGAGGATGTATTTAACCGTCACGGATTATTAAAACTGCCGTTTATATTTCTTAAAAAAAAAAGAAGAACTCGCAAGCGTGTTTTGGATATCGTTGAACGAAAGTTTTCGATGTTGACGTTTTTACGTCGCGTGCTCTCGTCGCTTCCCCTTGTCTGAGCAAATACCGACATATACCACTGACAGCGACTTCGAACTTCGAAGCCATTCCGAAGTGATGTTTATCTCTTCATAAAGTGGCTTTTTACATACGAGAAACTTGCGAAATATTTATGTACTCGCGACGAAAAAGTTGCCTGTCAAATTGCACGAGTTAGAGTTCTCCACTGTTCGTCGACGACGACGAACGTGTCACTGGCTGCTCATCATTCCGACTCACGGAACACGGAAGTCTCCGTTTCTGCCTTTACCTTTACCCTAGTTTCACGGTTTATCTTTCTCGATATATTCTCGATTATCAATCGGCGATAAAATTGCCAAGATACGTATTTACGTATTCGTAAAATACGAAGAAAGCATTACGAAGGACGTTGCATCTTCGTTTCGGGTGTCGGAAGGAGGGTCGATTTATCGGTCCTTTTGCATTCGTAAATCAAGGAGAATACATCCTTTCCGGTAACACGTGGGACAGAAGGCGTCTCGTTTACGTATCCGCTAAACCGAATACAGGAATCTATGGGCTGTTTCATCGTATCTTGAAAGATCTATAGATCGGTCTCGGTTCAAAGAGTAACGCCGGCTGACCTTCTTCGCTTGTGTGGATTCGTTACGAAACAGAATTTACACGCGTTTGAGGAAAGGGAAAGGGAAAGAAAAGGAAGTAAAAGGAAAGAAGAAACGGAGAGTTTGAATATTACGTACGCAATTAGTATCACGGGTAGTATAAAAATTTTTCCGAATCTGACTGGCGTTGCATGGTAGCCGACCTTGCACGCAACATAACGATATGCACTGTCAGACGCCGTCTTTCAAGTTAAACTATTCTCTCCACGTTGCCTGACCCATTTCACGTCTGGCACGTTGCAAAATATGGTAAACGCATAGAAAATCAATTTACGTGGGCGCCCTCGCGTGAAGAAGATTTCGTGGCTTTGATTCCGTAAATCGATAAAAATAAGATAACTCGAGTTATTATTAATCGTACTTACGGATGAATATGAACGCGATGCGTGCGATCTTTCGCTCCTCTCTCGTCGCCTCTTACGTAACGCGTTATCGCGAAAATAGATTCGAAAGGGATTTCGGATACGAGTGAAATGAAAAACGAGCATCGATCATCCAACGATGCATCCAACCTTCCCTCCCTCCCTCTTGATCCCACTTGACCTTTTCTGCGATTGATCAACGGGCCGCGTGAGTAATTACGGGCAAAAGGGAAATTCGCGGTGGAAATCGGTGTTACGAATTCTCCACAGTTTCTACACGGAAATATAAATATATTCCCGGCTGAATGCAAATGATCAATTAACCACAGTAGTAAATCAATGCAACATAGTGGGGAAGCAAGCTTTATCTACCACCTTCTTCTACTAGTAGCACTGTCTACTCGTACTTGGCTCTAATGGTTGGTCTACGCCGCCCTCTTATTCCGTTTTCCCCTCTCCACCCGCCACTCCAGGGCTTACCCCCTACCCGCCCCTCTCTCTCTCGTCCATCCCTCGTTAAGAATATTTATATCCAGGCCACGTTCACTGGAGAACCTTTGGAAACTCGAAGGCCCACCCACGGGAACGGGGTGGCAAAAGATATTAAGCACTCCGAACCATACCTTTGCTCCTCTTTTTTTTTCTCTCTCCCCCTCCTTTTTCTTCCTCTCTCCCTCCCCGCCAATTACCCCTTTTCTAACTTAACGAGACAAAGGTTCTCTCGGTAATTATCGCGTCTACCTTTTCTTTCTTTTTTTCCAGATTACACGGCGGCTTTCCTCGCCATAATTTTATTACGTAATTCGACTTGAACGTTAACGAGCGCACGGATCCGTCCTCCTAGAATAGAATGGAATCGCGATGTCCTCTCGATGGAACCGCGCCACGAGGGCAATCTTGACATACCTAATTCGAAATGTACGATTTGTGGGCTGAGTTTGGCAACCGAGCAACCCCAATCAGGAGGGTAACCGTCGGTGGAAAACGTATCGCGGGATTCCTCGATCATTGCGGTCGTGTAGCTTCGATTATTCCACGGTTAATCCAATATGTATATACGTACACGTGGAGAGAACATTTGCAGAATCTCACGGGGTGATCTTTAACGCGAGAAACTCGTTGCATTAGTATTAGTATTAGTAGCATGGTGGTGGTGGTAATCGGATTGATCGCGAGTCGAAGGCGACACGCGAAGCGTCTCCCCGACTGAACTTTATTATATCAACACCGGGAGAATTTTATTGCCGGCCACGTTTCCACGGTTAGAATCAGCTGCAGTTTGGGGATTTCGATTTGCATTGCACCACGTGAGATCGCGTGTCGTGCATTCTCTGATCGCCACGTGTACTTATTTCACCTTACTTTTTCCTTTTTTTTTTTTTAACCCGAGGGGTTGCCGCTTTCTTCAATCCATTCCATCGTCGACGGAAGGAAATTGCGGATAATCATCTCGGCCCTGCTTCCTCGAACGTTTACACAAAATCGAATTCTTTCTAATCCTCGTGCCCCTTTTTTTTTTCCTCTCTCTCTCTCTCTCTTCTTCCCGTCTTGTACACGTCCGGCAACGGTTTCCTTTCCACCATGATTGCGTGTCAACTCGCAGAGTATTTACATACCGTACGTACGAGAACGATGTATCGTGATTAACTAACCGCGAAATCCGTTCACCGATTACATTTTCTTTAACTCGCGTTCGAGTTCTCCTTTTCGTTTCGTTCTCACTTTTTCCGTCTATCTATCATGCGTTTTCGTTTTTCCCAAGATTCGTATTGTATATATATATATATAGTTCTCTGTACGAGGGAAATCGATAAAGAACAGGTATATAATAACCGAGTTGCTATTATTAGTGGTAAACATGAAAGAAACAAACGCGTGCATTATTTTTCGAGCGTGTAACTAGGGTAGAAAAACGATTTGAAACGATTTAATAAAAGGCTAAGCTCGAGAACTTTCCCCTTTTTTCATTGATTGGAATAAAAGATTCGTTGAAAGAAAGTCGGGTTCCCTTTGGACACATTTGGAAAGAATTGGACGGAGGAGTGTTGAAAATTTTCCCCAACTCGTCTCGTTTTATCGGTCTTGTTTTATCGGTTTACTCGCGAGGACGAGAATCGAAGGAAGATTGAAAGATGTATCGGTAAGATTTGCAATAGTAAGCAAAATCGTGAGAAGGAGCAGATGTCAGCAAGGCTGAACGACCGACAGCCGTCTACACGTTCTCTCGAATTCGCATATCCTACTTCTGCCGAGCTTGTCTTATCTTCGTCATCTCGAGAAGTTTCCAGTTGCACTTTGAAAGTGCATACTTGTTAGAAATCTATCGTCGCGTGGATCGGGTTAGAGATAGGACGAATTAAATAGAGAATGTCCAAAGCGAATTCTTTTCTTTCTTTCTTTCTTCTTTTTTTCTAAATCGAATGGCTTGTTGCTGTTACCAGGAGATTGCTGCCATCTTGATCAGTTTCCAAAGGCACGCGGAATGGCAAAGTCGGGAGGTGAAGGTACGACCTCGAAGTGGTTCGATGTTACTGTACTCGAGAAAGAAGGTCCGTTACCGGCGGGACGGTTATTGCTGGAAGAAACGGAAAGATGGTAAAACTACACGGGAGGATCACATGAAGCTGAAGGTAGTTTTTCATTTTCATGGAAGAAAAAAAAAAAAAAGAATGGGAGAACGTTGGAAGGAGCGTTGTCTACAGAGAGCGTTCGTGTTCGGGTACAGGTGCAGGGAGTCGAGTGCATCTACGGCTGTTACGTGCACTCGGCGATCCTTCCGACGTTTCATCGGCGATGTTATTGGCTGCTACAGAATCCAGACGTCGTCCTCGTTCACTACTTAAACGTTCCTTACCCGGACGGTGATGCAAAGCTAGCGGCGCTGCCACCGTGTCTCGCACTGCCGCCAGACAAGAAGGAGTGGACGCGCGACGAGCTGGCCTCTCAGCTTAGACCTATGTTCCTCGGTGGAGACGACGATCCGAACAATCCTCACCTTACCCAACACTCGAATCATCCCGTCGACATGATAGTTTCTCAACTGTTGGACAGACAGAGAGCATCTTCCACTTCCTCCACCACCAGCACTCAGCTTGCACCTAGGAGATTAACGCCGGACAATCAGGTGCGTTTGCTTCGATTCGATCCTTTCTTCTTAGATCTTTAATAGTAATACCTTTTTTTACCTTTAATCCTCTCTAGGTTTCTTCGACTACCGGAGGTCAGCAATCGTCGACATCAGCCTCACCGGCTCCTCGCGTATACTCGAGACATTCCCACACGACTCAAAGCCAACAACCGGCTCCTTTAGTTTTAAGTTTGCAACAGATCCAAGGTGGTGGCGGTCTTCTGATACTGAACAGCCAACCGTATCACCACCAACAACAGCAGCAGCAGCAGCAGCAACAACAACAGCAGCAGCAGCAGCAACAGCAACAACAGCAGCAGCAACAACAACAACAGCAGCAGCAACAACAACAGCAACAACAGCAAAGCCAACAAGTGGAAATGCAACAGGTTCCGGAGCAACAAATTGTACAGCAGACGAGCGTGGACAGGGAGCAACAGACCCAGCAGGAAATAGAAGCCCAGGAGAGTATGGATCGCAGCACGGTGCAATCGTTGCCGATCGGCGGCGCAGGGCCCGAGGTCACCGATTTCGCCGAGACTTTGGACCTGAGTCAAGAGGACATTCAGCGTACGTTATCCGCGAACATGGTACCACCATCCCCGTCCCCCTCCCCGGCGGACAACAGCATGATCAATCCGATGGATTTCATCGACTCGTCGGACGACGTCCTCGTCAATTTGGACGCGTTCGACGTGTTCGGTGATTTGCCGGAGCTCCACGATTTCGAGGCTGAGCAGACTAAGGCCGAGGAGAGGGGAGGGTCCGATAACGACGTGGGATGCCATCCTGGAACAACCGTCCATATTGCGGAGTACAGCCCGGAGTGGAGTTACACGGAAGGTGGTGTAAAGGTGAGTCGATGATGTTGGCGATGATTGGAGGGGATGTGAATAGCTTCGACGTTGATCGAACTTTGAGATGGAGGAATTATCGAGAATGATTAGGAATTCAATTCTTCGTTTGCAGGTATTGGTCGCCGGTCCTTGGACCGGTGGGAGTAATTCTCAATCTTATTCGGTGTTGTTCGACGCCGAACCGGTTGAGGCGTGTTTGGTACAACCGGGAGTGTTGCGGTGTCGTTGTCCAGCTCATGCTCCGGGGATAGCGTCTCTTCAGGTGGCGTGTGACGGTTTCGTCGTTTCCGACAGCGTTGCTTTCGAATATCGGCGAGCACCGACAACCGAGCCAAGCCCGGAACGAGCCCTCTTGGATCGTTTGGCGGATGTCGAGTCGCGTTTGCAAGGGCCGGGTCCACCGTCTCCCGCAGCGCATCTGGAAGAACGACTAGTGGCGTATTGTCAAGTGAGTAAAAGCTCCTTCAATTTTTCTATATTTTCTTTCCTCTTCGACCCGTATGAATTCGATCATGTCTGCTCTTAGGATGCTGTTGTCCGTCCGTGGCGAGCCGGAGCGGAACCGTTACAATCCGGCGGCCCCACTCTCTTACACTTGGCCGCGGGATTGGGCTACTCCAGGTTAGCTTGCGCGCTCCTCCACTGGAGGGCGGAAAATCCTAGCAGCGTGTTAGACGCCGAGGTCGATGCCCTGAGGCAAGATAGCGCCGGTCTCACGCCGCTCGCTTGGGCTTGCGCGGCAGGCCACGCGGATACTGCCAGAATTCTGTACAGGTTCGTATCCGCTTTGCTCGCCCACTTTTTTTTATTGGAACATAGCATTTTGGGGAACGTCCGTTTGCTGCACAGATGGAACGCGATGGCGCTTCGCGTGAGGGATTGTCAGAACAGAACTGCGACCGAGTTAGCGGCGGAGAACGGTCACACGGCGATCGCTGAAGAATTGAATCGACTCGAAGCGAGAAGACAAGACGAGAGGCTTTTCTTGCGGCCTGCCAGCCCTAGCCCTAGGAGGCCATCTCAAGACAGCGGTCTCGATCTGGCGTTGTGTTAGTCTCGTTTGCTATTATACTGCCCTCTTCCGTATATATATATATATACACGCACATACATTCACGTCCAACACGTAAATCACACGTCCCTTTCTCCCGATAATTATTACCCGCGGCATAAGAATCTTCGCTCCCTCCATCCATCCCTCCCTCCCTTCGTCCCTCCCTCCCTCCCTCCCTCCCTTTGCCCCTCCTCCTGTAAGATTTAGAGTACAAGGTCATGCGAGCGTAAAATTAATCAGGAAAACGTAGCATTAAGGGGTTTATCGAAAAACACAGGTGGCTCGCCGCTGCTGGACAACATGGAATTGTTGCAAGAGGATGACTCGTCATTAGCCCTCAGCGAGCAGGGAATGGAAAGCGCTCCGACCCCTCAGGAGACTGTAGGTCCGTACCTTCCTCGTTTCCCCTTCTATTTGTCTGTCTGTCTGCCTGTCTATCTGTAAATATGTATATATACGTGTGTATATATATATGTACACGTGTATATATATATATTCGTAACTCTGTCTGTTTCTAACTACTACTACTACACTTATATAGATTCATCGGCCTAGATAAACAAGTACTGCGCGGGCTGTGATCCGTAGTATTCCTAGCTAAAACTGCGTCCCTTTATTCTCTTTCTTTTTCTCTCTCTCTTTCTTTCTTTCTCTCTCTTTCTCTATCTGTCTCTTCTGTTCACACATTATACATACACACACTTACACACACAGTGTTCTTTTTTTTTTTTTGTCTCTCTGTCTATGCGTACGAGACGACCGGACATGGTCCAGGCTCACTGTCCTCTAACTCCTCTGAACTCTTGCAGCTTAAAGCAGTATTGGTGTTGCTTGGCCTTCGTAACTGCTGGTGTTGGATGATTGCTGTGTAACGTCTAAAAACTTTCTTAGCCGTCTATTATCGGCTGTCGACCAAAATTCCTCGAGAGACAATCTCGTCTGGGTTATGCCGACAAGTTTCTAAAGCGGATATCCGTGACAAAAAAAAAATATATATATATATATATACATATATAAAATAAAATAAAAATAAAATAAAATTTGGAAGCTACGAGACAAATTTACACGAGAACACGTGATCTGTACAGCTGACTAAATCCGCAAAAAAAAAAAAAAACACACACTATATATATATACGACGGGCTGCGTATATAAGACCCTGCGTAGAGCAGAAACATTGAACAAAGCCTGAGAAAAATGTCTACACTCGCCATCTGAATTTACCTGTTTGAAGACGTTCGATTCGTGTCGTGTAGAAAAATCTCAGCGACATAACAAAATATACGAAATAATCCGCAATTTTTGGTGTCACATGTTATATTATTAACATCCGATTTGGTTCATCATCGTATAAAAATACGTTCACGGCTTAAAAAAAAAAAAAAAAAAAAAAAAAAAAAAAAGAGCAAACAAAAAATAAAAAACCTCGATGTTGTGATCAATGTGATTTCGGCGGTCCTGTAACACGTTTTTCGAGTTTGGCTAGGGTGGTGATTCCTTTTTATAGGGGAAGAAGACGCGAGGGTGCTGACATTGGCTGAGCAAATTATAGCAGCGCTACCGGAAAGGATCAAGAGAGCGGAAGGTGATTCTCCGTCTTCTTCCTCGCCACCTCCCCCGGCACCGCCCTTGTCATCTCTGGAGGATGCCCTGATGGAACAAATGGTAAGCGTTCTTCCATTTTATCGTATCGTAGCAATTACAATCAAATCAAACGTTTAATATTATTCGATATTATTTTTCGCGACGTTAATGGAGATAAGTTCATTTTATCACGCGATGATGATGATGATGATGATGATGATGGTAATTCTTATAGCCGCTCGATTCTGGAGAATTGTTCGACTCGTATCGCGAGTGCAGTGGAGGAGCGGCATCGGTCTCGGATGCTGACGCAGATGCTAGTCCATCGAGTCCATCCAGCAGCTGCCTCACGCCGGACTCGCCGTCCCCACCGCCCACGACGGCCGACTTCTGCGAATTCTTGCAGCTGCAGTTGCAGCTTGACGGAAGTAACGGCCATAACGGCCAGTACTATTCGGCCGGTGGGGATCGAAAGTTCGGTAACGGCGTGATCGGATCTGGGATTTGCGGAACTGTGACAGGTGGAGGTAACGGAAACGGTGATGGGGGCGAAGCGGATCTGAGCAGGCTAACTCTTTCGGATCGGGAGCAAAGGGAGCTTTATCACGCCGCCAGAATGATCCAGAAAGCCTACAGAAATTACAAGGGGCGGCAGAGGCAGGAGGAAGCGGAGAGACACGCTGCTGTACTCATCCAGCAATATTATCGTCGACATAAACAGTACGCTTATTTTAGGTAATCTGTTTTTAGCTTAACACCCCGCGGCCGTGTATTGTTCGCTCTTCTTCGTTCTATCTTCTCGATTTATTATCTGGACACCGACCGACACCGGTCTACGTTTCCGTCGTTTTACCGTGGGACGCTTCGGATTGAAACTAATAATAATAATAATAATAATAATAATAATAATAACAACAACAATCGAGATCTGTACGCCACTTCTTCGGATCGTCACGTTATATCCTCGAGTTTGAGCATTTCGCGAGTCGGAACCGTTAGTTTTAATAAGCGGCAATTAATAAAGAGGGGGGACGCGAAGGCGGTACCGTCGTGGGGGTTAATTTAACGATCCAGTTAAATCGGACGGATTTCACCAAAGTTCGTTCCATCTATCTATCTATCTCTCGGGGGGTATACCGAGGGGGGATGAACTTTTAATTGGGATCGTAAATAATTCGAAAACTTGAGCAAGTTCCTTACCTCCGCCGCGAATGTTCCGAATACAAAATTAACCTGGCATTAAATTAATACGACTTTTGTTTGAGATGAAAACGCTTACCCTCCCCTCTGCTTCTTTTCCATAATATATATATATATATATGCATATACATAGCGCATCCCCAGAGCGTGTCTTTGCGACTTGTTATTTCACGATGGTCTATTTCTCTCTTTTTTTTTTTTTTTTTTTTCCCCCTCCCTCTCTCTACCATTTCGCAGACAAGCTACGAAAGCTGCTCTGGTGATACAAAGTAACTACAGGAATTATCGGTCGCGGCCTGGCTCGGCAAGCTCGAGGCAGCAGGCGGTTCATCAGCAGGCTGCTCATCAAGCTGCGAGGAAGATTCAACAGTTTATGCGGCAATCGAAAATCAAGTTAGTATCCGTCGGTGCACATAATTGCATTTCCTGTTGCAACGATGTGCACGCATTATTAGTTATGTAGACTTCTTGTTAGCACACGAAAGGCTTATCGTACGAAAGACATCTAAAGTTCTAAAGTCTCCCTCTTCTGTGTGTACTAATGCAGCTTGTCGTGGGACGATTCACGACCGGTAAGTAACGAAAACAAGTAGGGCGATTGTCGCGCGGCAAACACTGCTCGTTTATCGCTCCTGTATCTCTTTTTTAAAAGGATACTCGCTCTTTTGCTTTCACCAGGACGATCAGTGCACCCTGTTTCACGACCCCCCCCTCCGAATAACGAATAATCTATTGTTTCCGACGATACCGATAATTAATATTGAATTTAGCTTCTGTGTTTATTATTACGGAATGTAACCGGTGCTTTGTGTTTTCTGTTTTATATGTCTTAATCGTGTTTTTTAAAATACGGAAGTAACCAGTCCATGCAACGGTCCATCATTTACGGAGCTTCTCATAGAGACGAGAAGATATTATCTTCAATTATCACTTTGCTCTCTCTCTCTCTCTCTTCCCCTCTTCCCTGTAGTAGAATAGTTCAATAAAAAAAAAAAGAAAATAAAAAGAAAAAGAATTGAAGTACTTTCCCTTACTTGAACAAAATCAAAAAAGATGAAATGATGAAATTCAATGATCAATAATTACGCTTGTATTCGAGAAGAAGAATACAAAGACGCGGTCAATTTGAGCGAATTTTATGCAAAAGTACTTCAATACGATCGAGCAAAGTGTTAATTGCAGTATCACCGAGTTAGATGCGCTCGTTTGTTTCGTAGTTGACGTGTTCCTCAGAGTGCTTGATCATTCAGTGTCATGTATGCACATTCGCAGTAGCTTAGCGAGGTTAATACGATCTACATGAACGAATGCATTTCTCGAATTAGGCTGCAGAACGCCAGGGCCGCCGCAAACGGGAACGGGAGGCCGCCAGCGGGCATTTTACGGGCGGTTGCTGCCCCCCAAAGCTCGCCCTCATCTAGCCCAGGGGCCAGCCTAGTAGCCGCCAACCCAGAGGTCACTTAATCGACTGTCGATCGAACGGCACGCAAAATGGCGACGACACGTCGGACGCAAAGTAACAGAGAGCCTAGAGAGCAACCCAATTTTTAACGAGTGGTTCGCCATGGTTTACGGGCCAAGTTATATTATCACGGGCCGTCGATTATAGGCCCGAATATCGTCGAGGTTCGCGAAAGAAAGAAACGAAACGAAACGAAACGAAAGAAACGAAACGAAAGAAACGAAAGAAAGAAAGAAAGAAAGAAAAAAAGAAAAAGAAAAAAAAAAGGAATTCCAAGGAATATTACACACGTACGAAGTCCAAGAAAAATCCTTTGACGATCAACAACACGACACGGACACGCTTTACTCTCTTACATCCCTGATCACGTACCTGCCTTTCGATCTTAAACGAAAAATCTCTCCACCACATCTCTTTGACCCACGGTTCAGACGATTCAGGGGATTCGTGTCGTCATCCCGTTTCTACCTTTTCGTTTCACTTCAATTTATTCCGAAGCTGCCGTTTTAATATATCCATTTCCTGCATTTCTTCTTTCCTCGGTCGACATGACGCTAAGTGGTATCAGAGGTAGGTGGTCTATCATGGTCTCTCTGACAAGTTCGTATATATATATATATATATATGTACATATATGTGTATATATATATATATATATACGTGTTGCAAGGCGATTCAAGCATAATAGATAATGCATTCATTGATTTCGAATCATTCGTTTAAAATCGGTCGAATCGTAGCATTAGAATTGCCGTTCGTGGCATCCAATTATCCGACAATTATTTTTCACGATTAACAGTACAAAAAGAAGCTACGTTTTTTGTTTTTTTCGAAATCCTTTTTTCTTTTTTTTTTTTTTTTTTAATTTAACTAAGTATTGATTTACGCGAACGATACAAGACTCGATGTAGACAACGACGATGGAGGAACAGTATTGTTAAAAAGTATGTAGAAACGTCGTTAGAATTTTTCTTTCTTTTTTTTTTTGTATGATTCACACGCATACACGCATACACACACATACAGATATAAAAATACTTGCGTATTATATACTATTTTACGTTTTCCCATATTAATCTCGGAGTGAGAGAGATGAAAAAGAATATATTAATATATTTATATCGCGCGTTATTTTAAACGAGAGAACTTGAAGACGTTCTATTTGTTTTTGCTTTTTTTTTGTTTTTAACTTTTATTAATATTATTTAAGTATTTAATGTTTATAAAAAAAGCGATCGAAATTCGACACGCTAGTCTTTTATTTGTAGCTGTCGTATCGAACGCTTTTCCTCATTTATTTTTCACTATATATATATGCATATGTATATGTGTATATATATATATATATATATAGCTTTATCGCGAAATCGAATTTTCGAATTTTCAAAAGAGATTCGAATCTCGTGTCATTTTTTTCATTTCTTTTATTTTCTTTTCTCTTCTTTTCTCTTCTTTCTTTCTTTCTTTCTTTCTTTCTTCTTTCCTTTCTCTCTTTTTTCTTTCTTCTTTTTCTTTTTTTTTTCTCTTTACGATCGAGCATGATGCGAATATTTTGATTGCCGTGACAACACGGTGCAATATCCGTTGTATATGAAACTGTACTACTTTTCAGAAGATATTTACGATAATACTGCATAATCGAAATTAGGTGGCAGCAATGATCTCTTCTTTGCACGATACAATTTCTTTGTTGCTTTAAAATAAGAAGATAGTCGATTCAGGTCGATGAACGATGAAGAAAGACATCTTATTTTCGCTGAAGTATCTGGTGTATTTGAGATCTGAGGAAGAGAGAGAGAGAGAGAGAGAGAGAGAGAGAGAGAGAGAGAGAGAGAGAGAGAGAGAAGGAGAGCATGGACGAGTGAGCGTGAGAGGAATAAAATGAACAAAAATAAAAATAAAAAAAAAATGTGAGAACTAGAGAGAGAGAGAGTTTAAACGAAAGAGTAAGAAAGAGTAAAAAAGCAACTTAAAAAAAAAAAAAAAAAAAAAAAAATACCATAAAAAAATCAAGAGCCCTTTCTCTATTTAAACGGGGGGGCACTTCATCCACGGGCTGTGCTTAAAGTCACAGTATAATCAACTTTGTAGAATTATATTAGGATAAGAAGATAGTCGATTACATTGTTACAAAACTACCTACCGTTTCTCTCTCCAGTAGGGGATTTTTTTAAAAGGTTCTTTAGATAAAAAAAAAAAAAAAAAAAAGAAAAAATGTGGGGGAAAAAAAAAAGAAAATAGTGGTAAATAAATTAAGGTGTAGCGAGGAAGGCGGAATATATATGCGCACGGGGGCACAGCCGTGGTACCCGCGTTCAAATTCATTTAAGAAGACAAAAATCTATTGTGATAAATTAATGGTGATCCAAGAAAGTATTTCCGCGGAAAATACTAAAGAAAAAAAAAAAAAGTTACGCAAAAAAAAAAAAAAAAAAAGAATCGAACGTCTCGACGTCCATCCTGGAAGGAGAAGGAGGAAGGGGGGGGGGGGAAGGGGACACGAGACGCCGAGACGAAAAAAACAGACAGACAGGCAGACAAATCCGGTGATGATCAGTTTTGAGATTAACGCCGTCAGATCTGTCGGGAGAAAATCTGTTGATAGAAGGACCGATTGATCCTCGTCTTTGATATATATATATATGTATTAATAATATAATTTAATATAATATAATATATATATATTAAAGATAAAAAGTAAAAAAAAAAAAAAAGAAAAAAAAATTAATAAGAATCCTGTGTTGATCCTCCGGTGTTTAAGAAAAAACTATGAGGTTTTTGTAGCGAGATAATTAATTGTGCGGAGCGCGAATGGGAGAAAGAGAGAAAAGAAATGAATTATGATAAAACTGTACACACGAGTCAATTCCAACGAGCATTTTCATGCCATTAAGCTTAAAGAATTATTAGTTGATAATGAGAAACAAAACAAAGAAAAAGAAAAAAAAAAAAAAAAAGAAAAAAAAAAAGAGACGATAAGAGGGGAAGGGTGCGAATGGAAGAAAGAGAAGGAAGAAAGAGAATAACAAATTCTTACACTCTTTTAATCATTGTTAATTAATTAATTAATTAATTAATCACGATCCTATCGATACTTAAAATGAGACGAGTAAAATAATAATTATTATTATATACACAAAACTATTATTATATTCATATTTTTGCTTATTACATATTTAAGAAAATATTAAACGAGGGCTAGCGAGTATAGTATACATTACTAAAAGAAAACAAAAAAGAAAACAAAAAAAAAAAAAAAATGATTAAAAAGAAAAAAAAGGGGGAGCGAGGCCGATGGCGAGAAAAGGAAATCTCACTTTAGGAATATTTTTCAGTCTGTCGGGCTTGTGCAACTTTCGTGCGTGGCAATCAATTTTTCGAATTTTACCATGTTAATGTTAATATATCTTTTTTCGAGAAGAAGCGAAAATAAAAGAAAAAGAGAGAAAAAATTAGAAACTTTGTACTTTGTACACGCCGAGATAAATGGGTTTTCTTCTTCTTTTTTTCCTTTTTTTCTTTTTTCTCTTCCGAGTTTCCGAGACAGTGGCCCGATCTTCGAATGCAGCGGTTACGTCGCTTTTCCGATATTCGAGAGCAAGAAAGAAAAAAAAAAAGAAACGAAAAAAAAAAGAAGAAAAGAAATATCGAAACAGGAGATATAATTAGAGGAAATTAGAGTTCAACGAAAGAAAAATTTGCACACAGTATTTTTCGGCCGTGATTAAGAAAAATGTTCCCACATTTGGATGGAAAAGGCGACGCCGCGGACAAAATATTTCAGAAGTTCCCCGTTATTATTCTTAGAATCGCATTGAATTACCACGTACATCAAGATTATCGAGGTATGGAGAACATGGCGGGATTGAAAATAAAAAAAAAAAAAATGAGAAAATGCTAAAAAATAATATTAATTAAAAAGACATCGCTAGGGTAGGCGCTTCGAGGATACATAAACTTTAAAAGTCACTTAATAAAAATTATTCTCAAAATAATAAAAAAGTTTAATAAGTAAAACAAATTTTTAAATCTACGTAAGAAAGCCAAGAGTCAAAGACGACTAGATGATAGGAGCCGCATGGCCTAACTGCTGCCACTTTAATTAATTATAAATAATTAATTATAACTTTATTACTACTTAATTAAACTCGATACAAATGAGAAAATATGTCATGCCACTTTTCAAACTAAACTTTCTAGATGCAGAGACGAATCAGTAGGTATAGAAGACTATTAAAAGGAAACTTCTCTTCTAATTGGGAATGATTGATTCGCGCTATAGATTCGAATATTTCCAATTGTCCAGTCTCCAGAAAATCACACGAGATATATATATATATATATATATATATATATATATATATATATATACGCGTGTAAGATGCCTCGTTATAAACCAGCACGACTGTTTGTTCACACAGGAAAATTGGCACATCAAATTGCATATATCTAGGAATTCGTTATCTGTCCTCGAAGAAATACATACAGAAATAATCAATTTTCTTTTTTTCCAAACTGAGCTGAGAAAACTCACTATCGGCATCATATACTACGTGTTTCTTCATCTATCGGTCGAAAAAAAAAAAAAAGAAAAAAAAAGAAGAAAAAAAAAAGAGACGAAAGCACGGAGAAGCATGGCGAGATTGAGTTCATAAGAGAGGAAAAAGAGAGAGGAAGAGAAAAATTGTACAAAAGAAAAAAAAAAAAGAATTTTGCATGTCCACGCGTTTTTTACGACGAGATACGACGAGCTTCGATCTTGATGTCATGTTGGTGTATCACGGGTCATCCTGTAGAACGTTTGTATCACGATGTCGAAAAGGTCGAAACGATCGGATATCGGTGCCTAGCTCATGTTCTACTCACTGTTCCTTGATTAAGACGGTCACTTTGTACCTGCTTGCTGCCTGCCTGGCCCGTGCGTTACATTAAACATATTTCTAGTCTTATCGAGGTGATCAATCCTCTGGTATTTTACTCGATAATAACGTCCAAGCATGTCGCGTACTTTCGTTGTGATAATCCGACGGCGTGGCGTCCCTTGACGGCCCTTGCCGCCGTCCATGCGGTTTTTCTACACGATATCGAGGAAGTGTGACGCCGATTAATTATTTGTTATATCCCATTCGATTTCGCGAAGAGCAACTATCCCGGAAGGTTGATGGTTTCGACAGCTGTTTCGACATCTACATCTACAGCCGACGTTTGAATATTCACGTTCGAAAATTCACGAAGCTGATTTTCTTGGATACATACATACATATATATATATATATATGTATATATATGTATATATGTATTTATATATACATACATACATACATACATATTTCCTTGTCATCGAGCAAGACGACGTATAACGATATGAATAACGATGATGATCGATTGTCGACACGTGGTCAATCCGTGGTTTCCAAGGGAATCCATTCTGATCGCGTGAATTTTGGAACGATGGCTGCAATAAATTTAAAAACAAGTTCGTGCTACTTTTTAGTGGAAACGAATAATGGTATAAATGGCTCCATCTCTTGTAATATTTTTATTATCGCAAACGTAATATTACATTATTATTATTATTAAATTATATTATTAAATAAAGGATTACGCCACTGTTTATTATTTATTGACTAACGTTCGACTAATATTGTAAATAATAACGAAAATATTTTATCTATATTTCCGATCCGGGGGTGTTGGGCGGGGCAGCGTATTATTACACTCTTGTCCGCCCTTATGGCGATCCTACGATCGCCGAATTCGCCCACCCCCTATTGTTACACCATTTCATCATTGCATTTAATAAATTATATATTTATTGACTCACTTACCTTTTGACTTACCCCCGCTTATTTGTCTCTATTCTAGCTATTCTAGGCAATCGTCCAACATATACGCACACACACACACAAACCTCTACCGTCCTAATTTCCACGGTTGGTTTTTTAAGAGCAAGGTCGGCATTGGATTGAGAAAAGAAAGAAGGTGAGATTTTGTTCTTTTTTTTTTTTTTGTCTTTCTCTTTTATTATCATTCTTCCGCAACAATTTGTTTAAAGCATACAAACGGTACAAACTGTATGTGTATTGTCATTTTTGAATATAAATTAAATTAAATTAATGATGTATGCGTACGAGGAAGATGGTAGAATGAGAGGAAGGGTGTAAGACGAGAGAGAAGTAAATGATATTCCCTTTTCTTTTTTTTTTTTTTCTTTTTTTTCCTTTTTCCGTTTTTTTTCTTTTTAAGCTAAAAACCGACCGACGTCTGAGAGACTTTTCACTCGGTTCCAGTATTGATTTTCCGTCCCGACGTATTAACGAGGTTTTATTATTATCATACATCGGAGAATTGTTGCCAAATCCATTCAGATATATATATATCCCCCTGGGAGAGAAAAGAAATCGAAGTTATTTATCGTTTGTGATCACCGATGGTGACAAAGGGCTTCCCCGTAAGAAGATTAGCTTAGCGAAAAAAACAGGCTACGTTATTTATTAATTCCTAACGCAAACAAGCGGTTAACGTCGTCTCATCCGTTCATCCGACTCTTCCACCCGATTCGGAGTGGAAGATACTTCCCTGGATCGTAGATAGAAACGGATTCGAAACGAAACGAAATCGATCCCTCGTCGATCGATCGCGTTGTGCCGACAATGAATTGAATCGCGGAGAAGACGGAAATGATGATAAAGACGGGAAAACGAAGTCAGAAGACTTGGACGCGATGATTCTCGCGATCGCAGACGACGATGTTACCGGTCGACGTGACGGCAACACCCTCTAGACCCTTGAATTCACCGTCGCCGCTACCCCATCCGCCGAAGGACTTGAGGAACGCCCCCTCTGGGCTGAATATTTGTATTCTGTTGTTGCCCGAGTCGGCGACCACGATGTAACCCTGGTCGTCGACAGCGACACCCCTTGGAAACTTGAACTGACCCTCGTCGGAGCCCTCTGATCCGAACGAGGTCAGCACACGACCGTTCACGTCGAATATCTGGATACGATGGTTGTTCCCGTCGCTCACGATCACGCGATTCGTGTTGCTCACCGCGATGTAATGAGGATGTTCCAATTGGCCACGTCCGCTTCCGCAGGAACCGAATTTGCCCACGAACGTGCCGTCCGATTGAAATACCTGCGAAAACACGGACATTATATTGTAATGGAACGATATATCGTTGAATTGTTACAACCATTTCGTTAGAAGGATTATTCGTTTCTACGTTGATTACAGCTTTTTTTTTTTTTCTTTTTTGTTGGATTATTTTTCCATACACCTCGTTACACACCGTTAGCAGATGATAGACCTTACATTATTACCTACGATGCGAAAGTGCGAAAACGCAAAAGGATTAGAGAAGAAAAGAAAAGAAAATGAAAAGAAAAAAAATCGGGGAGTTTTTAGTTTCTCGCTTCGCTTTTCGTAAATCACTCACGCTTACGCTCCATTGTCGATTACTCCGTGCCTCGGTAAGTAAGAACCACCATTTTCCCTTCTCCCACTTTTTCCCGCTAACTTGATCGCATTTTTTATTTAGGAAGGTTTCTCGGTAGCTGGGCTCACACGTATCTCGTATATCATCGATGTTTTGGGAAATACAAACAGAGAATTAACTCGAAATTAATCGTTGTTGATTGCAGAGAAAATTTGCAGGCGTTTATTTCAAGGATCAAACTATACAAATTCTAGGTGTTACACATAGTGGAAGAATCGAATATGGGGGGGGGGGGGTAAATAATTAACGACTGTAAATTAAACACTGTAATTAATTAAACACATGTCATATCTGTATCATTATCGTATGTTCACAGTAGAATACAGGCGAAGTAAAATCCTGACCATATATAGCGACAGATCGTTCGAGGGGCGCGCGGTTTGTATGGTCGCGTCGAAGCTGCCGACGTTTCGTGTATTCCTCTTTACTTTTCGCCAGATCAATCGTCCGGATTATAATGAAAAGATAAATGAATATCGATAATATCGAAGCGAGGCCACGTACCTGTACGCGATGGTTCTCTTTATCGCACACATAAATAAATCCAAGAGCATCGGTGGTGATTCCCCAAGGATAATTAAACCGACCGTCTGCGGTACCTTGGGAGCCAAACGCTCTCAGAAAACGACCGGAAGGATCGAGAACCTGAATTCTGTGGTTGTAACGATCCGCTATGATGTATTGCCCGATCCTGTTCACCGCTACCCCGGCCAGGCAATCGAATTCACCCTCGCCGCTGCCGTACGATCCGAACTCCTTCATGAAGTTCCCATTACAGTCGAACACCTGTGCCAATTTCGATATACGTCAAAATGAGATTGTCGTTTTCGCGAGAAGATATTCTTTCAAAATATGTATAAATCTCGATTACTTGAACACGATGGTTAGAGCTGTCGGCCACTACGATGGAGTTGTCAGGGCCAACCGCGAGGCCTCTGGGCCAAGTAAAGCATCCGGGTTCGCTCCCCCGCATCCCGAACTTGAACAGCTGCCGCCGCTTCAGCAAGTAGTGACTCCTCCGCCCATTGCTGTTTATATTTCCAATAATCCATATTTAATGGTAATTGTTAAAATTTCGTATATATATATTTATTTTTTAAATACAACCAAGTTTAAACTCACCTAGTGGAGGAACCTGCTGCCGCGGGTATAACGGGAGCTGCCGTAGGGGACGTGGGGGAGCCTGACGGGTTTTTTTGATCGTCGTCAGAAGATTCGAAGGACGTTTGGCCACCGTGCCTCAAAGGTAATCCGAGCGATAACCTCCTCGAGGTGCTTCCACTGTTTTCCAAAAAAAAGAACGGAAAAATTCGATCCCCTCCCAAATTAACGATCATTCTCAATCAATCAATCTCACCTCGATGATGGAATCGTCGAGGCAGAGGACGAAGGCTCCTTATCTTTGGTCGTTCGATTCCCGTACTTGTTCTTCAAGTACCGTGCCCACGAACTTAACGCAGCCCCATCCTTCTCTGCGCCCACCCTGTCTCGCTCCGGGCTCGGCTCCCTCGATTTCAATGCGTGAGTGCTCCGACTCCTGGCCAACTCGGACCCGGCCCCGTACTTGGCTGCCAAGTAAGCGTTGGGCGACTGGGTGGTCGGAGAGGGTGGCTCCTCGTCCAGGTCGAGGTCATCTCCGCCGAAATTGTGCGAGCTTCTGGACCGAGCCAGCCGTTGCCTTCTTTCCTTCAACGCGGCGTACCGCGACCTCGTCGACAGCGGCGAGTCGACCTCCGCGTCCGCGTCTCGATCCCGCTCTCTCTCCCGCTCCCTTTCTCTTTCGCGTTCTCGTTCTCGTTCGCGTTCTCGCTCTCTTTCGCGCTCCCGCTCCCGCTCCCGCTCCCGGCTGGCCATCATCGCCGCCTGGCTTCTGCTCTTGTTCAGGAACCTGCAACATCCCGGAACGAAGGTCGGCTCGTTCAGATCGGCCTTGTTAATCGGAGAAACGGAGAGGAGGGAAAGGGAAAAAGGGAAGTCTGTTACTGTTCGCGGATTAAATCGGGGACGTAGGCGGGGGAGGAAAAACATGGACAGGCCATCGATAGGTTATCGATCATTTCGTACGAATGAACGACGCGTTTGTTCACATGCGATCGATTATTATCCGCGTTATTTGGTTATTTATCCGAGTGCAGAAAACTGAAGCTTTCGAATTTCTTCAAATCTTGTTAAGTTAACTTAATGATAGTGTGATGATAGTGGATAATTTTACGTGACGTGGAAACGAATGAATCTTTGATGGATACCGTTTTACGAGATACAGGCTCTCAGGTCGAGGATAATAATTTTATCGGACCATCTTCGTATTCGTATTCATTGATAACCGTACGTACGTTCTATTCTCCCGTTATATATGTGTGTATCGTGTGCTTTTCTCGCTATTGAATCCCTCTAAGTGTTAGTATCATTCCATAGCGAGGGGATATAGTGGCAATTAGTCACAACGCGGCGTAAATCTGGCGTGCAATCAACCGGCGTGTCTCTATGGTGTGCACGAGTAGTGAAAACGGATGGGGTGTCGGTGTGTTGGTACATCAATCTGTAGCACTTGATATGTCACTTCTTTATCACCAGGACCCATAAATCGCGTGGAGTGATTAGCGAACGTCGGGATCCCTGCGTCGTAAGCAATTTTATTTCCCGGGTTATCGAAAATTTTCGTTGCTTTTAATCGATAGATTTCTCTTTTCTTTTCCTTTTTTTTTTTTCGTATCAATCGTTATCGAACAATCTATTCATCCACGTATAAAAAAGAGACGAGATTTTACGAGATTTTACGAGAGCGCGAATTTCCAATATCTTTTTTCAATCGAACGTCTCTTATATATAAAAATAATTCTTCTTTTCCTTCGTCGAACTGTTTGTATTTGGCATTCCTCGGAATCATGCCCCCTCCCCTCCTTTGAGCACAACTTTCGACCACGCTTAAAAGCTTTCTTTTTTTAATATATACGCGGCGAACACGTATATGGGCACACCGGAGTTACTGCGAACGGTAGTCGTAAAATTTTAAGACCGCTATATTTTCTCCATCTTCTAACTTTGCTCGTCGATGCTCCCTAGTCGATGCATCGAATTTTCCAAAATTGCCTTGCTTATATGATTATTTTCATAATATTTTGAAATACACATATATGTGCACAATTTCTCGCGAACGAGAATTTTTCGTTCCGTTTTCGTTTTAAAATTTTGGAATGACATCCTACCGTCACACGGTTTTAATGGAAACGTTGAAAACGATAAAACGTATTGGAATAACATCCGTGTTTCCAGTGAAGCGGATTACAGACCGATATAGCCCCGCTGACTATCCGAGTTGTAGCGGATATTTAAAGCAACAAACGGGTTATATTTAAACCCTTTAGTGCATGCCTGACCACTTTCCGTGTCCCGTACAATGCGGTCACATTAGTTCCGTTTGTAATATCTGCCCGGTGTAATATCCCACTCTCATTTGCATTCGCGATTTCGCGGGATTACGCGTGTATTTAATTATCGATAAAATGTATCGTTATTACAGAGTATAAACCGATCGAACGGGGTAATAATTTGATCGAATTTTGAAGAAATCTCTTTATTTCGAATTTCGAAGCCGCGTTCTTCTTGTTAAATTTATCCAAGTGTTGATCGATTGTCACGTTTCTCCGTTTTAAAATTATTCTCTCTCTCTCTTCTTTTCGAATTTTTTTTCACGTTCGTCATACACCTTGGACGTCATCGTGGCTGTGATTATCCCGTGGTTCGATATCGCGTGGATCGATTCTTTTTTACCTTCTCCTCCCATTTATTATACGATATTGCGACGAGTGCGTTGTTGTGAACTCGTGGTATGAACTCGTGCGTGCATCTCGTGCGTGCGGTGCAACAGAGGGGGGAGAGGGGAGTGGGTATTAAAAATAAATTAAAAAAATTAAACGTATGGAAAGGAAATCCGAGCTGCTCCTTCGTGGAAATTCTCGAACGAGAGGAATATCGATTTCGATTTCGATTTCGCGAACGATTTCGATCTGTTAGTGCAATAAATAAAGATGCATTTTTTTTTTCCACGTATCAAAGGAAGTGGGCGGGCGACGAATATACAAACAAGAGGAATACGGAATAACAAAGATTCGTGGAGAAAGTGGGGAGGGGAGAAACGAACGGAAATAAAATCGAATAAAAATAAAAAAAAAATGAAAGAAGAAGAATCGAGACAAACAAGAGAGACGAATAACGGATAATATGCTATGAATAACGGTGGAATAAATATAGACAAATAAATAAATAAAGAAAGAGAGAAGAAAAAAAAAGTAAAAGAGAGAAAATTCTCAGGGATACGATCTCTCTCTTTCCGTTTCTTGTTCTCCGTTTCTCAATTCTTAATATAAACTGAGGACAAATTGAGAGGGAAATAAATAATACGAGTTATCACAAAGAAATGCAGTTTATTTACCACACCAACAAACTGACGCAAACCTATTCACTAGGAAAAAAGAGTACAAAAATTTCAATGGCGTGTGAAAATGCGACGGTGTAGCGGGAATGGCTGGTCACCGATAATAAAATAAAAAACGCGCTCAAACGTGTGAGAATCGTAACCGTGTCGTGACATGCCATTAGCGCGACCGTGTATCGAATGGGAAACGAATTCAGAAGCGATTCAATTCGGCATGGATTTAAGCTGCTTTGCACGGAGGACGGTATCTCTTACTCTACGCTTACTTTTTTTTTTGCCGATTAAAAGCGATGCTATTCCCTTTTTTTTTCTTTTTTTTTTTTTTGTTTCTTTTATTCCCCTTTGATTCGTGTTGTCTAAGAAGCTACGTGTATTGAGCAATGCAGGGAGATTGTATATATATATGTATATATAACGATCAACGATCAAGGAACAAAAAGTTTACATTTACGATCGTACGTACGATTATCACAATATAATAAAATGCAAGTTTTTCACCATACAGTAATTACGCGAAATCGAGATTAATTCTAACCACTCCGTAACTCTCTTAAATCATTTTCATTCTTCGAATATTTTGCGACGTGTATGCATGTATGTATATATGTATATATGATGGATCGATGAAATGCGATATCGATTCATGAAAGTCGTTGGAGAAGAAAAAGATCCAGGGGCAGCAGTTTCGCGACAGTAAGACGACGAGTAAAGACGATCGATCGATCGAGAGCTAGATACGGCCGGTGGTGGACGATCGAGAGGTAAACGAAAGTTTGTGGCGCAAAGCGTCCGAGGAATTCCATTCTTTCTCCACCACCACGCTCGATACGCTCGGTATCGGTGTGTTTTTCCCCTTTCATGCTTGGGAACAAAACGTTTCGACGAGCCGGCGTCCATTCTTGGCACGAGCGAACGAACCGAAGCGAGGATAAAAATAACGAAAAAATGAAAAGAAAAGAAAAGAAAGTGGAGGAAGAAAAAGAAACGAAAAGTGGTAGAAACTGCTGCGTCGGATCTCGGTGTCGGAGGCAGTCTCGTCTGTATCCGTGAGAGCGGTCAATTGCAGTCTTTTTTTCACCGACTAACACCGACGAACAACGACAAAAAAGAAGAGAAGAAGGCGAGAACGAGAAATACAAAGAATGAGAGATGGGTAGAAAAAGAGAGAGGGGGAGGCCCACGTGTAGAGTAGAAGAGGGGGAGTTACAGGAACAGATTGATTAGAACGCTGTAACACAGTACGGACACACAGAAAACGGTGGTTACCATTTGCATCGGTATAGTGATATCGACACCAGGCGTGTCCTCGTGCTCGTTGCAACTTTCGGTCTCTTTGGATTGGGTAGCGTTCGCGACTAATGCACCGTTCTCAACGTTAGTTCTCGCCACGAGGTCGGTCGTTTGGGAACGAATCGTGCTCGTCTCGTCCATGCTTTCCCCCTCCTTCCCGCTCGACGAGTCGTTCACCTTGTTCAGAATCACCCACCCGTTCTCGTCGCCGGTCCACGAGCTCTTCTTCTTCTCCGCCCCGATCCCACCTTTCCCGTCGCTCCCATCCTCCGCCAACGACGACGGACTCGGCATCCTCTCGTCATCCTCCCGATTCCTCGTCGTCGCGTCGTCCATCGGCGAGACGGTCCTCTCCGACTCGCTCTCCGACTCGTCGGACATCATCCAACCGTTCTTCCCGATGCTACTCTCCCCGATGTATCTCCTCGACGAACTTTGCGAGGACCTCGAAATAACGGACTCTCCACTCGTCTCGACCTCGTTCGACGCGATCGTGTTCTCGTTACCTCGAACCCCCTCCTCGACCGAGAAACACTTTGCAGAAACGTCGCGTTCCTCCTCGCTCGAGGAGGCGGCTGGCTGTTGAAGACTTTTCGTTTGCCGATTACCCGGCTGGAGATCCTGCTCGGTAATCACCCATCCGTTATCGTCGAACAACTCCTCGATACTTTTCTCCTCCAATATGGAACTTGGCCGCTTCACCCCGACATCGTCCCCGTATCCGCCGTAATCGAAATGAGAATTGGACGATGTTTCATCGCGTGTATTCTCGCTCGTCTCGTCCTCGCTCGTCGATCCCTCGTGGCCACGATCCATCGGCGGATTCTCGCTCTTCTTGTCCCTTATGTTGCTGTTCTCGTCCCTGGACTCGTCATCGCCCCCTTCCTCCCCTTCGTCGGTGCTCTCCGTCTCGCTCCCCCCTGCCGAATCGGTGGTATTCGCGTCGTGGATGGAACGGGCGGCGGAAGTCGTCCAATTCGTAATCTCGTCCGGCCGGTGATGGTCTCGGTTGGAAGGCGGTGGTGGTCGGGCGAACGATCCCCGGCCAGGATCGGTTAACGAAGAGTTCACGTCGTTCCCCGAACGACCTTCCATTAACGGGTGTTGCTCGACCCCGGTGCGGTTCTCTACACGACCGTCGTAACCGCTACCTTCGGGACTCTCGAATCGAACAGTGGTCGCGGAGGAGGAGGAGGATGAGGTGATGGTTTCGTCGGTGTCCGTACTATCGTCCGTGTGGTTTCGTTTGTTCGACTGCGGTTTAACCATCGATCCGCCCGCACCGTGAATATCGTAATCCGCGCTCTTAGCCGCGTATTCGTAATCCTCGACACGGTCGGTTGACGGTTCATCGTGTTCGTCACTAAGAAACGTCCTAAAACGATTACGGTCGTGGGGGTTATTGGAGTAAGAGAGACTGGCCTGATGATGAGTCTGACCGTGATCTACGTGTGCTACGAACCTGCTGGTGTAGCCGGCCGGCGTTGTCAAGCTCGCGGCGCCGCTCGTTGCCGTCGTCATCGTCGTCGTCGTCGCTGTCACCGGCCCCGTCACCGAATGCGCGGGACTCCCTCTCGGCGACGAATACCTGACGAGACACGATTTTATTCATCCCTCGATTTTATTCTAGTTTCAGATCCAGTTTCACGATCCTTTCGCGTCGCCGAGCAATAATAAAATCTCCGACGATTGCATCGAAACCGAATCTCCTTTTCTTATTTTTTGTTTTTACGTATCTTTTTTTCTTTTTACGCGATTCACAACATTGTCGTGGAGACGACAAATTGTCGACGCGATCCTATTCCGATCGATGGAGAGGAAACTTGCCGCGTCGAATTTTCCATTCTCCCCGAAATTTCCTCGTTTTCCCTTCCCTTCTTTCTTCCTTCCTTCCTTCCTTCCCCCAATATCGCAACAGAGGAAAAAAAAAAGACGATACACTCGCGCGAATATCTTTTCGTCGCGCATGGAAAAAGAAAAAGAAAAAAAAAAAGAGAAAAGAAAGAAGTTACTTCGATCGAACACACCTAAACGACCGACGTAATAATTGGTAATTCGATATATAAAAAAACATACATTCGATGTTACTTGTTAATAAGAAATCTACGAGATCAAGTGAATTGCGGGTGGAAATTGTCGTGTATATACTCGCCTGGTCGTTGGCGAGTCCTCCTTGCTGCCTCGTCTGGCCTCCGCGCTTCGAGCGAGCAGGGGTCCGATGTCCGTCCTCGCCATCGCGGAATCGTTCCTTTGACGGTCCTGTGCCGCGGTCGAGGGCGTCGTCGAGGTGACCGCGGCCGAGGGATGGGCATCGGTTTCCGACTCCTCCTCGGTCTCGGATTCCGTCTCCTCCGAGGAGCTGCTGGTTTCCTCGTCCTCGTCCTCCTCCTCTTCCTTCTTCGTTTTCATGCCGCTCTCCTCTCGTACCGCGGGGGGTTGGCTGGGTGGCGGGGGCGCTGCACGATTACCTGAAGTGGAAGAGGAAATCGAGATCTCGAAGGAAATCGTTTGAGAAGAAGAAAGAAGAAACTCTTTCTCGAGAGAAGAGGATAGAGATGATCTTCACCTGTAGCTAAAAAACGACTCTGGAAGGAGCGCGAGGTGGGGCTGGCGGTGTCTTTGGGCGTCGGGGGTGTGCCGCTGTGCGGCGACGAGACGGTGGACGTTGCGCTGGAGGCCGGTGCCCTCGACAAGTATTTCTGCTTCATTTCCTCGGCGGTGAACGGCGCACCAGTGCTGCGGATTCCGGACCCGGCCGAGCTCTCCGACCCCGTGCTCGAGTCTGACGAAGCGCTCCTCGTCGCGGGGGCGTGGGTATCCGTCGATGTTCTCCTGCGAGCAACGATATTTCAATTAACGACTTCCTCGAGTCGGTAAACTCCATCCAATTGCGTGTACTTCGTAAACCGTAATTTCGTGTACCGATGATATTATTGCTTTACACCGCGACTCCCTTTCCCTCTTCCTTCCTACGCGCAATAAGGAATTATGCAGCCACGATTCACCCATTTTCCTCCATCAATATTATCGCACGTGAATTTCCAACGGAGAGAGAGAGAGAGAGAGAGAGAGATGGAATGCGCAACGCGTGCTCGAATCGAAATCGTATTAACGTATGTACACGTTGACTCTGTTCGTTAATTTGCACGCGAAATTTGCGAATTTCGAGACGAGTAATTTTAAATTGACGGCAGCGATACAATTGGATGGAATGGAATTTCGGAATTAAAAAACTTTTGTTGCGTGTATTTAAAAGTTTTCGTGTACCGAAACACTCGACGTTACAATTTCAACGACGACAATTCACCGGATGAAATATTTGACGTTGCTGAAAGGAAGAAAGAAGGAAGGAAGAGAAAAAAGAAAAAAAAAAAAGGAGAAAACGATCGAAATAATAAACGTTGACCTATTTTATCCTATCCACGAATTAAAGGAAGAGGAAAAAAAAATTACAATTAAACTCGCATAAACTCGGAACGAGATGAGTATTTTTAAAATTAAAAACCTATTTTGTCTATGATACGATGTGAACGAATAATGACGCTTGCTCGAATAAGATTTCCCTAATATTTCGCCGATGCTATCGATTCAACAATTATCGCGCAACACTGTATTAAACACGAGGTAGAAACAGTTTCTAGAATCGGGGGGGGGGGATATATTCGATCAGTTGCTGCACCGAATATACATAAATCAGCTTGTCCGACTAGATATGCGCCGCTACTACTGAAACGTGACTAACCTCGTCTACCACCAAGCCAAGATCCCCTTGTGACTTAATGTTAATGGTGTTGCGGTGAATTCGATCGCCTTGTATATTTTGCCATCAGTCACAGACGCCTAAATTGTCACCCCGATTTGCTCACCTCGTTAATAAATAAGGGGAAGATCGAAGAAGGAGGTGGTGGAATGGAAATTCGAATAATTCGAAGATACGAAGAGGGAGAAATTTAAGAGGGTGATTAATCGGGCATAATTTTCGATTGGAATTTTTACCTGGCAGGCATCGGTCTTCGTGCAGGTTCTTCGGGCTCTCGTTCGGAGGGTGGTTCCCTCGGGGGTGGGTGGGCGGGCGTAGACGTCGGCACCGGTTGTCGTTCTTCCACCGTTTCGGTCGCCGCCGCCGTTTTATTCTGCTTTTTAATTCTAGAAATCTCGTCGTCCTCGCTGGTTTGCCTCGCCATCGCTGTCGGCATTTTTCTCACTTGTACCTAGGCGATAAAAAGATATATTTAACGAGTCCGTCGAAACAAAAAAATTCATCCTCCTCCTCTGGTTAATCCTTTTCCCCTCGCTTTCTCGTTTCTTGTTATTCCCTTCCGTTTTTTTTCTTTACTTTGTTTCTCTATTTTCTTTACTTTCTTCCTTCCTTTCTTTCTTTCTTTCTTTTTTGACACGATACGTGTTAGAGGATGAATTATACGCTGGTTATTATTAGCTTGCTTGTAAACAAGTCGAGATTTTTTTTCTTTTTTTCTATTCTGACCGCGCGTGTTTTTCTTCTTTTTTTTTTTTCTTTTCTTGTTTTTTTTGCTACACATGCGGTTACATGGCGCGAGATGCATTAAAATGCTAGTCTGATTTTACGTTCGTGAATAAAAAGCGCGGTGCAGAATGCATAGACGTATGGTGGTTACAGGACAAAGAGAGGATTTGTCGCAAGTGAACACGAGAGATTAATTTTTTGTTTTTCTTGACGAGCAAAATATATTCGTGTATTCATACGTTTCATTTGTGTTATAATAGAATTTCGTACAAAAAATTATATTTATAGTATATATATATATATACACACATATGTACATATATACAACAGAGCTAACTACAAAGTAGATTTCATTCATTCGTGCCTCGAATTATTTACACATTTTTATGAGTTGAAGTATACATTTCATATTGCGGCACACGTATCAAATGTTATATCAAATATTGAATTACTTTAAAAATTCGTCGAGATTTATTTCCTTTTCGTGTCCATAAAGGGAACGATAGATGTTTTTCTTTTTTCTTTTTTTTTTTTCTTTCGTGCGACTCGTACTTCGCATCGAACTTTTCGAAAATTTTGTTAATTGCCGGATGAATCGGCATCCAAGCGATTTCATTTCGACGCGAGATCTCGAGATCTCTACTTTTCGTCGAGCTTGCCCATCGAACTGCCCCTCACGATCCATTTCCTGTATATCGCTTGCCGTAATAAGGGAATCCGTGTGAAAATTCTGTGGTGCGGAATCACTGTCAAAAACAAATACGTCCGTGTGAAATGAAACGAGTCCAGCAGAATCTACGATTCGATTTATAAATGGAATAATTCGATGAATTTCGTCGCTCGAGAGAAAAGCGCGAACGCGATGAACGGACAATCTCTGATAATAATCTCGAATAATTATTAAAACCTCGATTCGTGTATCTTTCAATAGAATCTGGGCGTTCGATTTCTTCTTTTCGTAACGCAAAAAAGAAAAAAAGAAAAAATCATAGAAAATGTAGAATAAAGTTCGAAAGAATGGAATGCGAAATTGACCGAGAAATGGATGAATCGTCAAACTGTACAAAGTGAATGGAACACAGAAGAACTTTTCGGTTGCATTTTTCAAATTAAATTCGCGCGTCGATATAACAATGCGTGTACACTGTTTTTCTTTCTTCTTCTTTTCTTTTCTCGCATTCGGAAATCGGAATAGAAAATCAACGGAACAGAAGATAACGAGCGTTTCACCGAGAAAAAGAAAGGGAAACAAAAAATGGCGCTCCATCCGTTCGCGATCATAGTCGAGAAGGGGGGGTGAAATTGTTTTATCGTTCAATTAACCTGAGGCTTGGGCGGTTGAGGTTGTTGAACAGGATGGGGCGGCGGTTCCTCCTTCTTCCTTTTCCCGGCCCTCTCGTACTCCTGAAGCTTTCTCATCACGCGTGGCGAGTCGGTGAGCCGAAAAATGCCGGAAAGCGGGCCGCGCGCCGCGTCCTCCGTGTCGAGGACACGCTCGCGGAGCCCCGACGACTCCTGGGGGGTGGATGTGAATCGCACGGTGGATCTCGAATCGCCGTCGGAGTCGTCGCCGTCCCGATGCCGCATGAATCGACTTCTGTACCTCGACTTGTTCCTCGGCACCTCGTATTCCGGCGCGTCGTACCTGATAATAATCACATTTTTATTCTTGCTTCATTCTTTTCTTTTCTTTTCTTTTTGGAAATAAAGGGGGGCGCGAAAGACTTTTCAAAACAAAATTTTGTACTCGCCAGAACTAATTTCTGTTTTGAAAGACTTTTCAAAATAAAATTTTTACTCGCCAAAACTAATTTCGAGTGGACGATGAAAGAGGATAGAGATGATGCAATATCGTCCTTCTCTCTCTGGATAATAATTTCGCTAGAATTTCAATCGAACCGATGTAATCTGACAATTTAAACGCGTTGTGTTTCGATATCAGCGCGATCAGGCGTCTCCCTCGACGATCTCGAGCGACACGTGTCGCCAATATTTTTACACAGATGTAACGGATAGCGAAGCTTTTTCTTTTTTTTTTTTTTTAAGCGATATTACGATGATATCAGTTGTAGAAGAGACGAGGAGAAAAGAGGAGGGGAAAAGACGTAATTAATTCACGATGAATTTTTTTTAACAACCATTGCGATATAATCTTTCACGCGTCGGAACGACAGCTATTTTTACCTTCTTAACGATTAATCTCTGTTTGAATGAAATTTTTGGCACGAGCGAGGAGAACCATTCCTTTCGCACGATTTTCTGGAACTGGGTTATCTGATTTTCGAGGGAATGCACGACGAGAGATTGATCCAAGGATTTATCCAAGTTTATTATCGCTTAATTATCGTTTCGCATGACATGGGTTTGCATAACGAGAACGAAGAAGAAGAAGAAGAAGAAGAAGAAGAATGATCTTCTTCTACGATGAGGATAAGATTGATCTCCTTTGGAAATATGAAATTTTCGAATCAATTTGTTTAGAAGAAATATTTAAGAATCTCCGCAGTTTCGATAGAAGGAATCATCATTCAATGGAAACGTGATTTCATCGAATTTTGACGCAATTTTCGAAGGGGAAACGGAATAAAATAATTTCGCAACGATCCAACTATTCTACTCTGTTACATAGAACGCCGACTATATCGTATCCCAAACTATTAATATCGAAATTTCTACGACGAATGAATCGGTAAATTTAGATTTTCGATGCTTTTACTCCATAAATCAGCTTCGAACGCAAGTAAAATTCAGCTCGTTTCCCCAAAGTTAGTTTGGGAAACAAACAAAAGCGCGAATAGTTGCTCCGGCGAAAATTCTGAACGATGCACGAACGTGGCACCGACGAATTTGCACGCCACCGTTTCTCTTTCGAGTAATTACCCCCGATTATCAGCGAGGAGAACTATCAGTGAGGTATCAGCGACAATCGTCATGCGACGAAACAAACAAATTTTAAATCCACCTCCTCCTCCTCCTCCTTCTTCTTCTTCTTCTTCCCTTCGATTCTCGATAATTAATTTTTAAATTTCTTCTTTTCTTTCGTTTTTACGTCTCGATTTAATAAAATGCTCGCGCGTATTACGCGAAACGAAACGGTAATTAAACTCGACCATGCCTATTTCGGCCTCGAGGAAGTTGTTCCCCGGCCCACGCCAGGAAAAAGATACAGCCAGTGGAGGCTCGTGTATTTATAACATTTGCTAGAATAGATATGTGGGACATCGTGAAAAATGTATGCCCACCACGGACGCCGTTTGGCAATATTCCAAAGTAATCTACATCCACGGTCAAACACGTTTTTTTTTACCGGTCAGCTAGTTTTTGCCGACCAAATACCTCTTTTCTTCCCTCCCCTCCTTTCTTCCTTCTCTCTTCAACTCACGTACTTTCTCCCCTCCCCGTACGTTATCCCAGATTCGAGCCAGACCTCGGTCCATCCGTTTCGACGGATCCAAAGATTCGAGACTAGTTTCTAAACCGGCCCCCCACACTTTTCCACTATTTCGAACGCGCGTGTCATTTCCAACCGTACTACTTTTGCGTAAAGTGACAGGCTCGACGACTTTTAACACGTCTTCTCTCGAAACTCGTCTCGCAACTCCGATACATTTTTCTCTTAAGCTTGAGAGAGTGGTAGTCCCGTAACTCTTTGGAGAATATATCGGAATACCAGAGTAGAGAGTAGGCTTTCCATCCACTTTTCCTCGTCGCGCGAAAAAAAAGTTAGCGAAAGAAAAAAAAAGAAAAGTGGCACGAGAGCAATTTTTCTTCCTGCCATACGCCTATATCTAGCGCTTCTATTTTTGGAAAAAAATCGAGCTTCGAGTTAAGAGGTCAGAAACAGACAAGTGGAAGATCTACGTTCTACGAATAATGGACCAGAATTTTTCTATCGTTGGAGAGAAGATGGATAAATAAAATAGGAGGGTAGCGAAACCCTGCAAAAGGGATAATTACTCGTATTCGGGGACGTATCGATTTCTCGCCAGCCGCTCCTCCTCTTGCTGCCTGTACTGGGAGGCCAAGCGGTGGTCGCTTTTGCTTCTCATCAGGCCCGGTGATCCCCCCGGTGGTGCCAGACTGCTCGAGCTGCCCAGCAATCCTCCACTTCCGGTCTCCGGCTTGATATTCAATTCGCCGTAACCGGCTACGTGTAGGACCAGCTGATTCGGATCGTGCGCCATCACGAAACGCACCCGCCGACTGTAATCCCCTGCCTCGTACTCGAAGTTCCTGCCAACCAACCAACGTAACATGTAAATTAACTTCACCGAGTAAATTATCGTATCTTTTGTCGTGTCTTAGTGGCCAGATTATGACTGATATCAATGCCACGTGTTTCGAGGAGAAACTCTCTCTTCTCTCTGTTTCGTAAATTGGATTCTCTGCCCCTGGTCGAAGAAAAGAGAAAACTATTCTCATGAAAAATGAAATCACGAGGCTCGCGAATCTTGAACGTTTCGATTATACGTGTGCTGTATAAAGAAGAGAGAGGAGATTTCTTTTTTTTATATTTCATTAAAAATGTACATCCTCTTTCTTCCCTTGAAAAGGATCAGCAAGTTTTGCAATCTTGATGATATCACCTCTGCTCCAAAGGATATAACCTTTGAATTTTGCATGTGGAAAAGTTGATCTTCCCTCTTTTCTTCGTCGTACGTTTTTTTTTCTTTCTTTCTTTTCGTCGACGATTTGTCACGTCATCGAGAGGGAGGGAAGGCGTTAAATATTTCTCCTTGCTTTTCCACAGCGTTGCTCGAGGATAATAACCGCGCCGGGGAGAGGATCGTTTAAAAGTGAGTGGGCACAGGTTTTGGTAATGGTGTCGCAAAGTTGGAAAAAATCAAGATCAGAATTTCGAGAAGTTAAGGAGAGAGAAAGATTCCATTTATGCGAGATGATGGAAGATCGAGCGTAAAGAAAAAGTTGTCGCGCCTTTCAACGTTTTCCATTCTTCCCGATGGAAAAGTTGGTGAGATATCGGAGAAGCAATTTGGAGAAAGGAAACGTAGAATCGACGGTGTATCCCTCGTCAAATTGCTTTTATTCATTTTCCGATTATTATTATCAATCTCCAGGAATCAAAACTCTTGGATTCTTTAAAAAAGGAAAACGAACGAACTTTAACGATTCATTAACAACGTTGTACCTTGAGATTTGACCAAGTTTCAATATTTAATTTATAATAAATTGGCTAAGGAGAGACCGTTTTCGAAGGATCGTTCGAATTCGTTGAACGAATTATTTTTAATGTAAAGTCTTTAAAGCCCGTACTTTCCACGCCGCTATTTCACTTCATATTTCTATACCCGAGCTTCCTTTACCCGTTAAATCCATCCGGGGGACTAATAAATACTCTTTTACTACTCCCAGCTGGCGAATTTTCAAATTCATCGCGTGGAGATTGTACGAGATCGTTGAATGAAGAAAAATTAAAAGATTGGAGAGGGAAAGATAGAAAACGGCGAATTACGTTTCGACTTTCCGTGTAATTACGCTTTTATTTTTATTTTACTTCAAATTTTTGGAAGAGAGAGAGAGAAAGAGAGAGAGACAATATCTCCAACATTTTGATTATTTAACAAGAAAGCTTATTGGGTTTGAAATTTGTTGACTCTTGATTGAATATTGAGGGAGCGAGATACGGAGTGGTGGAGGAGACAGAAACGAGAAAGATGGCAATAATTTTCGAGATTCCGATCTGTCTTGACATTAAATTCCACGCTCGACGAAGCACGAGAAACGAGACACTTTACTCTTCTACTTTTTCGGAAATTGATTCTCCGTGGATCAAATTCAAGTATATATACTTAAAGTAAAGGAAATCGTTATCTCTGTCTACAAATTTTCTACGAAGTATTTTTCCCTCGAGAAGATTCGAACACTTTTTTTTTTAAAAAAACGAACAAGATATTATTGTACCCGATTAAATCGTCCAGAAAAATATGAAAATGGTGAGATATTTCGCGGAGAGGATTCGAGTCAGGCGTAAAAGAGAAACGACGAGATTAGACGACAAACCTGATGAATTCCACCGTACGCAGGAAGAGTTCTTTTGTATCGAGGAGTTCCGAGTCGTCCCAGGGCACGTTCTCGTTGATGTGAGCCTCCGCCAGATCGCAGTTGCTCTGAATATTCGCGATCTCCAATTCGAGATTCTCTTTGAGTTGAATCAAGCCTCTGAGCTCGGTGCTCAGGTATCGATCGACCTCGTTACGCAGATGTTCCGTACGGTCTTTCAAAGCCTTGCTCAGCCTCCGATAAATCTCGTCCACCTCTTCCGTGACCGAGGCGCAGTTTGTTTGCAGACCCAATGTGTTTTTCTCCACCAGGGTGAGCGCGTCTTGCAACCTGTGCAGCCCCCTGCGAATCTGCAAAAATAACGTTTGTTTTTAATCCGACGTATATATTTAATATTCCTCCGCATACGCCTCCCTCCCTCCCTCCTTCCTGAAAACCATTCATTTCGGTGGATTTTCAGATTTAAAATGCTGTTATATCGCGTCTCTTTGTAAATAAAATAATAATCCTCGTCGTCCAATTTGTTTCGGATTATAATAAATATTTGAAAATATTTCGGAAGGTAAAAAAGATGAAGATCTTTTGGAATTTTATAATTCATAATTTTGATTTTTAATCAATCGATAAACGAAGAACGGTAAAGAAAGAATTTGTTTCGGATTATAATAAATATTTGAAAATATTTCGGAAAATAAAAAAGATAAAGATCTTTTGGAATGGAATTTTATAATTCATAATTTTGATTTTTAATTAATCGATAAACGAAGAATGGTAAACAAAAATTTATTTCGGATTATAATAAATATTTGAAAATATTTCGGAAGGTAAAAAAAATATAGAATGGAATTTTATATTTTATAATTTTGATTTTTAATCAATTGATAAACGAAGAATGGTAAACAAAAATTCGTTTCGAATTATAATAAATATTTGAAAATATTTTGGAAGGTAAAAAACATAAAGATCTTATTAGATCTTATAGAATGGAATTTTATATTTTATAATTTTGATTTTTAATTAATCCATAAACGAAGAATGATAAAAAAAAGAATTCGTTTCGAATTATAATAAATATTTAAAAATATTTCGAAAGATAAGAAAAATCTTTTGGAATGGAATTTTATAATTTTGATTTTTAATCAATTGATAAATGAAGAATGGTAAACAAAAATTTATTTCAGATTATAATAAAGAAAAAAAGAATTTGTTTCGGATTATAATAAATATTTGAAAATATTTCGGAAGATAAAAAAGATAAAGATCTTTTGGAATGGAATTTTATAATTCATAATTTTGATTTTTAATTAATCGATAAACGAAGAACGATAAACAAAAATTTATTTCGGATTATAATAAATATTTGAAAATATTTCGGAAGGTAAAAAAAATATAGAATGGAATTTTATATTTTATAATTTTGATTTTTAATCAATCGATAAACGAAGAATGATAAACAAAAATTTATTTCGGATTATAATAAATATTTGAAAATATTTTGGAAGGTAAAAAAGATAAAGATCTTATTAGATCTTATAGAATGGAATTTTATATTTTATAATTTTGATTTTTAATTAATCCATAAACGAAGAATGATAAAAAAAAGAATTCGTTTGGAATTATAATAAATATTTAAAAATATTCCGAAAAATAAGAAAGATTGGAATGGGATTTTATATAATTTTGATTTTTAATTAGTGGAAGAATGATAAAAAAAAAGAATTCGTTTCGAATTATAATAAATATTTAAAAATATTTCGGAAGATAAAAAAGATAAAGATCTTTTGGAATGGAATTTTTTTAATTTATAATTTTGATTTTTAATCAATCGATAAACGCAGAACGGTAAAAAAAAAAAAGAAGAAACGAATTTTTAATTAAGCGAAAACGTTGCCGCGATAAAAATCATGCTTCTCTCGTTCGAACACGATTGCGATAACGCGTGTGTTTCGCGTCGCGTCCCGTTCCCGTTTAAACTAGGAATTCGTATCGCGAAAGGAAGCCGTTTGTTTTGGAAACATTAGGAGAGGGCAAATATACCGATCGGATATTTTCGGATTGCGCATACATAGCGCGTTAGTTATACGTAGTATACGCGGTTATGTTGACCTGAATTCGTCAGTGTTCATTCGAAACGAGTTGATACGCAGTTCGCTTTCCATATTTCCGTGACTATTTTAAAAATTTCAAGATCGATCAGCGTAATTTACGCCGTAGCAGCATCGTGTTGGAGGCGTTGCAGAAGCAGAAATCGAGAAGTACTTTGGAAGTTTTCTCATCAAGTTGGTCGTGTTGCCAAGGTAGGCAGGTATTCGAGAAAAACGTTTTCGATTTTCGCGATTGTTCGCTCATTTGTCAGCCAATTCCCATAACCTAAATCGTTCATCGTGAATTCGCAAACATGTAACCATACTTTCTCTTTTTTATAAATTATTAAAATTCTGCAAGAAAAAATGACGACCCCCCCCAACAACACAACAATTTCAATATTTTCATCGTGACCACCATTCTTCATCACCATGTTTTCCCAATCTTGAAGTTTTTTTCGCACACTGAGAATGGAGTGAGAACACGTTTATTCGAATCGTCTCTCGTACTACGATATCCATTTTCCTTTTCTTTGCGAATAATAATCGTAACGTCTCCGTTTCGTTTCTTTTCTTTTTCCAGAAATTTCCCACCGAACTTCGTCGAAGATTTCCTTAAACTGCACAATAAATATCGAGCTTTTCACAATTCCCCCCCGTTAAAAATCGACGATGAGGTATACACGGGTTTCCTCTTATTTCCTCGGGAAATATTCTTCTCGCAGCGTGGGACTAGCTTTAAACTTACTCGGGCTTGGTTTCGGTTGAAATGAAATATCGTGCACCGTCCGGGGAACCGTCATTGTAGATTTTTTATTATATAAATCCGCGACGAGATTCCGATTCGTAGCGGATAAATTTCGAGACGAGGTTGAAACGTAAACCGGTCAGAATGGAAATATTCCCGAGGCGAATAATTCCATAATCGTTAACGAGTGGAATTCTTTTCAAGTTGAACGAGTTGGCGCAAGAATGGGCGGAGAGACTAGCGAGAAAGGGTATTCTTCAGTACAAATCGGACCCCAAGTACGGCGAAAACATATACATATCCCCGTGGAGGAATTTGCCTTACGATATCAAACCGAAGGATCCATTGGAATCTTGGTTGGTTGAATTCACGTATCTCGAGAAAGAATTACCTTTTATTTCTCTTTTTAAATTTACGATGTTGATTAAATGGTAATAATTTAATTTAGGTATCGAGAGGGTGATTACTACAAATACGGGGATGACGATGCGAAAGGTATGAACGGTGTGTGCAACTTCACTCAACTGGTATGGAAGGACACGAAATCGATAGGACTTGGGATAGCCATCGCTATCAACGGGGCATTTTACTTCGTTTGCTTTTATTATCCCTGTGGCAACATCGTAGGCCAATTCAAGGAGAACGTATTACCACCGATCAAGGTATATTTTTATATATCAATATTTTCAACCAGATATCGTATTTTATTTTTTTCCTTTCTTCAAAATTTAACTCGATTTTCTTCTTCTCCTTTCTTTCTCGAGATTAAATCGATCGCGAAGATTTTCGATCGAAATTAGAAAAGAAAATATGAATAAAGAAGAAGGAAATCGATGAAATCACAGTGTTCGCGATACTCGATGCAGGGGAGGGAACGAAAGTGATAGGAAAAACGGTAGGAATTTTTTGGCAGGGCAAATCGAATCGCGAATGTGTTCTCCAATAACTTTTTGATCGGTCGGGACGATGTTGAATTTCACGAATATTCTTTCCTTCTTTTTTCTCTGCCCCCAAACAGCAATATCCACTAGCTGTCGATATCGTAAACTCTCTCTTTCTGTCTCAAAGACGATCGAGGCGACCGAGTTTCATTCGCTTCGAAATAGATGCGAATCATTGCCGGGGCTTAGCGTTTTTCGGAGACCAGGATCCTTTATCCCTCCAATTTCGTCTCCCTTCGAATTCTTAATGGAGAAGAACTGGATCTACTCTGCTCGAGTCTCCACTCTTTTTAATCCCCATCGACAATGATCGTGCAGATTATTCCACCTCGCGTTTTCGGATTCCCTCGTTTAATCCTCGAGGGAGGGTTTCTAATCGGCGGGAAATTAGAAGGAACCGAGGGGTAGTCGAACCGTGAAATGCGCGTTTTCTCCCTTAGGTAAGTCGATATTTCCACTTTTCCTTTTTCCCATCTCGTCTCACACCTGCTAAGAGATAAGAGCTCGTTTCTCGAACGCGATCGAGAAATAGATTTTCGTCCCTTTTAATCTTGATCCGTTTTCTCCCCCCTTTCGAGATTTTCGTGGCTTACCTGGGAATTGATGCGCGTTATTTCGCGCCTCAGGATGTCCATGTGAGCGTCCTTGCACTCGGGGCAACATTTTTTCTCGCAGTGGACGCAGAGGCTGCAGTAGCTTTTCTCGGAGCAAACGCCGCAACGTTCCATGGTTTGGCCGCTGGTCGGGTCCGGCAGCTCTCCCGTGATCTCGATGTGCAGCTCCAGGAATCGTTGCAGGGTAACGTTGGTCGGGAACGCTTGGACACCCTGCGCGATATATTAACACACGGGGAGTTAACTCGTCTCCTCTCGATCGAATAATCGAATGATTCTCCTTCCGAGAAACGAAAGAAAGAAATTCGAAACTGAGGGAGGGATGGGTAACTTTGATCTCGGGACACGGCTTTTACCTGAAATTGAATTTCATAGAAGGAGAGAGAAAGAAAGAGGGATCGTTTCCAATTGCATTCCTTCCTTCCTTCCTTTCTCCTCCTCCTCCAAGCTTTATCCAACGTTTGTCGTTCGCGTCGCCGCTTTTAATTAAGGACAACCGAGTTACGTTTGATGTCGGTCCACGCTTTCTTTTTTTTTTTTTTACATGTACCGACTGTACACAAGGATATAGAAAGACAAATGGTCGAGAGGCGTCGCTGTGGAGGAACTGCGTGAAATTTTTATCCAATTTAACGAGGGATCGTGCGCGGATCCGTCGTTGAATAAAGACGAGGAAGGGCACGCGAGTTGGATTGGAAATCTTGTTTATATTTAATTTTATACGTTTTATTATTTCAGAGACGAGATCATCGCTGATGTTTTTTCCCTTCCACGAATTTAAACACGTCTTTTCTCTTCCTTTTTTTTTCCGATCGACGCCGTTCGACGAATTTTTTTTTTCTTTTCGTTTTTTAACACGACGAAAGAAATTGGAAAGAAATCCGGATTGAATAAACCTCTCACCTGGTAGGGTATACGATGCTCCGCACGGCATTCCGGGCATTTCACCTGTCGACGCACGTAGTCGACGAGGCCGTCCATACACGGTTCCATGCAGAAGCTGTGCTGACATGGCAATAACTTGGGGTTCCTGTACCGGTCCAGGCATATCGCGCACGTTAGCAGTTGTTCGAACTGCTCCATGCCTGAGGGACATGAAAAAAAAGAGAGAAAAAAGAAACGAGTTTTATTTCGTTATCATCTTCTCGTTAAAAACCCTCTGTCTCGTTAAATCGTACAAAACGAGCGATCCTCGTTATTATATCAAAAAAGGGATTCGTTTTAGTCACAATTTCAACCAATTTCCCTGCAAAAAAAGAAAGAAAAATCCCTTGCGCCACTCCTCGAAATTGCAAAGTCACTCATCCTCGTCATAGCTAATAAATAGTTCAAACGGTGTAATTCACGGCCTGTTGCAATTCGAGATCTCCATTGTGCCAAGTCGTTATTCATCGTGTCGCGCCCGATATCACATTCATTTCGATTTAAATATTTTCTTCTTTTTCTTCTTCTTTTTCTCGATTCGACATCTGGAGCTCGACTCGAGGGAAACATCCCCCTAACCGATTTCCTTTCGTCTTTTCATCTCAAGTTTCTAACCAAGTTTAGGCGTTTTTTCTACCCCTCCTCTCCCCCTAATTCCTCCTCGCGGCCAACGAGACAATGTCAAGTTCTTTCAGTGTCGTTTGCCTCTTCTATTTCGAGACACCGTTATTCATCATCGAAGTTGTCGCCCGAGGAAACAAGTTTGAGCTGTCAAATTTTTACGCGAATCATCGGTTCAATTCATCGGATCGCAATTGGATCGGCTTGGCACCGAATCCACCATTTCGTTACAAAATTCCCTCGATCGATTTATAGCCTCGACAGATCGGTTTCGAAAGAAGCCAGATTAATAATAATCCCCTCGCCCCTCTTCGATCGATGGATGATTTCATTTCTACTTTTCGAAAACGTGAAATCTCGAGCCAAGCAAAATAACGTCCATTAAATCTTCAGAATATCGATTCGAATGGACCTCTTCTTCTTTTTATCCACTATCATCGATCATCATTCACCACAGAAAATAATAATTCTACTTCACATTCGTAAAATTCGTCCCCCGATCATCGAAGAAGAAGAAGAAGAAACATCCAACGAAATGGTTAAATATAAAATCGTGGAAGCGTCGAAGTGTTATTATTCGGGTCGGAGGCAAATCCCATTCTTTCCACTATCGTCGATCATCATTCACCACAGAAAATAATAATTCTACTTCACATTCGTAAAATTCGTCCCCCGATCATCGAAGAAGAAGAAGAAGAAGAAGCATCCAACGAAATGGTTAAATATAAAATCGTGGAAGCGTCGAAGTGTTATTATTCGGGTCGGAGGCGACGATCGGAGCCAAATCCCATTCTTTCGCAACGTGGAGGATACGTGGAAGGCCGTGCCAAGGACCGATCTCTCGAAAGTGGCCACCGCGAAACAGAGGCGGGCCGCCTCTACGTTAGAAAGCATTGTTACACTTAGACCGAACCACTTGTTGATCTTAAAAGCGAATTGCGAGGGGGGGTGCAACAGGCGGGTAGCGCTGTGTTACCAACTTTCATGGATGGAGAGGAGCGTGGTTAATCCTGACGAGCTTAGCCTTAGCAAGCTTTGGCGACTTGATTCGGCTTCCACGAATCTCTGTCTATTTTGACAGAACCGGTTACCTTCGTACGTTACGATGCACCTCCTCGAGGGGAACGAACGTTTCCTTCCCTCGTTTTGCTTTTCCACGAAAAAATAACGAGTCGAAAACGCGAGATCGTTTCATAGTCTCCTCGATTGGACGGGATCTCGAAGCGAAACGATATTTTTGGCAATCGCGTTTGTTCGGAAAGCGACGGAGAGGATCGAGCGCGTGGCTCACGGGAAAATTCGATGAAAAATACATATTGTGGAACAAAGAATGAGCGTATACTTTTGCGTGTTTATTATATTCGACGATACGAAGAGGAATCGAAACGAGGTTGTCGCCTCTCGTTATATTTTCAACGACGGGATTCGACGAGGAGAAATTGTTTCTTTTTTGGGAGAGGAAAGTCGAAACGAGATTTTTGATGATTCTGTTGGATGACTCGTGGAGAAAATACTCGTAAAGAGACGTGGCACGTGGCACGTCGCGTTATTATTTTCGCGCCAAGCGAAAATCGAATGCGGCGTCACGAGCTGATTCAGCCTTTTCCTTTGTCTACTTCGAAACCGATCTGAAATTGTGGGCGTCGTTTCAACGAGTCACGATCCAAATTACTTGGTACTTCATATTTTGTTTGGCTCGACGCGTGGAACACGTGAAACGGGATATTTCTGTTTTATTATGCTTTGGTGCGCGTATATCGTTGTTTGTCAATCGGGATTTTCTCAAATTCTTTCGAAATCGAAAGCTAACTTTGTAGCGATTCAAGTTTTTCTTTACTCACTTATAAGCTGGGAGGAAAACGTTTATAAATATTTATATATATATATATATATATATATAAAAATTCAATTCCTCTTTGTTTCGTTCCCCAATTTTTTTTTCGAAAAAGTTATTCTTCCTCCGACCGAGTCTATTCTCGTCGGAAGCACTTCTTTAAATAACGAGCAATAACAGAGGCTCGGATCAACGGTATAGAGTTTACTTGGAACATACGTACCCAGAGAATTATACGGTAAACTCTCTCCTTCTTCCTTGAAACCAAGTTTCAAAGCGCCGGCATAAAATAAATCCGAGTACTCTCTCTCTCTCTCTCTCTCTCCTCGTCGAACGATAAAAACGGAGCACAGGGAGGAGGAATAAATGAAGAAAAAAGAAAAGAGAAGACAAGAAAAGAAAGAAAGAAACAAAAGTCCCTATTATCGACGAAAACTCCGCGTCGCCTTGTTTGCCGAAGAAGAAACTTTGGCCGAAAGTTTTTCCCCTCTCCTCGAACGAAGAAACTTTATTAAAAAAAACGTGCACAAAATGCTGTATTCACACGCGACACACTCTACGCTCCCATCGATCCATTCATGAACACTCGCCGCTATTCCCTCGGAACCGTTCCTTGTGAAAGAAAGAAAGAAAGGAAGGAAGGAAGGAAGAAAGAATGGAGAGAAGAAAGGAAAAAAAGAAAACGATTAATAAAAAACTGGAAAGTCGAAAAGACTAAGACGCGATCTCGGTCCACGAGATACTGATACTACACACACCGTGCTCGCTGGAATCGGTCGGTCCAGGGTATATACCGACACTTTTCGACGTCAGCGGGGCAGACTTACGCTAGCGAGCCGGGTTCTATACTTAGACGGAGACCTTCGATTTCCGCCGCTACGTTTTCGACGAAAGATCCACGCAAGGAACACACGCACACTTTTAGAATCCACGCACGCGTGCGTGCTCGTTCGTTTGGACACTGTTTGTGGATTTCGAATCGATCGATCTTTCGAAACGAAATTTCGATCGTCAGACGAAGACCTGGACGTAAATTTAACCGACCAATCTTTGAATCGATCTTAACAAAAGATAGAGAATCAATATCTCGAATATATATATATTGAGGAATTGTTGTATTTATGGGGAAAAGGGGTTTGACGATCGGTATGGTTGTTATTAAATTGCGCCCCCCTCCCTCCCTCCCACGCTCGTAGTCGTTGTCAGAATTCCCCGCTCGGATGTCGTTCACTCTAAATTAGCCGCGACAATACCGGATTTGATTTCTAATTTCCAATTGTCCCGTTTTGTAGCCGGAGAGGGGGGGATTGACGAGGGCCGTGTAACGAGCGCCATTTAATAAAGCCTTCTGTTTAACGTCAGCATTAATATGCATTTTGTCGTTTCGACGGAGATCGATGGAAATTCCTATTCAATTTCCTGTCACGGCCCCTCCTCTCCCTCCTCCTCGTTCTCCCTCCCTCCCCCCGCGTATCGAAAATCAATAGGGGACGTGGGTGAAAGTGGACCATCGGTTCCTGCCATTGTTATTTTTCCGCGTCTTTAATTATCGTTCCCGATTTAGAAGGTATTCGCACGTACAACGCCTCGTCTGCCCGTCGCCTCGTGATCTATCATTTATTTATTAATACGTCGACACGTTCGGATAAATTTAAACGGGACGTATTCGCCCGTTCGAATTCGCGTCCCGAAGAGTCTCGAAAAATTCGATGTATTCGACGCTATTCTTTTTTTCTTTTTTCTGCAGAAATTCTGCGCGAAATATTTCGCTCGCGCTCGAAACGAGATCGATCGGAATCGATCGCGTTCTTTATTATCGTGTCGCGCAAACGTATTATTCGCTTGAATGACGGGAAGATTTGTCCCGTAAAAAATGAAAGAACGAAGGAAGGAACGCGTCGTTCGAGAAACGGGTCGATTGGAAATGTTGCGAGTTAACCCGTTTTTTAATCGGAATTAAAAAAACTTGGATGGTGGGGGTGGCACGACGTCACGACGTGAATCGATATCAATTATATTCAATCTGGCGGCACGCCAAGCACCGAGGCCAATATTAAAGGCTAATCCAGATGATCGGATACAGTTGCGCGAGGAAAATTTCACAGAATTGCCCGATCGACTTCTCGTTTCGACATCCGTTTCGATCAACGCGAAATCGAAACCCTGTTTCATTGTCCGTATCTTTCGTACGAAGCATCGTCGACCATAACTTTTTTCCTCCTCTTCTTCCCGTCGATAGATCTTCCTTTATAACCCCCATTATAAATTTACCTCCCAATTTTCGACGTTACACTCGTTCCATTTAACCCCCTCCTCTCCCATCAACATCGTTAACCCAGCACGAGCAAGGAGAGGAGTGAATCCGCGTTGTCTCCTCTCCTCCCAAACAAGATAAATTAGAATTGGAGCAAATTGGTTGAAGGTATCCCTTGGTGGGACATTATTAGGCGACCGGTTACGAGGTTTGGAGCGCGAAAAAGTTTTCGGTGCCAGAAATAGTGGCGTTAGTTGTTTGCCGATCGCGATTCAACGTTCGTTCCTATTAGCGTCGTCGAAGATCGGAACGAAGATCCGATGCTAAAGTTAGCAGCCGCGCCTCGGCCTTCTCCAGCGCTGCGTATTCTTCAGGGCGGAGAAGCTCTTAGAATAGACCCGCCAGCACCGCTCCGCTTTTCTTATCGACCCGAGCCTTTTCTCTCGTCGGCAACGCAGCTCTCTACACGCCAGTTTACCAGGTGGCTGTTTTCGACTCCGGCCGGCAAAAGCTCGGTCGACGAAGGGGTCGATAAGCGGGAATTTTCTTACCTAACGGTGGTGCCACGGGGATAAGTTTCGTTTAATCGAATCCCATTGTGATCATGTTAAAGGAATAACGAAAGCTCTATTATCGCAACAACTCTTCAAATTAATCCTTTCGACTGGAAGTCGTTCATTTGGAAACATCATTCTTTCAATTTTCGGAGATCGAAGAGAAGAGATCGTGAAAGTATCGATCGATAATTCATCCAGGTGGGATGGAGTATCTAGGAGGGAGCACGAAATAAAAATTGCTCGTGAGGAATTTCATACCGAAGATCCGCCCAAGAATTTATGGAACGCCTGTGACAAAGTTGTGTAACATCGCGGATACCGTTGTATCGTCGGTTTATAAAAATCCCCTACTTTTTTTTTATCGATCCCACAGTTTTTTGCATAATCGTGTCGCGATACGATATTCGAATTCGATCGACACGTACGCGATTTCCTATTTCCTTATCGGATTCGAATCGAAAATGTTTCCGCTTATACGTTCGATCTCGGATTCGCTCGACGAATTGAAATTTTCTTTCCGATTTTCTTTCCCGTTACGAGCGTGTTTCATCCATCCAAGCCTCTCAATTCCAAGATATAATTACGAGAGAGATTTGGTCGAGTAGTGTCGTTGATTCATTATGGATTACGTTAAATATTCCTGTCGAGCCGTGGAGGGATCGAAAACGCTCGACTCGAAATCTATTTAACAAAACTACGTCTATTTATCAGCATCGACGAACCATTGTTTCCACGAACCATACGTTTCAACCAGCCTCCCTTCGCTCTCCGTATCGATTTCTCTCGACGAGAGAAAAAGAGAGAGAGAGAGAAAAAATTCTCTACACGTCTCGTATTTTGTTGCCCTTTCCCAGCTTTCTAATTGACAAATGCCCGGCCCGAACGTAGTAGTCCCTATCCAGGATAAATCTATATGAATTTTTCCACTGTCGAAAGTAGCAGAGGCTGAAAGCTTACTTTCCCCGCTAGCCTTTAGCCCCTTCCCCTCTTCCTTTTCCCCAGCGTATTTTCTCGCCTTTTCTTATACTTTCTCGCTATTTTTCCCTCTCCTCGCTCGCGCTTCATCCTATCCCCCTCGCTTTATTTCACTCGTCACATTCAATTTCCGCGTTAACGGGGAAACCATTACTCATCTCTTTTTGCGTATCTCATCCCCCTATTGGCATCGATCCGTTGATCATTCGAAAATTCTCTTCTTAGGGGATAAGTTGATCCGCGCCACGGTTTCTCTATTTCTTTCTCGAGTCGACTCTCCTCTTTCGTTTCGTTATTATACGCCTCTTATTTCTTCTGAATTCATCTAATTTAAGCCGTTAAAGTTTGCATAACGATTGTTATAACGATTAACGTGTGTTGCAACTTCTTTTCTACCAGCTGTTTAGAGTTAAAAGAGGAGGAGGAGGAGGAGGAGGAGGAGGAGGAGGCGTTGTCTAAAATTGCAGAAAGGATAATCGAGAATTGCGTGCACGTATAATTCGAGTAATTGCGAAAGTTTTCCACAATTCGTTCCCGCGAATTGCTATCTTTTCACGACGAATTTCGTTCGAATAACAACCGTGTCCAGCTTCTTTTTTCTCCCCTCCTCGCCAGGGGGCAGTTTCCATTGCGAGTCAAAGTGGTTTCGCTGCAGTGTATTTCGTACCTCCCCTCCTCTCCCCTGGAAATGTTTTTTCAACAATTCGACTCGAAATTCCGCTGGATAAAGAGGAGGGAGGGGAGGAGAGGCAGCATTGCTGGAGGGGATATAAATGGGCCCCGCAATTTTTCACCAAAGGAAAAGATAAACACGAGTTACTACGCGCCGTTTGCTTTTCTTCTACGGGTCTGTTCGTGCGAATCCATCGAGGCATGGGACGTTGGTAAGAAAGTTTTCTTCCCGGTTTGGTTTTTCTTCTTTTTAGCCTTCTTCTTTTCCCTTCCCCTTGGGAGAGAGAGTGGAGAATGAATTGTATCCACGGTTTTTTCGAGGCGGTGCGTTATTATCGCGCGCGACAATCGCACGCTCGAGAAACTTTCTCAACGCGTTCGAGAGAAATCGCTTTCGATTCCGCCGCGAAATCTTCGTCTAATCTTTTCTTCTCTCAGTGTGTTGTTATATTCATCGAAAACGATGCATGCAGAAGATGTCTTCTACGTCGAGGAGCCTGTATAATCTGTAAAGACTGTCCTCTTTCATGGATCATCGCACGATGACTTTTTTTTCTCTCTTTCTCGTTGGAAGACCAGAAAAGCGATTCAGTGGAGGCAACAAGGTGTTTTTTTTATGATGAGAGTATCAAGGAGAGGAAACAACGTTGAGGAAGGGGAAGATATATTGCAAAATGGAGAAATATCCGTGGAATTAATTCGAGAAGACAGGCTTGAAATCCTCCTCTTCGATAGGATTTTCATTATTCGTTCGAACAACTTGGAAATATTTTCAACGTAGTCATCCGGGTTATAAAAAGATTGAAATTTGACAGAAGCATCGGCGAGAGGAAACAATGGTCGAAAAGCAACAGCTTTGATTTACGTTCCAACAATTTTTTCAAACTTTCGTCGAACTCGTGGCAAACCTCCATAGACTGTCTCTCGTTTCTCTCTCTCTCATTCCTTTTTTCTTCCCTTCCTTTCATTTTTTCCCTTCCCCTCGCCACTTCGTTTGATAACGGAGGGTCGGGCAATATTTTAAACAACGTCACATCGTTTTGCCCGTCAGCGTTGCGGAATCGTGGCATTTAATATAAAAAATCCTACTCTCTCTCTTTCTGTCCCTCTTTCTACCCCTTCCTCACACCCTTTTGCCTCCTTTTTCTTTCTTTTTTCCTTCCCTCCGTTCCTTCGCGGAAATCATCCCTCGCACGGCCACGTGCAAGAAGAAGAGGAAAAAGCCAGAGGAGAAGAAAGAAGAAGAAAAGAAGCGCTATCGCCGCAGGGCGATGGTGGCACGCGATACGAGGAAGGAAGGAAGATTTGCGAGCGCCGCTGGCCGCCGCACGACGCGATCGCAACGGCGCAATAACAAAACAAAGGAGATTTAAAGGGTTGTTTGCCGGCTTTGTTTATCGCGTTACGAGCTCCGCTTCTTCCGTTTGCACTTTCTTTCACCCTCCGGAGAGGGTGCGGAATAAATAGTAGAGTAAAAATGGTCGGAGGAATCGCGGCGGGGATGTTTGCCCTCGGACAATGATAATTTCGAGAGTTAGGTTCCGAGAGGTTCGTTAAGGGAGCATTCGTAATGGAGTAATTAGAATTCACGTCAGGTCCCGTTTAATATTTCACCACTCTCTCTCTCTCTCTCTCTCCCGTGTTTCTGATTCAAACAGCCTGATTTATCTAAGTTTTCCGGGCGAAGCAACCGTTTTGGTTGAAAAATTTATTACGTTTCGTAGCCGTAAAGGGTGAGGGAACGAGGACTATGTTTCAAGCCACGCCGTTTCCCTCTGTTCTGTTCTGTTCTGGACTCTGTTATCGAGGAGGGGAAAGGAGAGAAAGGGAAAAGAGAAAGAGAGAAAGATTCGATAAATTATCGTAACCTAGCTTTTTTTCTTTTTCTTTTTTTCTTACGACGCTATCCTTAATCGACAGTGGGGCGTAAATTGCGACCGATCAAACTTTGAACGACACAGATTCGTTTATCCGCGAATCTTTACCCTCTTTCCCTCTCATTTCTCTTTCCCCCCTCCCTCATTTTCGATAAATAGAACTCGCCGCCCCTATCCTCGAATGTTTAATTACGAGATGTTCCAATATTGACGCTCGTTCGACGTACCCGATGTCGATGAGTTTCCAACAATGGGATCTTATAACTTCCGCGTATAATTTCCGTGAAAATCATCGTCAGTTCGAACTTGAAATTTCAGACAATTCAGATGGGGACAAAAGTTGAAGCGGACGATATTCCGTTCTTTGCCTAATCGCGTAATCATACAAACCTTCTTCTTTATTATATATTTCTTCGCATCAACGAATCGAAAGAACGCGATTGATAAGAAGACTGACTTGTGCGCGTTTTCTTTTCTTAAACGTGAGATTATCCACGAATCAAAAAACGAGGGAGGGACGATTGATAACGAATCGAACGAACGCGGTTGATAAGAAAACTGATTTCTGCGCGTTTTCTTTCCTCCCCCTTTTTTTCTTAAACGTGAGATTATCCACGAATCGAAAAACGAGGGAGGGTCGATTGATACAAGAAAGGAGGAGGGGAGGAGGGGGATTCAATTAATGTCACGGACCAGCTCGAGAAGTCAATTAAAAATTTCTCGAGACTCCGCGATTCCGTGTTCCTTCCCTTTCGAGGAAGAAGTTTTGAATGGATTCTTAATTGGATTATATGACGGATAGTTAATTAATTTCGCGGTGGAAGCCACGGCCATTCGTGAAATGCACTCGATTAATATCGAACCCGGTTATAAAACGAGGCGCGGCCATTTATCTCGAAGCTCCCCTTCGCTCTTCTTTGCAATTCTAATATTTCTCTTCCATCGTCCGTTAATTACTCGTTGTAAGTAAGTAAGTATTTCACTGGAGAGGAAAGAGGAATGGAGGCGAGGATAGAATTGAACGCGGTTGATCGTTCGATCGCGATTGATCCCTGATCTCCACTTCTCCCTTCTTTCCAAAGAAACTCGGAAACAACTTTCATTCGTCTTAAAGAGATTTTCGCCGCGGATGATTTATATTTTCGAGGTGCCCAATAATTTATATTTATTGTAGAGTTTTTTTCCGATTAATTCGACGCCATTGTGCGAACTTCTTCTCTTTATTCGGAGGGAAGTGGGTCGTTACGACAATACGCCAGAATCGAAACTATGCCGAGTCGAGTCGGAGAGGAGGAGATAATGATCGTGCTTCGCATTGTTAATCTTAATTAACGGCTCGGCGCGGACGCACAATATCGGTAAGAAGTTGTTGCCGCCTTTTTTATTCGAACGAAATTGCACACGGGGAAAGTTTAACTTAATTGGACGGAGGCCACCCCCGAGAAGGCTCGAGATAGAGATTCTCCCTCGAATAAAGTGAGAGATCTCTTTCTTTTTTTCGGTCGGGATCGAGGAGAGGGGGGAAAGGAAGGGTCTGGGACAATAACCGTGGACAAAGACCGTCGCTTCTCGGCCATTTTCTATGCCGTTCTCCTCTTTTGTTTTCATCGATTCGCTTTAAAGCGAATACCCTTTCTTCATTAACGATGCGCGAACGATTGATCGTCGATAGATGAGAGAATCCTTGACGGAAGCTGGATTAAAAGATGGGAATTTCCTCGAATAATAATAATAATAACGTTTCTCCTTCGTATTCCACGCGTTTTGTGCCTCTTCTCGTCCCGGAAATATTCGAACGAACGTTTATCGAAGCGAATCGACGACGCTAATTCGTCGTCTTCTTCAATCCTCCCTCTTCAACCCCTTCTCTCGAGAAAGTTGTTACACAGCTATAGCGGTTTTCGTTATTGCTAATGCAAGAGCTCGAACATCGGCCCGTTTTAGACAGATTTGAATAATGCATAAAGGATCGTTCCCTTCCCCCCCCGCTATCGTTCGTATAAAATTATTCAGAAGAGCAGTCTGTTTCGCTTTCGCCGCTTATTATTGCGGAATATAATTAAATCGTCGTTTTCTTTAACAACTTTATTATTATTCGAGCAAATCGAAAATCAACTAAATACGATTCATCTACCATCCTGAGAAGAGGTGAATTCCGCGATTTTTCCCCCGTCGTCGAAAAATTCGCCTCACGGAATTGCATAATTGCATAATATTTACAAACTTCCCCTAGCTTGGGGTCGATTATTTATTTTAATTTACATCTCTCCGCCTTGTTCCACGCTTCAAACATTGTAATCGATGCGAATTAATATACGCTGTAGGCCAATAAATTATCGAGGAGGAAGAGAATCTCCTCCCTCCATCATTGCAAAAGTATAACGCATTCGTGTAACGGGATATTCCTTGTATATCTCGCCATTATATTATTGTTTCATGGGATTTTCGCAATGAAGACGAGCTTTGTTCCCGATCGATTCAACTTTGAAAAGTTCGAGACGAAAGGGTGAAGAGGAGTAAAAGGAGAGAGCGAGAGAGAAACAGAATTCCCCTCGACGCGTTAAGCATTCAGAGCTTCCTTGGCGAGCACGCGACTCGTTCAAAGGGCGGTGTATCCCCCACGAAGGGAGCGCGTGGTCCGTGGTTGTAGAAATAATAAGAGGGCAGCCTCCCCTCTAAGATTCTTTGAAAGAAAGTCGCGCGTTAAGTGAAGGCACGCTTTGTAGCCTTTTCGAAGCGACGACGCTCTATTATTCCGGAGCGTTTCTATGAAAACTCTCTGGTAACTGGTAACCAGAGAGGGGGATGCGAGTTTTTAAAGAATAATGGCGGATGGATAAAACACATGGGGGGAGGAGATGTTAGTCTTCGTCGTTGAACGTTGAACGCTTTGTCGCGTTGTTCTGGGCGAAATAAAAGAAGGAAAGGAAATGGAAGAAAGAAGGGACATGTTGGAGATGAAGAGACGCGTCGTCCAAACGCACGAAGGGATGATTATATCCGCGTTTTACGTCACGGCTTTGCCACGTCCTTAACTCGCTCTCCTCAAACGCACCGCCGTTCAAATATCGATCTTCTATTTTCCATCAAAGCGGAATCTTACGTGCTTTTGTATTCACCTCTCGCGAAATTTCGAACGATAACTTCGGTTCGTCTCGTGGAAATAAGCTTTACCCGGTTTCTTTTCTTTTTCTTACCTTTACTCCAAAGTTTATGCGTCGATAAAGGTTCAACAAGTCGATCGTTCTCGAAAAAGAAACGAGCTTTCCTTTAATAAGGGAAGGAAAATTAATTTTGGAGAATCGAGTAGAATGGAAAACGCGCAATTTCCAGCCGCGTTATTCATCCGTTTCCCTTTTTCATGATTGTTCTCTCTCTCTCTCTCTTTCGATTTTCTAATGGAAAGATTCGTTTGGAACGATTTCGTTCAATTCATTGTAATTTGTGGCCAATGTTCGCGTTCTTTCCATCTCGATATGACGATATAATTACATTTCCCCGCGGTTAATCAATTAAATCTATTATCCTGAATTTACCCAATTCAGGATACTTGGTGGATTAACCAGAGGTGGAATGAAGGCATCGTATACGCACCAAGACTCGCTGCATATTCCCCTGCATGCACGATTTGCATGAGAATCGGAAGAACGCGGTAAGCCTTGAAAGGAATCGAGGGAAGAACGTCATAAATCGAAGACGGATCCTCCTCCTTCTTAATTTCCTTTTCAATCCTTTTCACTAATCCTCGGGGCAAAAAAAGAAAAAGAAAAGGAAAAAGTAGGGTATCGTGTCAGATCGAAACGGTATTTTTCGTTATTTCGATATATCTAGCTCTTTTTTCGATTCTTCTTTTTTTTCCTCCCCTCCTTTATCATCGATTTATCGTGATTGCTCGAGGAGAGAGGGGAGAAGAGCAGCGTAATTCAGAAGAAAAAAGAAGATGGAGGATATAAGCGGGCTTCTTCGATAACGATCGTGACTCTATCATTAGTTGTATCGCGTTGCAACGTGAACTTAGCCTCGAGCGATTCGTTACAGAGCTGTCGCTTGTCCAGTATCTGGAAACCTGTGATGAATCCTAACACCCAGGATAATCGTTGAAATTTTAGAAATGATCCTATCCCCTGATACAATTCGCATGATCGATTTTTATATATGTTTAACATTCGACGTACAAGGAAAACGTTTAACACGTTTAACATATTTCGCATGCATGCTCGTCGCGTCGAGCTTTGAAATTCGATCTTTTGTCTCGATCGCAGGGAAGATGGTTTCCCGAATGTGAAACGCAACTCCCCTATTTAATTTGAAATTTAAAAATGTTGAAATTCGGGTGCTCGAAAAACGAAGGGAGTAGTAAATTTAAATTTTTATCCAAGTTGAATTTAAATTTTTCAACAACGGTCGAATTCTTTTAAAATTTAAATTGAAATTGGAGGCAGGGGTCCCATCGGCGTGCGCGAGAGCCAAATTGGCGCAACACGTCCCCGACGCCTAAATCTGTACCCAAACGGATACAGGGCTGGTTTAAATCGGCCAAAAATTGAATCGTTCCACGCGCATCCGACGAATACGAGTGGATAAACTCTCGAAGCGTTCGCCCTTTTTCACGCTCTTTTACCGCTTTGCTTCTTCCCTTCCCTCTTCCTTTTCTCCTCCTCTCCCTTCGTGAGAGCATCGCGAAAGCATTGGTTGGAGCTGGACTGAAAAGGGTGCAGTGGACTAACGAGGTGTAGCCAGCCGCGTAATAAATGTCGCGCGAGAAAGAAAGCACGTGCAACTTTTCATCTCGCAGAAAAAATCTGGATAATCCGAGATATTATTTAGAGAGGCGAATATTCGGCTTTTCCTTTGCATTCCGTTTTCGTTTCACTCTCTTTCGCTCTTTCTTTCTTTTCTTCTTCTCCTTTTCCCTTTTAATACGGACATCATCATCGTAATTACCGCGTTGCCTCGTTGTTTTTTTAACGTTGCACCGTGCCAATTTATTCATCGATCGGGAATGGCACACTTCTCCCCCGGGGTGCCAAACGTACACAAGTGATTACGTTTAATTATTTCTTCGATTGAAATAATTAATTTTCATTCATGATACAGAGGGAGCGAAATGCATCGAGTTGATTAAACGGATACAAACGAACAATGAATACGAAGCCGAGTGATTAAATAGGGAAGAATGATAAGGGCAACGTGTCGATAGTGGAGGGAGGCACGTTCAGTTTGTGCAATTTTCGAGTATCGATGATTGTATCACGAGGGAAGAAGAAGAAAAAAGAAAGAAAGATCGAAAAATCATCGTTTGAAATTGATAATAGAATTTTTATTCGTGGTCGAACGAGCTGTGTTGTTAAATTAATACAATAATAATACGCGAAATATTATTAATCTCACCGCCGTATTGTGTTTATCGACACAGACTCGGTCTATAATCTATAATCCCTATTTCTTTCGTTTCCTTTGAAACGAAAGAATCATAATATTTACGCGATTCTAACTGCGTAGTCGCTTTCAGTATTCGGATTTCCATCGCAAACGGAACACCACGTTCCCCGGAGTGAGCGTAAGAGGAGCGAGTAAAATTTGAAATCTGACCGATTTTTTCGCCATCTCTCCTCTCGTGCATTCGTCTCGTTCCTTGCGGATTTATTACCGCGTCGGCTTCCTTTTCGTCTTCGCGATTCTCTCGATCGGTTGAAAAATCTCACAAATTGGGTGAAGGATAGAGCCGAGAAGGGACTTGTCGTCGGGAAAAGAACTCGAATCCTCGACTAAAACTCGGTTAAAAAAGCCCATCACGAGATTTGTAAACGAATTTCTCAGATTCTTTAACAATTAATAAATGAGACGAAACTTGGTTTAACGAAGGAGGAATTCGGAACACATCCTTGTCTTTGATGATGATGACGACGACGATTAAAGGAAACGCTCGAAATTATTTCTCGTCGAAGCTCGTAAAGAGATTTACGAAAATACCCACGTTTCTATCGACTAATATACAAAGTGATTATATTTCGAAGTTTCGTGATATTAAAGCAACGATTTCTTTCGTTGTCTCTCTCCTTCCCGGAGCAAGAAAATTAAATGGAAAAGGAATTTTTCACGCGGAGAGGATTATGGTCGGGAGAGGAAGTCGTCGAAGATTCATCGGAACCACCGGAGTGTTTTCCTTGATGAAAAATGGATTTTCATCTGTACGAATGCGTCGCACATGTCCACCGCGAGCACCGAATACAAGGAATCTATTTTTCTTCCTCGAATCGACTTTTGCCTCTCCCCTCTTTTTTGTCTGGGAATGATTTACAACCAAGAATCGAAATGCGACGTAACGTTTGACGAACGTCCATTATCCTTTGTTAATATTTCAACGTAATAAATTACGCGATAAAAACTCTCGAATTCTTGGAGAGAAAGGAATTAATAAAGCTGGAAATTTAATCGATACATTAATTACCCAATTGATCAAAGCCGGGATACACACTAATAATATTCGTCTCGAAACGGAAGAATGACGTTGAACGAAGAACAACTTGTTTGTGTCGAATGAAAGTAACCATCTTCTAATGTGGAGTGCAACGCACTCTGGTTAAAAACTTTGAATCGAGGATGATATTTGGTGCGTGTATTGGTGAAAAAGTGCAATTTCTTTCGTGGAAAAGAGAAGGAAGCGAGAGGAGGTGATATCGGATCGGTGGCGCGTGGAAACTTAATTCGAAGGATAATTCAAACGCGGGGAGGGAATTTATTTTCAGACGGAGGCGCGCGATCATACGTGACTTTTGATGGATCGGTTCGATTATCAACAGTTCGGTACGTTCATTCTTATCGGGGAGGAACGGGAATTGGCTTTATATAAAGCGGACTGGGTCACGGGTAACGAATGTACGTACACGTGTAACGAATGTTTAAATTCGAATTGTAGATTCCCCGGATGACGTTTGTCTTTGAAACACCCTCCCGGAGCTGAATTTATCCCGCTCTGTACGCTCTGCTGCATTTCCCGCGAAAGCCTTTCTTTTTTTTTTTTTTTTTCTTCTCCGCGTCGGATCGATCGATCGTTAAACGTTCGAGCAAACAACTTTTAGATCGGTCGGGAACGATTGTCTTTAAAATTTTTCCTTTCTTGTGCACCTTTTTTGCGCCTTGTTGGGAGTAAGGGTCGAATTAAGGGTGGAAATCGAGGGTAGAAAAAAGGAGGAGAGAAAGGGAAAAGGGGGAATTAATTAGTGAAATGGGACGGTGGCGCGTTTAAATGCGCTAATTTGGGAGGGGGAGGGGGAGGGGGGAGAAGTTTGCTCGAAACGCAACCTTTCGCGTGTGCTGTTTTTTGCCACCTGTTTAATGGCAACTTTGAAATTCAACTCTCGAGGCTTGCTCGAAAACCATAAATTTCTCCATAGTTTCTTTTCTCCCTCCTTCTCCGTACCTTTCCTCTTTATTCCCCCTTTACCTCTTTTTACTTGTTCACGCCCCGATGGCGAAAACAAAAATTGTCCCGCTAACTTGGCGACCCAGCCAAAGTTTTTTTTCCCCCTGTTCGAGCTCGAAACTGCGCTCGAAACTCGTTGATTCATTAAGCGACGAGCACCAGCACCGGTGAAAAATCAATTTTTTCGTACACCTTGGACCGGACTTTTTTCCCACGTGGGGGTGTCAAGTCACGTAGCAAGTTGGCTGAAAATTACAGTTTTTCGCGATGAAGGGATTTAAATGCACGGCTTTCTATGAAAAGAAGTAATTAGAGCTTCGTCTCGTCGAGACGAGAAAGAAGAAGAAGAAGAAGAAGAAGAAGAAGATTACGAAACGAAAGAAAATTAATTAGCAACGTTTCCTGTTATCGAATCCTGCTTTCGTATTTTGATAAATAGAGGAAAACGAAAATGTTATATACTTGGCTCCAGATTTGAAACTCTGGAATTGGAAACTCTGTATTTTATCCGTAGTTTTGTCCTCAGTTTTGTCGAAGATGAGCGAAAATTTAAAATTTTTCGTATTCAAATTCGAATTTTGATATCGAAACGAGGATAATTAATAATTGTCAACGACTTTGCGCGTCTTTTATAAATAAATAATCGCGGCGAGAGTTAGAGGATTCCGCTCGTCTCGCTTTCCACTCTCGTGTTCGAGCGAAAACTCGAAACAAAGAAAGGTGTGCGAGCGTGGCAATGGTATCGAAAATCGATATTCACGCTCGAAACTTGTAACTGTACGATGATTTCTCAAATTGCGGGGGCGGTGGTTGTAACGTGCAGATTAATCAAGCGGGTCGGAACTTGGAGAGGGGTGAAATGTTATTTCAGCGGAAAAAGCATCGAACAGAATGGCGCGAGGTTCGCTTAAACGCGTGGAAAATATTGTCAAGCTCGGTTTTAAACGGATTTATCGGCCGCCACGTTTGAAAGAACGCAAATTTCCTGAACACGAGATAATCGAATCCGTATGAAAAACACCACGTTTCCACCGCACCGTTTTTCCATTTTACGCGCCTGCCCAACGGACACTTTCCGATAATGTTTTTCCAAAACCGATACCCGCCATTTCCAATCAGCTGACCGGCCTCGTGCTCACTCGAGCCCGACTTTTAACCGTGTCTCGTACCAGATAAATCGCGCGCATCGAACGATCATCCGATCGAAACGTTTCGTAAAAATTCTCAAACACGAAGACAAGAAAGAGTTAAACGCGTAAGGAAATGATGGTAAAAATTTAATATACTTTCGAAGCCTATCTCGGACGAAGATCGATAGTATTCGTTTCAATAACTCGAAAGCCAGCTGGTTAATATCATTATCAAACTCTCCAACGTTTCTTCGATTGACAAGGATCTAAACGCGAGATTCAGAGACGAGGTTCATCAATTATCTCGACAATTTTTTCATCATCGATCATCCGAGGGAACGATATATAAAAATCTTCAGGATAAAATTCTTTTGGGTAAATATTTCTTTTCACCGCCTCCTCCCTTGTTCCCCTTTCATTTAATTCACAATCACAATTGCAGGCAAAGCGTGAGGAAGAACAAGCGTGAATCAAACGAAAATTAGCACACAGGTTTAGAGAAATTAGATGAGGGAGGCACTCACCTGATGATAGATGGACCGCCTTTCGGCGGCCTGTTCCGGTTGGGGGCCCTCTCTATGGGGGCCCCAAGCGGTACCCACTCGTTCGTTCACCAATATCCGGCGCTTTGACAGCTGGAAATCAAATCACCACTGTTAAACGATGATCACGTGGCGCGAGCAAAAAACACGAGGCGAGCAACGTATATGAACCCGGCGCGATCATGGCGTACTCGGCACGCGAGAAAATTGGGAAACACGTAGCATTCTTCTTTCCCGGTTCCATCATTATTGTTTCCATCAGTTTATCGTGCAAATATCGTGGAGACGAGTTTTGAACACGAGCGCGAGAGAGTAGATCGTATCGGTGAGTGGCCGGACGAGAGTGAGGGGGAGGACGAGTTTCAAGTAGACGAAATATATCCCTGATCGCGTTAACTTTAATTTTTTCGATTGTACGAGAAGGGAAGAAGTGTGCACAGGTAATTCGAAATGTTTGTTCGCGGACACGAGGCAACAAAAAAATTGTTCGTTATTCAAAAAGAAAGAAAAAAGAAGAAAAATTTATCGCGTATCCTTTTTCGTTCTAAAATCTTTCCTCTAAAATTGATCCTTCTATTATCAGTCGCGTTTTATCACGAGCGATTAATAATTAATACACGCGAGTCGAAGTATCAAGAGTATCGCGAGAATATCGGAGGGCGTGCTACTATTAGATTCACTTTGCCGGAGAATAATTAACGGATAATCCGGGAATCAACAATTTCCTTAGCGAAAAGGGCGGGAAGAAGTTACCGCCACGTGGGGATAATCCAGTTCTCCCTTTCTTTCTCAACTTTAATCCCCCGTCTCGCCCCCTTAACCTCGACGATCCCCTCTCCGCTGCCATATATTTTTAATCGCTTTCTCTCTCTCTCTCTCTCGAGACGGATGTTGCGGTGGAAGACGGGTCGCGCAACAACGACACGGTTTCCCAATTTAAATCGCACGCCGGATCGATTCCGCCTCGCGTGGAATGAGACGTTCGCGCGGAAAAAGGCACGGCGTGAACGTTGTGCGAAGAAGGGAAACGTCGCGGGGAGGGGAGAGGAAGGGGCTGGTGGCCGCGACGCGGAGGAAAAAGCGGAAAAATAGGGGGGGGGGAGGAACGTCGCGGCGCTTGATGAGGATCTTTTCTTCGTCGCCTTCGCGTCGTGGAGTGGAGCGCGTGGAAAAACTGTAGCTGGGAGCGAGGAGCGGGTAATTGGACACCGGCCGGCCATATTAGAGCACGGAGAGACAGACGAAGATAGTGGGATCGAAGGACGGAACGTGAGAAACGCGGAGAAGAAGGAGTGGAAGCTGCGCGAACGCGGAGGAATAGAGAAGGGAAACCGAGTGGATAGAGAGAGGGAGAGAAAGAGAGAGAGAGAGAGAGAGGAGTATGCGTGTGTATGTGTATGTGTGTGAAGTGCAAGATTCTTCAAGAAGAGAGGGAAGGGATGGAAAAACGGGAAGGAAGAAAGAAGTGAATCGGGAGGGACGAGTGACGAAGAGGAAAAAGAGTCTCGCGGGAAAAAAGGAGAAGAGAAGAGAGACGAAGGGGAGGAAAGGAGGAGGGGATAAAAAAAGAGAGGAGAGCCTCGAACGATTGTGCGTGAAGAGAAGCGGATGATGATACGAGGATGAATCGCAAATTAAAAGCGCACACCGAGCATAGATGAGAAAATAAGACGATTCCGATGTAAATGTGGTGGTAGTATAGTTAAGTGTGGCGAAGCGATAGAGAAGAAGGAGAAAGCTGATGGGCGCGTAAGCTTTTCAGAACGGATAGAAAAAAAAAACGGAGAGAACGAAGAGGCAGAGGCGTGGATGAGAGATCACGGCGGTGATGGAAAATCCCCTGTCGTTGGAGCCCCTATCCCCTGTATTTTCGTGGTGAAATCACTATTGAAATCCACGAATTCTTCGTTTATACTATACGAATAAGGGAGAGGAAGAGAGTATCTGCCCTGCGTGGAGAAGAACACGAACTAGTTGATAAGTCATTCTTGAAAAGATAATGGTTGAAGTAATAATAAAAAATAGGTCGATGCTAATAGATAGCGTGATGAACCGCCTCTCAGCTTCGAAAACTCGGTGAGAAAATCGACAACTTCCCACACCGTTCGAAATCGCTAAGATTTCCCATTTTCCCTTCTTTCGGGCTACAAAATACCTCGAATCGAGGATCGTTTCGGGGGGGGATATCGAGGGGGACGCAGGGCTGGTAGACTCATCACCACCGTGCACCTTTCACCACACGCTCTTGTTCGCGTCCGGCCTGTTTTGGCGGGGCAAGGCGGTGGCGCGCGAGCAAGCGTTTCCACGCCAATGCTAGCGCGTGAACGTGAGCGTGCGCGCTGGCCGAGCGTGTGCATCGCCGCCGCTGTACCGTTTTAGTAACGGAGCGCACCGGTGCGCACCGGTGTGCATTATCTAACACTTAAAATTAGACGGCCGATGGCCACGGCGAGAAGAGAGAGATGCTATCTTTCTCTTTCTCTCCCTCCCTCTCTCTCTCTCTCTTTCTCCCGTCCAATCCGCGGATTCGCCGTTTCTCGATTTCGCGCGAGCGACACCACGTCGGGATGCACACGAACAGAAGAATTGGAAGAAATTCACCAAAACACTCGATTCGATACGATATCACACGTGATATACTTGGCCGAAATTTCCCTTTCTCCAGTTCTTTTCTCTCTTTTCCTTGCCCCACTCTTTCCCTCTCTCACTCTTTCTCTCTCCTTCTCCTTCTCCTTCTCCTCCTCTCTTTCTCTCTCTTCTCCTTCTGCGTTTCTTTCTTTATTTCTTTCTTTCTTTCTTTCTTTCTCGACTCTTAATATTTCTCTCTTTTTTCCAGAAATCGGTCGATTACTCGCGTTTCATTTTTTTCTCTTTTTCTATTTCTTTTCCCTTTTTTTTCTTTTCTTTCTTTTTTTTTTTTTTTCTAACGAACAAAGTCTGGAGTTCGAGAAGGTTGGAACGAAGGTATCAGCGATGGCGATCACTTTGCAGAAACTAGGACACCAAGAGATGAGATAATGATACGCGACTAGGTATTTCCACGGCACTCTCTCTGTATATAGACGCGTCTAGCTATATATTTTATCTATATATGTATATATGTATGTATGTATATATATATATCTCCGGATTTCACGATTGTCACGGTTCTCGTTGATCGATCTCACACGTTGCCTCGATACGAACGATTTGTGCAGTGTTATCGCGTCGATGAGGGTGGTGATAAGAATAGGTGACGATTAACCGAGATTATACCGAGACGCACCGCGTTCGTCCGGGCCGGTTGGCCGCCCGTCTTAGAGTGAATGTCTTATTAGTTATTTCTGGCCAGCTACTTCGTCGCTCTGTTCCTCCGCCTCCTCCTCCTCCTCCTCCTCCTCCTCCCCTTCTTCGTCTTTTCTTGATCCTCTGCCCGAGCTTTCGCACCCCACTCTCTCTCTCTCTCTCTCTCTCTCTCTCCCTCTCCCTCTCCCTCTTTCTCCTCCACCTGGTCCCGTTTCCTTCCTCGATGCCTCGACGTACGATGGGGCCATCGGTGTCGTCGAGCACGATCCCCTTTTCAACGCCAATCCCTCCTCAGTCGGTTCTGCCCCCTGTGCTGCTCCACCATGGTCGTCCTCGAGGACACTTTTTCCGACCGACGTCGAGCGTCCTTGAACCCTCAATTCTCGTTTTCAATCGTCCCGCCGCGATTTCGAAATTTGCATGCCAACTCGCGATAAACTACTCGCGCGTCTTCGTCACGGGATAAAAATGGATCGGTTCGAACGAATCGGTGTTTCGAAAGTGCTACGACGAGTATATCATCGAATAGCTTTTTCCCACTTCCGTCCACGTTACGCTTTCGTTTCAAATCGTCTCAGTGAAATATATATATATATATATCCGTTCGTTTTGTGCAATTGATCTCCGTTTATTCATCTGAACGAGCGCGGAGAGAATCGGATCGTCGAAACAAACGGCACGATCGTCGAAATCTTCCTTCTTCGAAAAAACTGTGAACGTGTTCGATTACTCGGAAATCATCGAGAGCCCTCGTTTCAATTCTTCTCAAAGAGGGAGAGAAAGAGAGAGAGTTGCAACGGCATTGCTTTCGAGTTCGTTAACTTTGAGAGAGACAATCTCTCTCGAGATTTTAAAGTCGTGGTTTCTTCCCTTCCGCGGTGAAGGAGGGAGGATATCGCGTTCAATAATAATAATAATAATTGGCCATCTCGTGGCCCAGCCATTTGCTCCGCGCAAATCGCAAAGAGCACCAACTTTCCCTCGGATTAAAGTTTCCTTCGGATTTATCATTTCTGCGGAGATAAGCCGGATCTTTTAATATTCTCGGTGTCAGTGGTCTCGTGGCTCGTTTAACGGGCGAAAGTTTTCATCCGCTTGCCTTCTTCTTCTCGCCGTCGATATCTCGTCATCGCGAGAGAACGATGTTTCTTTTCGCGAAGATCGATAATAAGAGGCAAAGACAGAGAGAAAAAGAGATAATAGGAAGAGAAGAACGAATAATACAATTTCTGCAAAACGGTTTCTCCAATTTATTGCGATCAACGAAGAAACGAAGTACAATCCGTCGTTAAATTAATTCTTCCATCGTAGCAACGATAATAGTAATACAAGGAACGCGAGAAACTAGAATTTTCGTGAAAAGTTTCCTCTCTTCGAAGAAGAGATTGATCATTGGAACGGGGTATTCTCGTGGAATCATCCCCCCTGGAACGACTTACGTAATTCATCGTATCGGAACAACACGCGAGAAGAGTTCGCGGTTTTGTCTTCAACCGAGGTGAACCGACGCGATGAAATATCGACGGTCTGCTCTTGACTTTGTTTCGAGGCTGACACGACGATCTATCTTCCGATTGGATGCGATACAACGATACCCACGATGCCAACGACGATCCAAACCGCGTATAGTTTGCGGTCTCGCGAACCAACGCATCGCAGGCGAACCAATGACAGAATCATAATTAAACGTTGAATTATTATCGGTGGTCCGTTGTCCGTCCTCCTGAAAATTTCTCGACGTTAAATCGACGATTGAAGGGACAAAATCGAATTTTCCTCTCCGCCCGTAGAATCCAATCGTCCCATTGCGATGTCTCCGTTCCGTTTTTCTTCCCTCGATCGAATGTTGTTTCGAACGTGTATTTCGGGCAGAATAATTTTGAAACGTTGTCGACTTGATCCGAGACGAGATGATTTCGCTTCACAGGGATTCTGATTCTCCTCCCTATTATTTCGAACGATAGCGTAATTTTTTATTAAAACCGTACACGGTTTTGTGAAACGTAGGAGGAGGAGGAGGAGGAGGTTTCACGCATAGTTGTCCGGTATTTTCTGACTCATAACTCCATACAAGCACTCCTTAACTAAAAATAAAAGCGTTAGATGATGAACGGAGGAGATGCAATGTTGGCGTGTTCCCCTTTAATTTTAGCTCGACGTAACTTTCTCCGAGATTGACAATGTTGCGTACAACTCTTCCTCCTCCACCGTAAACAGCGTTTAAATCTTCGATCGCTCGGTTTCTCGGTTTTTTGCCGATACTTTGCGAAAGTTTTCAACGAATTTGGAAGGAAATATAGAATAGAATTGATCTTGAACGTTCGTTTCAGAAATCATTGACGCCTTCGACGTCAAGTTTCGATGGATTTCGATGGGTTTTTTAAAATTGAGAGGAGGATCGAAGGGAGGAGATTTTTCGAGGGTGTCAAGTTTCGTTTTTCTTCGTTAATTAAACGATTAATAATCCGCCGTTTAATCATTCGGAAGGAAAGTTCCGTGGAGATAATTTCATGGCCACTTAGTGGGATTACAGTTGCAATTTCAAGATGAGGTTTCGTTACCACCACTCGGCTCATTAGTTGTCCCACACGTGTCCCACGATAAATAGCGCGACGTGATTCATCACGTTCTCTCCGGCTGTTGCCGAAAATTTCGAAATAATCTCCGCAGATCCTTCCTTCCAGTCCGTTTCCAAAAAAAAAAAGAAAAAAAGAGAGAGCAAACAAGTTTCATCCATCACAATTGTTCGTTCTCGAGAGAAATTAAACATCTTTGCGTTTAGTCTACGAAAAAACGGGAGAATATATTTTCTTTCTTTCTCTCTTTCTCTTTATCTTTCACTATCGATTCTTCTTCGTTTATCGAATCGTCGTTCGAAACGGATATAAATCAAACGAAATTCCGCGTTAGAAATTTACCCGGCCTCGGATATAATTTATACGTTACACGCGGCTTGGTCGGCGTATAAAAATTCGTGGCGTGACATTCAATTTATCATCGACAAGGGAGCTCATTCAGACGCGGGATCCAATGCGTTCCGTAATTTCCGCGCGTGATACTCGCCACCAACACAAACTCTTTCTCCATTCCTCCAAAGGTTTAACCTTTCCCCCCCCTTTTTTTTTTCTTTCTTTCTTCTCTTTTAAATTTAATCCTATAATTCACTCGATATCGAATAATTTATGGAGATAAATTGAACCGTATCTTTCTAAAAACTATTTATAAATGAATCTTTAATTAAATATACGAATTTTTCGTAATTCGGGGGGAAAAGAGAAAAAGGAAAATTTATATGAAAAACGAAGGGGGAAGGATTCGTATTCGTTGGGTGGTCGATTTGTCGAAAGCGAAGCGCGGCTAATTTCGCGTCCTCGTTCCGCCATATCGATCCTCCTCCTCCTCCATCTTTTCCTTCTAAGACCGAACCGATAAATCACCGATCCGCTTTTGCCCGCCAATTCTCGCTCGTGAATCTTATTCATTTATTATCGACGTTGCGAAATGAACTCTCTTTCTCGTTTAATCGATGAATCCTTCCGATCTTTGTTAAAAAGGTTCACAGACTCGAGGATTTTTCTGCCGATTCCGAGGGTACCGATCGTCGACCCCCCTTATTCTCGAAGAAAGGCGGAGGAGGGACGGGGATGGCCGCTATGAAATTAGAAATTTCAGAAGGGGGAGAGAGCGTGGTTTATGCTCGGCTTCCAAAATGTATTTTAAGCGAGCCAGGTACACGTTCTGTTCCACGATGATTCATGGTGGTGATTTTTGGTACGATTCTATTACGAAGCTTGTAAACCTGGAGACTTTATTCGTTACTTTGTTAATTAAAATCTGGCCGTGACGTCGCCTGATTACGCCCCGTTTTATTAATAAACTGGAGGCGAGGCTTTAGCTAGAGGAATTCCAAGTAAATCCATTGGAACTCGGAATTTCTACTTCTTATACCCCCCCTTCCCTCCTCCCTCCTCTTCAACAGTGTTAAGAGATTGTCCCGCGAGCTAACTTCGCCGATCCATTTCCATTCCCGATGGATTTTTTCCACTCGTTCTTTTTGACGAGGGAAATATCCGTCCCAAAATAAGAAACCCGTCGGATGATTTATTTATCGCGAGAGTAATCGATCCATTTGCATCGTGAAACGATGAGATTGCACGTTCGTTACAACATTCGGTTAACTTTTCGATTTTTCCTTTGTCGCGTTCCGATTGTTCCTCATTTCTGGGAGGATTGCGCGGGAATGAGGGAGGTGGCACGCGTTCCGTCTGTGACGGAAAAGAAAATTCTTTGGAAAATTGCGTTTTTTCGCGCGGGGAAAAAAGAACCAGGCGAGCGATAGTTGGAATTTTCTTGATTGAAAAGAAAAAAAGAAATAGAAGAAGAAGAAAAAAGGGAATAAAAGGGCAGGTTGGAATGTTGGACGCTTTTTCTCGTGGTCGAAAGCGCCAGTTTCGGTTTCGACGTTTCAATTTCTCTCTCGCTGCGTGTTTTGGGAATTGAGAAAGTTGGGCGAAATATTATATCGCGAATTAATTTCCCGGAAGTATCGAGAGAAGGGAGGGAAAGTTAATTTTATTCGAGCTCGTCCTCGCGAGAATCCGCCCTCTTCTTTCCAAAGTATGCAACTTTCGTTGAAAGAATAACAATTTTTAACTCGATCCAGGAACAGGAGACAAGCGGTGCAGTTCTTTCCGCGTCGAAGATTCGAGTTAAGTTAATCATTGATATAAAATACTCGTTAAAAAGATGAATTAAATCCTTCCTTCGAATTTTAATCTCGTTTCCTTTTCTCCAGGAAATTTTCATATTTCCCGCGTTAGAAGATCGGCGGGAAGCATCCCAATTGTCACGGCCCTGGCTTCTATTTTTGCTATCGTCCGCGCGATATTTATAACAACGGACTTATTTCACCGTCGACACGACTTCTGTCTGTCGTGGACCGAGCTCGCTCGGTTTCACGCCGTTTCAAACGTGCCGCCTCCAACGATTTCTCCCGCCGTCGCGAAAAAGCGAACGTCCCCTCTCCATTCTCCGTTTTCGTGCAATTGGAATATTGGAAAGACGCGTGTAGAAGAGAGAGAGACGGACGGAGAAGGAAAAATCACGCCGACTTGGAGGATCGGATCAAATCCGGGTTAATTAATCGCGATAGGCGTCCGATTTCAAAGGCGACAGATTAAATTCGTTATCGCCGAATCATCTCCGTCCCATTGTTCCCTTAATTAACCCGCTTCATACTTACGTGCTGACGGCGAGGGCTTGCGTGTAATTAACAGCGCGCATCCTATTTTCCCCCGCATTTCGTATTTTTCCCTTTGATCACGATGCCGCATCACGTCGCATTAACTCTTTCTGTCTCTTCTTCTTCTTTTTCCTTAAGCGGCGTGCAAAAAGCGTGCTCAGATTTACCGTATCTCATCCGGATGGATTAATACAGGAAAGCCGAGATGACGCGTAACGGTAGTCGAGCGTGAATTAACAATTATCGATGAATTTTTATCCGTGCACGATTTCGTTTGGCGGAGGATCGATTCGTGTTTTATCCGTGAAATATCGTTTATCGTTTTTCAATCGAGAGATTCGTTAATACGCACGTCTCGAAAGAAGATTGGTGGGATATTGGAATATTGTATTGTGGAGGAGGATCCATTAATCGAGACAAATTTTCCGGGTCCGAAGATGGGTCGAATCGAAGACCAAGTTGTTACCAAGGCTATCAACAATTTTACGATCCATCTCGCGGCCGCCAAATGTTACTTCGAACAAGCCGTGGAAACGCGTCGTTGAGAAGATTAATTTGGTCGGGACACCGTGGAATAATTTCCAACTATCTCGCGTTGTTTCCCACTACGCGTCACGTGAGCGACGCTCATTGTTCCTTCTTCACCACCGCAACGAACCCGATGAAAATTCATTAACTCGAATATTTGCGAATAGGTGTCCGCTTAATCAGCATGTTCTTCGCTTCATTAATTTTCCAACGTTGAATAGCCCCGCGACGACAACAACATCGTGTAACCACGGGATAAATCTTTTCATCCAGGTCTTCCGGACAGACTTCTTTTCTCGTCGATCGTTCGAATGAATTACTAATTGTCGCGATGAAAATGTGAGTAGTTTCTTCTTTCTTTTTCTTTTTTTCGAAAGGAAAATGTAATTTTTATTTCACGGTGTGAATAACGCGAGGGTTGGATCATTCGTCCTGGAACTCGATCGTTGAACCGTTAATAACGTATTACGAATCGTATGACGGATCGATGATCTATTAATCTATCGATATATAATCGTATCAAATGGAATCGTATAACGTATGGTCATTAATACGATATCCCATAAATTTCCTCGAAATTTCGCCTCGAAAATCTTGGTCTTGGACTCGATCGTCCGATTGATCATTTCGGGTTATGTCGGGTTTTATGGTTAATGAAATCCGTCTCGAGCATTGGACGGTATTAATAACAGGAATAATAATCGTTCTCTCGTTTTTTTTCAACAGGAGGAGAAGGAATTGACCCCGGAAGAAGCGGAGTTCATCCAAAAAATCAAGTCGAAGATGTGAGTGGAAATCATTGTTTATTCGTTTTTCTTCCTTTTTAATATCCGCGCGAACAATGTTTCGATATAAATATATAATCGAGATTTGGGCAAATATAATAGAATTTCATAAACACGGGTAAATATAAATCGCAGTTGAGAGTTTAGTTTCGCGTTCGAATTTCGAAATTGACCGAGAGAGAAATTCCGAGGGGAGAAAAGTCGAGTTTGAGCCTGTTACTCGTGAATCCGATCTCGAAATAGTTTGATGATCGCTGAACCGTAATTTTAGTCTAAAGTGTAGGTTGCATGACGCAAATCGTGGCTGTCAGGGAAACAGGAAATCGTTGCGGATATTTTGCCGATTTCGCGATAATTCCTCTCGATTACGACGCCTCGTAAGAACGTCCAATCAATCCAAGTACTTCCAAGTTCTTTCTATTCTCGCCATTTTATTCCCGAACGAAGCAAAACGAGCTTCGAAGCACGAGGGTATGTATCAAGCTTTCCTCATCACGTTGGAAGGGAAAAACGAACCAACTTATTTTTCATCAACCCCGTTTTCTAAAAAACTATTGCACATTCGTCGAAATAATAGCGGTGGTATATCGTGTAGATCTCTCTTGTTCTATTTTTTCATTCAAAAAACATTGCAGAAAAATCTCTCTCTCTCTCTATCTCTGAAGAAATCGATACAATCATGTTGATCACCACCACTATTATTATTACTATTATTATTATTATTCTCTTTAAGGGTATATAAATAAGAATAGGAATTCTAATTCTGAAACGAAGTTATTCTCATTCATTGACGTCACCAGAACGTGTCATCGTTTGAACATTCATCAACTCGTTATATTCATCGTTTTAATTTTCCACGCGAGTCTGCGTTAAACAGCTTAACGAAATCCCTTTATGGAAAAAAAAAGAAAAAAGAAAAAAAAAAAAAAAAACGAAAATCCGGCTTACCTTGACATTTTTCACGTCATTTCGTTTCGAGACGAGAGTTTTTGTTCAAAAATTTTTACACGAGAATATTATTACGCAAGAATATTATATACACAAGAGTATTAAATCGAGCCGAGAGGAAGGAAGGAAGAAGGGGAGGGGGGAGAAAAAGCCCAAGTTGAATACATTTTCTCGCGATAATTCCATCGGAAAAATGTCTCTACCGTCCGTTCTAACGCGATTCCGCGCGCTCGAGGGGAGAGACGAAATTAAGAACTCGTAGAGTAAGTGCGTTGGTGGAAAATCTTTTTATTTTTAGTTTAGACGCGCGTGCACCTCTCCGTTCCTTTGACGCGGCTCCTCTCCACCAAACAAACTTCTCCTCTTCTCTCTCTCCAAATCTCGCAACACTGTTTCCTCGTTTGTTCCACCGTTTGCACAATTTCGAACCACCTTGGAACCACGAGCGTTTATCGCGTAACACCTCGAGCCGAGGGACATTTCAAAATTCGCTTCTAATTTAACATTATGGTCGAGCGAAATTGGGGAAATTTCGACGATAACGTTTCCCCAACAAACGCGATTTCACTTCGATTCGATTCGATTCGATACCCTCGTTTTTTATTCTCGATCTCGCGTCGTCGAACGAACCTTTTTATATCAAATAATTTCTCCGCATTTGGAAATAGAGGTACGTGGATTTTTCGAAGAATATGACATACGTACGGGGAATATAAATGACCGGAAATGTGATATGAAATTGCAGAAATGTGGTACGATCCATGGAACGCCTGTACGCCGTGCCGTCGGAACAGCTGCGTGTTTGGTTGATCTGGCTGTCGAAAGTGGGAGACATGGCTGACGAATGGCACAAATGGTTACGCTCTCACATCGACTTCGTTCTAAGATTGTCGATAGAGCTGCGTGCGGCCGAGGAGGTTTTAACATTGGAGGTAAGTTTTAACATCGGATGTTGCGACGTATTTTCAATTTTTATCAAGGAGATATAACGAGAAACGATGAAGAAGAGGATGCAACTTTGTTTTTGCCTGGGTAATTGATTAATCAATCGATCAATTAATTAATTAATTAATTAGCGGGTGTTGCACGCAACGAAATTATGTTAGGGCGAAATATATTTGATACGCGTTAAATTTTGATGTAAATGAATTAACGTTGAGCATTCCGTGGTAAAAGGATTCCTTGGTAAAGTTAAATTAATATAAATGGGAAAAGTTTCCTTTTGGGAGATTATTCGTGCTTCTTGAAATTATCCCTCGAGATTCCCCGTGGAGCGAATAGCGTTAAATCTCCGGGCGAATCGATGAGAAGAAGTTGCCGCGAGGTGTCATCGTCCTCGATTTCACAAATTCGATCCAAGATCCTCGTCCACCTATCACAGTCTATCAGATATCGCTTTTCAATAGTTTCGTGCTTCGTGTTACTCGATTCCGCGTCGCGTTGCGTTCTCCAAACTTGCGATTCTCCTCCTCCTAGTCGGACAAGCGTGGTCGTTAACAAAAGCCGTGTAACACTGTACGCGCGTGGCCGATACGCGTTAACTGCGTTCCAACCGCTCGTAAATGCACACCGAAGTAGAATTCCGATGAAACAATGACGCCTCCGCGATGAAATCTGAAATCTGAAAGCGTAAATTAGTCGAAAGAGTTCACCTGTCCCTCCTTCCCCATTCGAACAGGGGGACGGACAAAGATTTCCTCCCGTGGATTGCGAAACTTTCTCCATTCCTATCTATTCGAATTGAAAATTCGTCAAGGATTCCTTGCTACCTCGTCAAAATTTCCATCTCTCCTTTATCATAGAGGATAGAGGCCGATCCCCCTTCGAAAAATCCGCTTTGAAACTCGTCCAAACTTAATTCCGTCCGACTTGTTTTCGTCCTCCAACGGCCGTTGTCGAAGATTTACTTCGCGAACGAACCGCTATTCCCTCGGCTTCAACCTTGAGCTTTAACCGAGTCTGCCCGCTTTTCGAAGAAGACTCAGGTGTCGGCCACGATTTTTCACTCCCGTTTCCCGAGATTTATACACACGAGCACGCTCGAACGGCGCGGGGAATGCGTTTAAATCTTTCTCGTCTATCTTCCCGTGTGCAGCCGAGTCCTCGCGAGTGATTTAGCAAAGGAAAAATGGAGGGAAGGGAAGGGAAGAAGGAGGAGGCAGAAGCGTCTCGAGAAACTTACGTTACTCGCGCACGTGTTGCTCGTTTGAGCCGCGGGGGCGGTTGACCTTGGGGACCAAAGTTAGTCGAAACGGTCGGTGGACGATCAATCGTCGCTACGTTCAGTAATATATTTAGTGTAATGGTTTCTGCGAAGGCCTTCGAACGGGAGAAAGGCGGTCACGGCGAACCATACATTAAAATTTGGTGGTGGAAATTAGGGATGAATCCGGCCGAATATCGATCGATTGTGTATCGAATCGTTTGGTTAGCTATTAGCGGGAACCGCGACCGATTAGGAGATCCACCCTCTAATCCAAAGTGCATATTTGCCGCGTAAATTCTAAACTGTCCGCCGATCGATTTATGCAGTTCGACCAACGCCGTCTCTCACGTTCCTCTCGTTCATCTCGTGAACCGAAGCTGGCAAGATAAGCTTAATTTTCCATTTTAATATGCATTACAATCGATCGAAACCTTCTGTTTGCGCGAGTCAAACTTTCAATTTCGGATTCCCACCCCTCCTCTTTCTTTCGTCTTCTTCTTCTTTTCTCCCTTGTTTTCTCACCCGGGAGGGGTTATAAATTACATCGGTTTAAGAGACAGGGACTAATATAATTCTGTCGTGGTGTGTTTGCAGTTTCGAAGCAAGCTTCGGAAAATAGTTTTCCGAATACGGGATGGGGATAATGTCGCGAAGGATCGCAGATGTTTCCGAGTTGAAAGGTTGGCAAGAATTATTCGAACGAAAAGCGTTCGATACAACCGCGTTAATTTCTTCTTTGCTTTTTTCTTCTCTCTCTCGAAATAACAGAATATCGCGGAATAAGAGTTTCCTCTCCCTCTTCCCTATATTCTCGATATTTGGCAAAGGAATCGAATTGGACATCGAATCGTTTATGCGAGAGAATTTTTTTTTCATTCCTCTTAGAATGTTCTCACTCAATTTTTTCTTTTCTAGCAAGAAAAAGAAGAGGAAATAGAGAAAAAGGAAATCGAAGTGGAAACCAAAGTGGAAACTAAAGAGATCGAGACGGACACGAAAGAGGAGACAAAGAAGGAGGAGGTGAAGGAAGACACGAAGGAGGAGACGGAGGAGACGGAGGAGACGAAGGAGGAGACGAAGGAGGAGACGAAGGAGGAGACGAAGGAGGAGACGGAGGAGACGAAGGAGGAGACGGAGGAGGACGAGGAGAAAAAGAACGCAAACAACTCAGGACCAGGGAACTCGAACAACCCAGGATCGGAGAACTCGAACAACCCAGGATCGGAGAACTCGAACAACCCAGGATCGGAGAACTCGAACAACCCAGGATCGGAGAACTCGAATAACCCAGGACCAGAGGACTCGAACAATCCAGGACCGGGGAATCCGAACGACGAAGAAGGTAAGAGAGATGTAATTTATATAATTTAATCGAAGATTTCTCGCGTTTCTTCTATTCGAGGCGACGCAAAATAAAGATACGAGCCAATTTAACTGTGAAAGGTGTATCTTATTCCTTGGAATCGCGAAATAAATCCAAAAGCGACTCATTTTTTAATATTTTAAACAGCTATCACGAGAAAAGGATAGCAGGATTATATCCAGGATTACATCCCCCTTATCTTGGAATTCCATGTATTTGAACGAGCAATATTACGCGCTTAAATTTCCACGCGCTAAATCGTATTATATACGCGAAAAAAGAAACGAAAGTTTCTCTTTCTGTTTCGTCCCCCTTCCTTGCTTTGTTCACGATGAAACGAAAAAAAGAGCCGCTTGACACTTTTTTCGTCGCGATACAAAAAAAAAAAAGAAAAAGAAAAAGAAACGGGCCCCGAAAAGTTTGTCGTTTTTGACTGTTTCAATTAAGACGATTTGTTTATCAACGCGCGACTAGAGTCGAGAGGATTGTCTGTTCCCCTCCATTGATTTGGGGAACCCCCTAATGGTTTCCGTTGTTGCAGAGGTTAAGGAGGAAAGAGAAGAAGAAGAAGAAGAAAAGAAGGAAGAGTTGATAACGGAGGAGGAGGAGAAGGAGGAGGAAGAAAGAAGAGAAGAAGAAGAAGAAACGGTAGTGACTGAAATAGTGGAGGAAAAAGAAGACGTAGAGGTGAAGGAAGAAGAGGAAGAAGAGAAGCCATCGATAGTGATAACAGAAGAGGAAGAGGAGGAAGAGAGGCGAATTATGAAGGAGTGGCCTGTGGGCATTCCGTGGGAGCATTTAGGGATAGAGGAAGAAGAGGAGAAGCTATTCGACGATGTAAGAAATTCTCTCCTCCCTGTTGTTTAAAGATATCAGCCGCCTTTTATCGCGACCCACTCACTCGCAATCACTCCAATCTTACGAGCACAAGTCTCGCTAAACTTTGCCTTCTTTCCTCTCGAAACTTTCGTTTACACGCTGTAAACCGTTGTAAAGAGAGAGAGAGAGAAAGAAAAAAAAGCGAGAGTTTCTTTGCAGCGATTGCCCATACCCAAGAACGAGGTGGAGATGAAGGATTTCTTGAGGAAGTTCACGCACGAGGCGACCATCCATCGATCCTCCTTTAAGCATTGGAAGGAAACCGCTGATCAGGTAACGAATAAATTGTCTTTTCTTTTCTTTTCTTTTCTTTTCTTCTTTTTTTTGCTCGCTTGATTAAAGTCGAGAATCGTTCCGCTTCAGGCTGTCAAGGAAATTGGAAACAGACTGGTTATGGCTACGTTCCTGGTGCAAGGGAAAGATCAGACCGGAGAGATAAAGAAACCAGCCCCTAAAAAAGTACTCAAAAAAGGTAAGAAATCTTTTTGTAAATAAAACGGTTTAATTTGTCCACGCATTTGAACGCAATGGAAAGTGTTTGAATATAATCGAAAAAAATACTGTCAACAGTAAAATCTGTCCAAAAGAAGAGCAAGAAGAGGAAATCGCCCGTGAGGAAGGAGGAGGAAGTGGAGGAACCGGAGGATTCAAAACTGGAAATGGTACGATTAATTTGCAATTTGTTTCCATCGTCGTTCCATTTTTCGTTTCAATTTTGTCGAATGATTATGGACCCGATTCTCGATTTCATCGTGGAAAAAAAAAACATTTTACTTCTCATCGAGAGAGAAAAAAAAAAGAGAAAAAAGTCGATCGATCAGTTTCAGATCAGAAACGGTCGACCAGATGGTTTTCTTTAGAAATGTAAAAACCTAGACGAATGGATCGTTTGCGACCGAAAGGATCCGTTTTTATCCCCGTGTATTATTGTATTTGCCCGCTGCTCCCTTTAACTCCCTTTAGAATTCTCGTCTCACGTCCCCCTTCCCGTTTCTAATTTTGTTCCACGTTTGTCCCACGACCGGGGGGACGTGTGCTTCTTGATTTTTACTTTCTTGTCATGGTTTTTAACCTCCATTAAAACCGACGTGACGAGGGAGGGAGGGAGGAAGAAGGGTAACAGCGAAGACGGAACAGCGGTGGTGGTTTTTGCCCGCAAGTAGAAAGAACCGGCAATGGTCGGACGGACACGGACACCGGTAGTCGCGCTCTATAAATTGTAGGGAAATGTTTTTCCTTTTTTTCTTTTTCCATTTGCAAATGAAGAAGATAGCGCGAGGTTGTTAAACGTTTGGTAGCAGCTTACTCGATAGCGCGATAATTACAAAGAAATAGAAGAAAATTACTTTAATCGCAATTTTCTTTCAAATTGGACAATTTTTGGGTAATGGGTTAAGAGTGTTTGTTAAATCGAGGAAAATTTTTCTTAATCCTCTTCTTTCCTACATTTTTATAACATTTTATATACGAAAGGATCGAGAGAAGATATCAAACTTTCCGAAATTTTTAATTTCTTCCCGTTAATATCGAATCCAGTTATCCGTATTGCAACAAACGATCCATCCATTCGCTCGTTCTTCCTTTTTTTTTCTTTTTCTCTTTTTTTTCATTAATTCTTCTCCCTCGATCATCGCTCGATCGCTTGTAATGTTCAATTTAACGTGATCTCTTTTGACGCGATGTTCGATTTCGATGTCGAAATTGGGGATTAAGGGGAAAGTTGGACTCTTGTTCGAAGTCAATTTTCGATTCTTTTTTTCAAAAAGCTTTTTTTTATATATACACATATATATCCAATTCCTCGCGAATGGAAAAATTGCACGACTGCTTCCCCGTTTTACACCTTGTTTTATTAATATTTACAGACCTTGAATAGAAGGGATTTGATCCGCAAAATGATGGAAGTAGACGCGGATGATTTGGTGAAAGACTCTGCACGTGGAATGGAACCGTTGCCGTACATCTTCTACCTGAAAGTGGAGCCGGACATCGACATAGCTATTGAGCACGATGACGAGAATGTGATCCTGGCCGACACCGAGCGCGAGAACATAACCGGCGATTACCAGAAGCTCTACTTCAATCTTTCTGACAAACCTTGCAAAGGAGGGAAACCGTGGATATTATAGAAGGAACATTGGAACACGTGTCGAATTAAAATAACAATAATAAAATAAATTCTTGCAGCAGAACGTGATCAGATTACTGTTAATCGAATATTCGAATCGGATCGAGATAGGGGGATCGATGGAAAGAAGATAAACAGTGGAATAATAATACGGATAATTGATAAATATTTTTCATCGGGAAATTGGATGAAAGAATGAAAGAAAGATAAAATAACGAGTCAACCGTGTAATGAAAAATAATAATACAGCTGCACAGAGGTAAAATGTTTACCCGATCTTCGAGGTATATAATTCACACGGTTCGCTCGTGAAACAAATATCCGATACACCGGTGGAACTAGGAGTGAAATGAGAGAGAGAATTCCCGAATGAACGAGTCGGAGAGGGGGAGTTAAAAATTCGCTCCTGGTATATCGAGAGGATCGAGAATACCATCGTGAATTCTCAAGCAGGATTAAATTTTCCACCAATCTAAATATATTCTAAATATATTCTCGTTCCCCAACGAGATTTTTTAATCAGTTATATACAGTTGGCATGCGTTACAATTGGATTTGAGCGACAATAACGACGCGTGAGAGAAAAGTAACGAAAGATGGAAAATAATCTTCGACAGGAATCGTATAATAAAATTCATCGATCGGCGAATGCGGGAAAGTTGGGAAACTTTTTCTCCGCCGATTATATTTTTCGTACGGCAGCTTTCCTTCTCCGAGGAAAGGGAGCTCGCCCAGGTGACTCTTGGAGAGCGAATTCCACTTCGGCTGCATTTAGATTCCGTGTAATATCTGGATTCGACATCAAAGCTTTCCTGTCAGAATCATCCGACATAACCCGGAGTCGGATCCAGCGTATGGCCAACAGCTTATTATACAACATCAAAGCTATCTTCCGTGTTCGGTATCGTAGCGCCTTGTAGGCCGTGGAATTTTACGTAACGCGATTTCGCGCAAACATGTATTTTTCCTTTCTTTTTCGAATCTGTTTTTATCGATCATCATCACGGACTCTTAATTAATTTAATTCCAATTCTTCGAGTCCATGCCATATAATCCGATTCGTAAATCAACGAACATCAATACATTATTTTTTTCCAAAGATTGAAAATCGAATTCGACTCGAAGCTGGATCCGTCTCGATCCCTCCACATTTTTCGAATTTGTTTTTATCGATCATCATCACTCTAATTAATTCTTCGAGTCCATGCCATATAATACGATTCGTAAATCAACGAACATCGATACAACATTATTTTATTCCAAAGATTGAAAATCGAATTCGACTCGAAGCTGGATTCGCCTCGACTCCTTCACATTTTTCGAATCTGTTTTTATCGATCATCATCACGGACTCTTAATTAATTTAGTTCCAATTCTTCGAGTCCATATAATACGATTCGTAAATCAAGGAACATCAATACAACATTATTTTTTTCCGGACAAAAATAGAAAATTGAATTCGACTCGAAGCTGGATCCGTCTCGATCCCTCCACATTTTTCGAATCTGTTTTTATCGATCATCATCACTCTAATTAATTCTTCGAGTCCATGCCATATAATACGATTCGTAAATCAACGAACATCGATACAACATTATCTTTTTCCAAAGATTGAAAATCGAATTCGACTCGAAGCTGGATCCGCCTCAACCCCTCCACACTTTTCGAATCTGTTTTTATCGATCATCATCACGGACTCTAATTAATTTAGTTTCAATTCTTCGACTCCATGCCATATAATACGATTCGTAAATCAACGAACATCGATACAACATTATCTTTTTCCAAAGATTGAAAATCGAATTCGACTCGAAGCTGGATTCGCCTCGACTCCTTCACATTTTTCGAATCTGTTTTTATCGATCATCATCACGGACTCTTAATTAATTTAGTTCCAATTCTTCGAGTCCATATAATACGATTCGTAAATCAAGGAACATCAATACAACATTATTTTTTTCCGGACAAAAATAGAAAATTGAATTCGACTCGAAGCTGGATCCGCCTCGACCCCTCCACATTTTTCGAATCTGTTTTTATCGATCATCATCACGGACTCTAATTAATTCTTCGAGTCCATGCCATATAATACGATTCGTAAATCAACGAACATCGATACAACATTATTTTATTCCAAAGATTGAAAATCGAATTCGACTCGAAGCTGGATCCATCTCGACCCCTCCACGTTTTTCTCTACACACTTTCCCTCGTTTGTGTGTGTGCGCGTGTACAGTTAGAAAATTTTTCGAAGCATACGGATCAAGGAAAACTCGAAGAGAGAAGTTTGTCGCGAAAACTTGATAATAAATTCTGGGTTTGTCTCGTGCGGCGAGATCAAGTTACCGATGTCGCGGCAAGCGTTCAACATCGATCGGCTCCGGCCTCCGATATAATATTCGGTCGTTGGTCGCGAGCGAATTTCGAATAGAAGCGGGGAAAGAGGGAGGGAGGGAGGGAGGGAGGTCTAATTAAGAAGTACACAGGTGTAATTACGAGGAACACGGGTAAATGGTGTGCGACGTGTATATATATGTATATGTGCGTGTGTACGCATGGATCGGTTGGCGCATTATCCACGGGGTGTAATTAATTTCCAACGATAACAAGTTTCGAGGTGTCCATGGTTACGACGACGTCGTTGCGTGAGTCGGTGTTTTCTGAGTCGAGCAAAGGGTTAACACGAAGTGCCGCGAAGAAAGGTGAGAGGCGATACTCGGAACTCGGTTACCTCCCCCAAGTTTTCAGGGGTTGGTTATTTGATTTCACGTTGAACTTTCAGCTTCTGCAGAGATTCTGGACAATCTGCATGAGCTCCTTCTCCTCCTCCTCTTCCTCTTCCGTTTTCTCGTTTCTTCTCAGAAGTTTGGGAACGAAAGTAGAAAGGGAGACTTGATGTTCGTCGCAGAGGATAAACGAAGCTCGATAACGATTTCTTTTCTCTTTCTCTCTGCACGAATCAAGTTTTGGAGAGAGAGAGAGAAGAATGATGATAAGAAAAGAAAGGAAAAGGAAGAAATTAGCCAGCTCTTCAAGGTAAGAGGATATTTTTAACGATTGGCGAAAGAAAAATTTTTCGAAAAAAAATTCCTCTCCCTGAAAGTTTTCGATATTTAACACTGTTCCCCTCTCCTTCTTTCTCCTCCGCCCCTCCTCTCCGTTATTTCTCCGGGCAACTTCTATCCCCCCGTATTTACATCTCATTAATTTTAACGACTACTGACTTTTTTTCCAGCCGGGGCGACACACATCGAGTGGGTTGGAGTCGAGAATGGCCGAGGCACACGATCGAGGTTGCCTCGTTCAAGGCTTGGGAGATTACTTTTCGGCGCGTATAATTTTCAAAACAAATTTCCTTGGAGAGGGGTGAATAAGGATGACCGATTTAAAATAGCCGGGGACGAGGCGGGGGAGGAAGAGGCTAATAAAGTTCAAAGAGTCTGTTTATCAGCCAGGATATTACGAAAGCCTTTTATAACCGTTCCTTCGTAGAGAGCGCGTTTTATTTCGCTACTCTCTCTTCTGCCTCCTCCTCCTCCTCCTCTTCCGTTAATTTCATTTGCGTCGAAACGATTCGAGGACCGAGTTCGAAAAAAAAAAAGGAAAGGAAAGGAAAGAGAAAAAAAGAGAGAGAGAGAGAGAGGAAGCGCCTCCTCTTTTCAAGATCTATCACGATACACACCGTGTCCAAGCGTGATTTATCGTTGAAAAGTGGCACGAATTCGTGAAATAATGACGGGCGCGTGGAATAATTTTTAAATCTACGCGCGTATCCTCGAGGCACGAGGATTCGTAGACAAACAGAGACGGTCCATTCTGTATTAACCGTATCGGTATGAAGCGTGATTTACAACCGGCGGTATAACAGTAGTACTATCTGGTATTTTCTGAGCTCTCCGTTTGATTTATAATAGCTGCATCGGTTGTAGATGCTTGCAAGAATCGTCGATCCCAGACAACGATCGATTTTATCGAGTTTCATAATGGGAAAAATAAAACCCTCCCTTCGTATTTATATTTCTCCAAGTTTTAAATTCTTCTTCTTCTTCTTTTTTTTTTCTTTCAGACGTTGTTTAATTGGGATCTATTGTTCCTACACGAGAGCGGGGCCGCTCTCGACTTTGAAGTGGCTTGCCAGTTTAACTGGCTTTGCAAACGTTTGCTCGCGAAACACACGACATACCGGTGAGAAATGCCCCCCGAAAGCGAGTCCGCTGTGAAAGTCTGCCGGTGGAAAAACTCGAGAAAATTGGATAACCGTGCGTGTGTAAACGAGGGACAAATAACAATCACTTTTATCCTGTCGAAATTCCTGTGAAACGTTCCCGTCCAAAACGTTCCAAGGATCGTTGTTTCCCTTGTAAACTCGGCCATCTCGAAAATCGGTCTCGCTGTTGGGCGTGGAAAAATTATTATTTCGGCTTCGGCCTGTTTTCCTCCGGTTTTGGAAAGCCGGAGGAGGAGTATTAATACGATTCGAGCACTGTCGAGCTCGCGGTGATTTATTGTTCCAATCGCGGCGCACGAAATACGGGGGAAAAGCAGTTTTGAATCTAGGCTTATCGATCACGGAGCCGAACTGCATGGAGCCGAGTCTCTCTCTCTCTCTCTCTGGAACAGTAGAAACAGACGGTCATATGTTAGCCGCATTAGTACGACGAGTGACTTTCAATCAAGTTACGCTAGCAACCCCCCCGTTCGCTCATAGAGAGCACACCTCAAACGTCGATATTCGAATTCGTGTCTCTCCCCCCGTTCATCGATTCCCGAGCACGATCGAACGAGCACAGTGTCCTTTCGTAACTCGATTCCGATTTCCGAGATCGGGAAGAATTTATGAATCCCATTTATAGGATAGCGCGAAGCATACTCGATCGTGTGGTACTTATTTCTCGAATCGTTTCTTTCTTTTTTTTCCCCCCTCACCGAATCAAAAGAATCGAAATGGTGTTCAGATGTAAAAATTCGGATCGTTCGAAATGAAAATGTTTGCGAGCCGTGTCTTCCGAGCAAATAAGTCATCGCCGCATGCTCCAGTTCCCGGACCAAGGGGTAATAAGGCGTAACGAGAAATCGATATTACGATGAAAACGAGTAAACAAACTCTCGTGAACGAAAAGGAAATTTTTTTATCCCGAGGCTTTCGAGAGGATAATTTATAATTTTTCGGATGTATAAATATCGATCCTGGGAGGAATCGAATATAAAAACCTGGATGGGGGGCAATTTGTTAAAAATTTTTCGCGGAATCGCGGTGAAAAATCTGGAGAATCTAAAGTGTAATAGTTTCCTCTGTTGCTCCTCTGTTCACCTCCAGCAACCCTAGGAAATTCGAGGGTTCAGCAGCTTATTAAAAAACGTGAAATCACCGCGATATCATCGTGCTGAAGTCGTTGCAAACTTAATACGATACTCATTAACCAGTTATCGCGGCTGAAATACGTAAGTGAGATTTATTAACGTTTCGTGGCACGGTTGGGATCGTACGTGCTGACTGCGCCGTCGGTATCACGATTTTTTTCATCTCTCCAGGCTTACCTTAACCATATAGGAGAGAGAGAGAGAGAGAGAAAGATAATTGCGTTATCTCGAGTAAAACTAGTTGATTGCGATGATACCTTTTCGTTTTTTTTTTTCTTCTTTTTGTTTTTCAAGATAGCGGATCTTGTTTATCATCGACGAGATTGGTCGAAACAAAAGAGGGGAGGAGGGAGGAAACGAACGATAAACGGAGCACGGAGTGGGAAAAACGATGCCTCGATCATTTTATCGTTTTTTCGGATCGTTAATTGTAATTCCCCCCAACGATCGGATGGAATACAATGGAAATACACCAGATGCCTTTTCCCATAAAAAATTTTTAAACGTTTCTCGACTAATTACGCGAGAAACATTTCGTTCCCGTAACGAAATTTTATGCAGGGTAATCTCTGTTCGTTGTTTTAACGCGCGAAAAAGGAAAAAAAAGATACCGTATTCCGTAAGTAAGTACGATCCACAATTTTTTATTACACTTATTACACATACTTTTTTCCATTTTCTTTTCAAATTCAACGCTCTTGTTCGCGCTCTTCGATCGATCATCGATTAAACGCGCGACTCCGTCCGCGGATTAATCAAAAATAAATTGTGAAACAAACGTTAAATACTTATACATTATAAATATTTCATGGATCCATTGCTGTTATCTCTTATTCTCTACGATTTTTATCCGCAATTCCGTTACGCGGTTGCGAAGTTTTTTCACAATTCTTAGCGATCGGTCGAATTTGCGGTCGCAACGATCCGACGGAAATCGATGTCTCGTTAGTTCTGGCGCAAAAAAGAAAAAAAGAAAGAAAGAAAGAAGGAAAAAAACGGGGCCGGGTTATGAACGGTTTGCGAGAGAGGAGGGGGAAAAAATTTCGAAAAAATCCACGGTTGGGACCGGGAAAAGCGTGTGCAATTTTCGAAAGTAAAAAGTTCTGGTGTGACGCGCCGCCTCTCCTTTCACCTCTCCCCCTCCCCTCCCCCCTCGTTCCGCGAAAATGGGGAAAAAGTTTCTCGTTCCCTCGAGCGAACGGAAGCGGATATCGACTATTATACGCCGAGTCGAATTGAAACGCGCCTAGAAACTTTTCGCGCACAGCCGCGCTTTTAAAAAAGGACCGTTCTTCGGGATTTTATTGGAATATTTGATAAAGCCACCCCCGGTGGTAAAAAATAAAGAGCAATTCTATTCGGTTAATGAAATACGATTCCTCCGTCGAGCGCTCTTAAAACCGCAACGATTCTCCAATCTCGAGTGATCGATCTCGATATTTAAATTCTTGTCTACGAAAAAAAAAGAATAGAAAAAAATAGAGAACAATAGAAGAAAAAAAAAGAAAAGAAAGGGAAAAGCATCAAAGTATCGGAAAAAACAATGGTCGAAAATTCTTCCCCATCTCGAACATCTTAATATAGAACATCTCCAATCTCGAGTGATCGATCTCGATATTTAAATTCTTGTCTACGAAAAAGAATAGAGAAAAATAGAAAAAAATAGAGAAAAATAAAAGAAAAAAAAGAAAAGAAAGGGAAAAACATCATCTTAATATAGAAATCTCCAATCTCGAGTGATCGATCTCGATATTTAAATTCTTGTCTATGGAAAAAAAAATAGAGAAAAATAGGAGAAAAAAAAAGAAAAAGAAAGGGAAAAGCATCAAAGTATCGGAAAAAACAATGGTCGAAAATTCTTCCCCATCTCGAACATCTTAATATAAATATTTGATCTGCTCCGTTTCATTATCCGGTTATAATTGGGTTCGCGGTATTTGCCAAGTATTTAAAAGGTAATCGGGGGGAAGGGAGAAATTGGCGCGAGATCTCGTATCATCACAATAATTAAATTCATAGGAAGAGAATTTTATTGAATTCGAGTTTCGATTCGAGCAATTTCGATTCGTCTCTTTTTTCCCTCCCCTCTTCTATCTCTTCTCTCTCCTCTCCTCTCCTCTGACAAGATGAGAGAGGTCGTCACGACGAGAAAGACACGACCTACGAACTTCCAACCTCTCCTCCTCCTTGTTCCTCGATCTTCTCCCAGAAGGACGGGGTCGAATCGACGAGGGCGCGAGATTCAACGCAAGTTCCAACGCAAATTAATCGATCTCGAATTATCGCGGTGGGGGGATAAGTTTGGATGGGAATTGGGATCGATAATCCACGCCCCGTGGAAAAGGGGGCATTAACTCGAAACCTGTGATGGTCTTTCCGCGGCTAGCCGCACACTATTTTCGTGGCCAAATTGGATGGGTTCTAGGACTGGAACGCGTTACAGGACAAAGTTAATCAACCTCCTCCTTTGACAAATTTTAATTCCATCCCGGAAAATTTCGCCCCCCTCTTATCTATCCTCCCTTATAATCACGATGATCACGTTATCCTCTTTTATTCCGTGTATAATTTGTTTCCACAGGGATCCAATAATTTCTTCAACTTTTCCTTTTTCTTTTTTTTTTTTATTTTCTATGGGAAACGGGTACATCGATCCGCCTCGTCTCGATGAAGAAGAGGAATCGATTACAGCCACTTTGGTAATCGGCTGGGAATCGAATCCTCTCCCCTCCTCCCGGGAACAAGGAAATTTCGTTGAAAAAAAGATTAGCTTTTTAACTGTCGTGCAAAGGAATCCGTCCAATCGATCCGGAATTGATCATTTGCATGTACGAGTTTCTCAGTTTTAAACATTTGCATAAATTTTCCAATTCCTCCATAGTTTTTTTTTATTACGCGAGAAGCAAGCGTTAGAAAGCTAGTAGAAGAAAGGAGGAGGAGTGGAGAAAAAAAATCTGGAGGAAGAGTAACTCTTTTTTTGCGGATTTAAAGCGGTATAATTTTCATTCCTCGAGAATGGTCGTCTGTTTCTTTTCCTTTTTTTTTTATTCCTTTCTCCAACGAGAGAATCGTCATAAAAAAATTGAACCGCGCTCTTTGAAAATTAATACAGGAATATTTTCTCGAGTATCCTCGAGTTCGAGGAAGAATTTTAACAACGCGACGTGATCTCCTGCACTGCTCGTCGTGCACTCGCCGTGCCCGAGTAATCGTTCCGTAATGTCGCGGAGAAAACGAGGCTACTTTACGAGGCCCTCGTCGCTTGTTAACGCGTGCAAGGGGAGAACCCGGAAGCAGACCGAGAGGCGTTAACGAACGCGCGTTATAATAATCCAAGGAATTAATAAGAGCGAGAGAGAAAGAGAATGAACTAGCGAGAGAAAGATTAAACGGAATTATGAAATGGAAGTAGTCCACTTTCCTTTATATTTTCGCCATCGTTCCTTTTTCCATTTTTCACGTTGGAAATCTTGGAAACGTGACCACATTTCCCCGGTCAATTTTCTCCCATAATTTCCTCTCTCGCGATTCATGATCCTTTCCCCCCCTCTCTCTCTCTCTCTTTTCCTCGTTCGAACAGTCAAAGTTGCGTAATGGGGGACACTTACTTTGGATTAAATGTTTTCGTAGGACGAAGGTGTAAAGCTGCGTGGTGGGGTGGTCACGTCGCCGCGATTTGTCAGGATAATTAAGCGGCGCTTATTCAACCGACGAAAGAAACGTCGATCGGTGTTCCAGCAATTCGCCGACTCATTACCACCAAGCTTTCATCGCTCCCGATTTTAACGCTGTGGTTTTTGTCCGCAACACGACATTTTAAACTTGGTTAACTCCTATTAATATTCCTCCCTCTCTTTCTCTCTTTCTGTTTTACAGTTCTCCTCTGATCTGAATAATTTTTTCGTTTCAGGAAAAAGGAGAGAAAGGAATGAGCAGGTATTGGAGGCAATGCGATCTCGAGTTTCGACACTTGTTTGAAAGTTTAAGAAAGGGATAGAATCTATTTTTATTGTTACTATCTTGTACGTTATTATTTCGCAATAACGGAGGGGGTGAGAAAGATAGGAAGAGGGTCCGTGAAAGTCCAGCAAGTTTAAATCGTCGATAGGGTTTGGATAAAGTTTCGCATACACTGCTATGCACGCGCTGCTGTTCGATTTTAAGGAAAGGATTTTGGAGGAGTCGAAGCGTGTTTCCCCGTTTAACGTGACATTAGAACTACCTTGGATTTTTCCTTTCCACGTCTTATACAGGTGGAATAGTTGCGCGACATGTGTTGCACACGCGAAAAAAATGAGAAAGAACGTGGAAGTGGAGGAAAGTTGGCCGCCATCGAGAGGATTTTCTTCGAAATGCGCGATGCTCGGTTTAAACTTATCCCTGCCATTTCGCCAACCGACCACGTTTCCTTACGTTTATGAAAATCTTGCTGGATAAATCTAATGCTTCCTCCGTGGAAAAATGCTTCCTCCATTTTCTTTCCATTCTTGCATTTCACTTGTCTCCACGAGGATAGGCAGCGATTGGCGATAAAACAACAGAATCCCGCTTCAAAAAAAAAAAAAAAGAAAAGTAAGAAAGATTCAAGGGTGAAAATGGAAGGAATCGCGTCGAGACGACTTCGACGCGCGATAAACGTCGTGAAAAATGAATTACGCCCTAAAGGGTCCACGTGTACAACAAGTTTATCGCCTTCGACACGCGATACCGCCATAACTTCTCGTCCAAGGCTCATCCTCTTTGACCAACGGATTAACCAACTTGACGTTATTTATCATGCCAACCTCTGCTTCATTTCCTCCTTCGTTCGTTCCATGCTCGATTGCACGATCGAATATTTACATTTAGGGAAGAAAGGCTTGCCTTCCACGATTTTATTTTCTCGCGTGTTTCGTCTGAATTGGAGGAAAACGAAAGAGAGATCTTCGCTTCATCGCATTCAAAGCTATCGATTCATTCATTCATTTCCTCCAACGATGGATAAAGCTCTGTTATCGGGATAGCTTCACTGTTTAACTGAACACTGTTACAACCACAAAGAAGGCGACGGTGGATCAATGAATGATAATTTATTATCTAACCCTTGCGTAATTTCCTCGAACCAAAACATTCCACGCTTTGTAACGTGGTGAATTCATTCGCGAGCCAAAGGAGAAAGGATAAAAAAGAGACGATAAAGGGAGAGGAGAAAGCTCTCGTTCCATCGAGCAGACAAAAAGTCGCGGGGGTTGTTACACGTTCGAACACGTTGTCCGGCGAACGATTGCCAACGGCGTGCAAAATCGAGGCGTCGCGAGAGCTCTATTGTCGTCCACCACCGTTTAATCCACGTTAAATTTCATTCCCCTTACCCGAGTCGGAAGAGTAAAAAGAAAAAAGAGTACAAAAGGAAAAGAAAAAAAGATCGAGCGATTTATCCACCGATCCAACGAAGCATTATTGCAAGACCCTCCCTCCTCTCCCCAAAGTTGGGTGCTTTCGTCGGCCGGAAAACCGATTGTTCGATCGTCCTCGATTTTATAATCATCGGGATTAACGGGCGCCGGAGGGGAAGGTGGATGATCCCCCGGATACGGGGACAAGCAGGTCGGCCTAGCCGATGAATATGTATATAATCGGTAAACATGCATGGAGCGTGAATCGAGCCCCAACGTTTATTGGCACGCCAACGAACGTGCACTACAATTTCGATGATTAAAACCGCCCTACTTTGCACTTTCCCTGCTCGATCTTCGAGGCTGTGCGGATCGATCCGATTTCTGCGACTACAACAAGTGGTCCCTCGTTCGTTCAATCCTGTTTATTCTCTTTCGACCCGGGGATAATTCGCGAAGAAGAATAATTGGGCTGATCTTAACCTAGGCTTGTTTGCTTTCCATCAGGGGGGAGGCGGAGGGAGAAGGGAAGCAGATTTTTCTCGACGACGAAAAACGATGGTAAAAACCGTGGTGAGATCGTGCGAGCGAATTTTCCCGGATATATCGACTTTTCGCTGCAAAATATTTGCCTTTCATCCGAGGAGTTGCGGCATTTATTGCTGCAACCGCGTCCCACCGCGGGTTATATTTTATATTTATTTCGCGACGCGATGATAATAATTCAGGAACGGGGAGGGGGGGATAATCGAAACGACAAATAATGCGACGATAAATTTAGAGATCGCCCGTTTCTTTCTTTCTTTCTTTTTTTTTTTTCAACCGATTCAATCCTCGACCGCGAAAACATTTCGATCGCAAATATCCATTTTCGAAGAAATGGATATTTCTACAAGGATTCCCACCCCGACAATGGAATTTTAATAACGGCGCGGCTCGAGCGTAAAGCCGACAACTAATTTGTAACCGTACAACCTTTGGCAAGTTGAAACGCGTATCATCTTTTGCATTAAATATAAGGAGAGGCGGAGTTCGAAGTGGTGTCTCTCCCCACGTAACGAGCATGCTGCCTCGACCTCGGAGGATGGTCTCGGTTTCTTCGTCGATGGAATCGCGATAGGGGGTGCACACGAGTCGATGGATCTCTTCGCACCCTCTCCACCCTCGTTTCCAGCCCGTTGAACCGGCTACCTTGTTTCTACCCCTTGTCCACGTTCCACGCAGCTAAGCTTTCGCTGGATTAACGAGTGGTTCCAGTAATCTTATTAAACGGGGTTGCGTTTAGCGGGGTTTAATTCGTATATCGTCGGCTTGAAACGAGCCCGATCCTTAACTTTTTAGCGAGTGAACGCAACTCGGGAGAGGAGAAGAAGAAGAAGAAGAAGATTCGATATCGAAGGAAACTCGTTTTTATTCACATTTGTCGATTTTGATACAGCGAGAAGTTTTTTTCTTCGGAAGCCAACACTTGTGGATTTATTTTTGAAGAATAGAAACGAAAGAGAAGACTCTCACGTGTTTCGTGGAACGATATTCCGCGACGCGAGGTTCTTTTTAATAAAGAATCCGAAGAAAGAAAGGCGGAGGAGACACGTGTGGATTTCAATCTCGTTCCAAAGATAACCATCGGAAGAATTCATATTTCTAGGAATTATTACTCTTCGTTCCATTCTCTGGTGACGAACTCGAACAAGAATCCACCTTTTCGAAATTCCCGCGCGCGTTTCTTTTTATCCACGAAGGGGATGGAATCGAGATCGCGCCAAAATTATTGGCCCTCGATTTTCAATCGATAACGAACGATCGTTTTTCTTTCGTTTGAATCGAAAGAAAAACTGGGGAACTGCCTCCTGACAAAATATCGAGAAGTGGAGCGAAATTGGGGATGCTTGAAATTAAATAATGTGTTCAATAAAAGGCTCAATAACATGCGACATACGATGCAATCTTCCCCTCGTATTACATAAACGAATCGAGCCAGCTTTTCGAAGCCGTCCAAACTATCAAATTGGGCGCGATCGATGATGTTGTCGATCGAACGATTTCAAATTAAATTACAAGGCTACAAAGTGCAGGTGTATTCGAAATGTTGGAGGGGATTCTGAGGCTGAGGTTCCCTCCTTCTATATAAGCTCGATATAAGGTTGCCGCGATTTCAAGCGTGTCGAAGTGGGATCCCATGAATCGGCGATGATTGGATCGAGTTGGAGCGTTGGAAATAACGGCAGATTTCTGCAAGTTTGAAGCAAGAGAGATCCTCGAGAATTAGGTGAGATCCGCTCGAGTTGCAAGGAGTTGCAACGAATTCGCGCGGCTAGTTTGCAGCGAGGAGTTGGAGTGAAGGGAAAAGGGAAACGCTTCCAGGACGCGTGACACTCGCAAAGAACGGACAAAATCTCAATCGTTAATCGATTTAACAATTAATAATCTTGGTCTTACTTTACCCGATCGATCGTAACACGTGCGTTCTCATATATATGCGTCAATCAGGCTCGAAGCTAGGTGATTAAAGGGCACCTGAGGCTTGGTCGATTCCTACGTGATAAAGCTCCCTATCAATATATATATATACCCAGAAGGGGAATATCGGAAATAGAATAAGGGTCTATACGCGACGACGTTGATCGTGAATGGGAGGATTCGTATAATATAGATCATTCTAAGCAACGACATCGTGGCTTCCATTGATCAAAAGAGGAAATAAACGATAAACGAACGAACGAAAGTCGAAAAGCGATGCGTTTTCGAACCCTCGTTCCGTGTACCGATTCGTCCAACACGCGGAACATTTTACAACGTGCACGTTTCATACGCGAGGCTTGGAGGATGGCCAATGTCATAATCGAGATCCGATAATGGAAAATTTGGATAATCGAATCTCGGTTAACCGAGATGTTATTCCGCCTGGATCCCTCCCCACCGGAGATCCGGAATGGGCGTTCGTTTCGACGCCGCGCCACGGAAAATTTATTCGCGCGAAAAACGCACGAATACCGTGTGGCGCCGTTCGATCGAGCCGCGTTTCCATCGCGGGATCGGAGATCGATCGAAGCGTCGATCTGAGCGAGTGGAAAATTTGTTTCCTCCCTCGACTATCGGAGATCGGAGGTTTGTCTCAATTAGCGAGAAGTCGAACGATTCGGTTATATTTCCAGCAGGACGATTCGATATCATCGAATCTTGGGAAGCTGGGGGAAAGATGGAAACGGCGTGGCAAGGTTGAGGGACCGTGCCTCTCTCCCTTGGGACGGAAGTTGATGGAGTATTCAGAGGAAAACGGGGAACAGTGGTGACAAAGTTGATTCGACGCTTGTAATTCTTCCAGAGAATCCAAACTCTGAACGTTTTCTCCTCCTTCTTCTTAATTTTTTTATGTTCCATTCGAACGAAAAGAGGAGGCCGATATTAATTTGGATCAGACTCGTTACCTTCGCCATTATCTCATCCTCTAAGAAGTTGAAATATATCGCGAATACTCTTCGATATCAAAATCCCGTTTTTCGAACGAAACTTTTAAAAGAAAACACCGTAGATCGATCCGTATCCGATTTAATAAAATCCCTCTTCGAATAATTATTCTAAAAAAATCTCTAATGAAAAAAAAAAGGAAGATAAATAAAGGAATAAGTAAGCAAACAAAATATCGAAGGGGTCGGATCGATATTTCGTGGCCGTGATAATTAATCCGTGGTGCACAGGTCGCGAAACAGGACATCCTCGAACGGGTGAGGAGAAGAGAAGATAAGGCGTTCCGTGGATGGGTGACGGTGTAGGTGGCATCGCTGACCGTGTAGGGCGGCTGAACACTCGAGTTTAGGGGGATTGTTAGAGGGGGAGGAGGTTGCCGCCGAGCCGAGCCGAGCCGAGAGTTGGCGCCTGCGTAATACCGTCCCTGCCTACTTGTCAGCCAAGCGGAGCTGCCACCACCCTGCCCGCTTTTCCTCTCGCCGCTACTCGATAACAAACTTCGCCAGTACCAGTACTGGCACGGTACTCCGGACCGCCGTATCGTTCCAAACATCGCGCCCTTCTCGCCGCTCTCCTCGCTTTCGCCACTGGATATCGATATTCCTCCTCCTCCTCCTCCTCCTCCTCTTCCTCCTCTTCCTCCTCCTCCTCCTCCTCCTTCTTCTCCTCCTCCTCCTTCCTCCTCTGTCTCTCCCCCTCCCCCCGTCCCCCCGTTGTTTACGCGTACGTCGAGGACAAGCAGCAATCGTTTCCCAGTCGGAAATCGAGCGGATGGGGCCCCGAAGATCCGGCGGCGGCCTGGATCCGTGACAACTTGGAAGCCTGTTCGAGCTACGACCACGGTATATCGTCCTTTTCATCCACGGTTCATCCACCCAGTGACAAATTGTTCGCCTCCTCCTCCTCCTCCTCCCACGTTTTTCCTCCGCCCGATTTCCGCGTTCCGCGCTGGCCACGGAATTTCGTCGTGCTGTTTTTGTCGCGTGATTCATCGTCGGTGACGGTCAAGATCCCGCGACGAATACTCGCGGAAGAGAAGGAAAAGATGGGAGGAATGATGGAATGGGAAAAGAATGGAGAGAGAGGAGATTTTTGGGGGGCGTCGAGCATCGTCCGTCTCGAATTTCTTTTAGAAGAGAGATTTCTCGAGTGAAGAAAGGACCAACTGTTTGCGAGGGTTGCGTTTGTTATGGTGTATAACTTGTTGCTCGGTTTGTTGCCCGCAGAGTGGCCGGGATGATCGTGTCGTCGCAATTTTAAACTTATCGCGAGTCGAGGGATCGGTTTCTTTCCTTCTAATTCCCTTGCTTCCCTTCGGCCTCTCTTTCACGGCCGTGGATCGTGTTGAATGATCGACAAGTTTGGATCGACGAGTTTGGATCGACGAGTTCGATCGAAAGTTTGGTCGATAAAGGGCGGAGTGAGTGGTGGATCGACGGTGTTCTTCTCGGAGGAGAGGAGAGGAGAGGAGAGAAGAAGAGGAAGGATTCGTCATCGTGGACGAAGCTTCTTGTTATTCGAGGCTTAGGATGGCAAACACTAGCTTCCTTCCCTCTGTTCGCGATATTTGCTCGTTGGATTGTGCTCCGTTTCCACCTCCCCCCTCTCGGACAGATCCCAAGAGAAAATCGAAAATTTCTCTTTCGATCGAAAGTTCAGTGACACGAGAACGTACCTTTCGCACCTTCGTCACCGTTCAACGAGCCTCGTTTGAACTTGGAAGAGAGAAGAGGGAGGAGAGGGAGGAAAAAGAAAAAGAAAAAAAGAAGAATGACCGATAATACCCTCCTTTCGTTCCACGATTTGCATAGCGCTTAAAGCAAAAGGGACAAAGTACTCGAAGGAAGCGAAGGAGCAACGAGAATTGTTTGATCGTGCTCGACGAAAAAGGTGAGAGAAGGGAGGAAATCTGTGCGTGCATCTCTATCTCTCTTGCAATCTCCGATCTTCCGTTTCTCGATCTATATGCACGATCCATACCACGATCGTGATATAGGAGGAGAAAAAAAAAATCTCGTGATAGAGAGAAAAATCGTTTTTAAAATATCGATTTTAAAATACGCACTCGTATGTATAGTCTATTTTTTTTCTTTTTTTTTCTTTTTTCTTTTTAATACTATTCTGCAATTCTGATAATTTCTGGTGGTGGGATCCACGGTGAAAGAGGTTATTCACTTGCACGGGCGCGTTTCAATGGCCATCCACGTCACAGATATAAAATGGAGTAAGCGACAGGGTTGATCGTCGCTTCGAGGTGAGATGGTCACGGGTTTCAATTTCACGCGTCGAAATTTCGTGCTCCGTAACTCGCGTCTTCTCTCTCTCTCTCTCTCTTTCTTTTTCTATCTCCTCCCTAAAAAGTCGATCCCTCGAATCGGCCGACAGATTGAATCTTTCGTTCTCAGATCTCTCGTTTGTTGGCGAACGAATCTCGCAAAAAAAAAAAAAAAATAGAAAGGGATATGGCCGGGACAGAGAGAGAGAAAGAGAGAGAGAAAACATTCCACTTTTGGAAAGCTTTTGAATGAAACGCTTTATCGTTTTCCTGCCCTTTTTTCCCTGCCCTTCTCGTTATTTTTAAATGGGAATACGATTCGCGGAATTTGACGAGGCTGGCACTGAATCTCGTACCCGAATTTCATTCCTCTTCTCTCTCTCACGAAAAAAGGTTAACATCCTTTGAAGAACAATCGATTAGCCACTAATTTTTACACGATGATCGAAACTTTCCGACCGCGCGCTCCCATCATCTTTAATCCTCTTCCCTCCTTTCGAGATATTCGATTTCGGGATTTAGCCGCCCGATAAATTGAATTTATTCCGAGTTGTCCTCCGTAAGGGCGAACGTTTTTATCTCGTCGTCCACGGGATAAAAATTCCAGCGGAGGAAAGAAAGATCGTCTCGTATCAATGGAGAGAAGGGAGAAAAGGGAGGGAAAAAATCGAATCCTTGCGATCGCGAATACCGTTATCCACGAAATTATCAGATTTCGATTCTTTCTCGCCGCGAATCGCATCGTTCCTTCTTTTGATCTCGAGTATCAGTGATCTAAATCTCATGGATCTCCGAATTTCTCGCTCTTCCTCCGGCGGCATCGGATTCATAGATTGTCGGTCAGCTGACAAATTGAATTTTTCTTGGACCGAGAGGAAGGGTTCGTTTTATTTATTAAAATCCCGACGATCTTTGACCCTTGCATTTTCGAGTCGAGGACATAACATTTAGATATCCAAGTTTCATTCTCCCGAGAATCGAGCAATTACAATTACAATTACCTTCCCTTTTGACCGGCCTTTTTCCGTCCGTCCTTCTTGGATCGCAATCTCGTCTTTTCCCATCCCTCTCCTCTTCTTTCACTACGCTTTTCTCGTCCGCGAGCTCCCCCCCAAAGCTCTTCTCCCGAAGCGACAGCGGTTGTAACCACCGCTATCTGGTGAGTTTTCCCATTAAAGGGACACACATGATTGCTGTTTGCCCTCGCTTTCTCGAATCACCCTGGCCAGATTCTTTTATTCGTGGTGTAGAATCGCGCACACATCGTAATTACCAGTTTCAGAGGCCCCTCGCGGGGCCAAGATTCAGCGAAATCGTTCCATTTGACGAGAACCTATTGTCGTTTCCCTCCCAAGCTTCGACGACCGCAACTTGGACGATTAATCGAAAATTGGTGTAGACAGACGGTGGTCTTTCTTTATGTAATTGCTCGATTTTTCCAAATATTTGATCATCGGACAAAGTATCGCTCGTCGAACGAGTCAACAATTTTCTTCCCTCCCCCAACGAGAATTCTTCTTTCGTTTAGTTTCTCCGGTTTAGTGGGTCAATAATCTTAACGAGATAGGGGATGATGTTGGACATGATCGTTTCTTCTTTATCGATGAAGATAAGACTTTCATTCGGGAAGAATAATTTCAATTTCCACGATATCTGCAATCCCTGCTCTTTAAAGTTAACGAGTCACACTTTTTTAAACTTTTATGAAGAGATTTCTTTTTTTTGTTGTGGCTACGTGAAATATTCCTCGAATCCCTTCCGAGATACTCTTTCCGGATCTCGTATCGTTTTTTAAAATTCCATCGCGGATCCTCCTCTCCGATGCATCGTCGAAAGAATAAGAGAAATTCGATGTGAGGCCGATGGGCTGGACCCTTTGTCAGCCTCTCGACCGGCGATTATTAAAATTTATTGGTTTATCGAGCATGATAACCCTCGCTCGACGGAGCGTAAGGTGGTGATCGGTGGATTAAGAAAGGTCGTTAACAGGGTCACCTTTGTCCCACCATCGCGCGCTAGAAATACTTGAACGTTTCCGACATAAGGGGAACAATTACGCGTTGCATAAGGTGTTGCGATGACTCGATCTTCAATTTCATCTCTTTCAAAAAAGAAGAAAAAGAAAAACAGAGAAAGAAAGAAATTATCGAAGAGAAATTTTATCAATTTTCATTTTTCTCAAAGTTTCTACTCGGCTTCGTAGAAACGAAGGAACGATATAAGAATATTTTAACATTCCTCGTGCTTTCGTCCTATTTGCCTTTCGTTCCGTTCATTAACCGCGGTCAGAAATTCCTCTCCTTGATCCCCTTATCGGATTCAATTCGCCTTATCGGCCTACAAAAATTCCTGCAACGACTTCATTCCCGAGGAATGATTTCCTTAATCCACGAGGAGGGGAGGGAAAATAGAAGAAAAATTGGAAGAAGAATTCGACGTTGGAAGTCCGTTGTGATGGACGATTTTAAATCGCCACCGAGCAAATTAATCGAGGGAGCCCTCTCGAATGTTGAATAATCATCACATCGCCGACGTGTATTAATTGAAACTCGATGAGAGGATTAAGAACTAAGTGGCTGGTTGACCTTTTTGCTCGAGACGTCTTTTTCGTCGGACTGAATTTCAGTCTTTTCTTTTCTCCTTCCTCTCTCTCTCTTTCTTCGTTTTTCATTTCGACATATGGCTCGTCGTTATGGCTTTTCGTTTGATCGAAGCGAGGGAATTGAAAACTGTAAAAGTTAATTGCAAGCTGAATCGTCTACTCACCGATTCGTTAGAAAGAGGATCTTATCTGGTGGAGTGTATGATATTTGTAAGAAGATTTTTCGAAAGATTTCTCGAGCGTAGATATTTTCCTCCTAGGATGGGAGGATTTCGAGACAAGCAATAACAAGTAATAACTTTATTCCGTCTATTTCGCTCTCTCCCTCCGAAAAAAGGAAAAAGGGAAAAAGGATATCTCGAGATTCAATCGAGAGTTTTTTCGATCTCCATGAAAAGCCACTCCTCACCGTAACGGATCTCCGTTCAAAGAGTTATTTCCGCGAACGATTTCGAATTCCATCCGTGAAATAATTTTCCCCGGCCATTCTCTGGCGGAGCAAACATCAACACGTTCACCTCAAAGCCAACCCGCCCCCCTCTCCTCCCCTCCGCCTCCGCCAAATCTGCCGTGCTTGGTCACAAGTTTATGAGGTTGAACCCTTCGTTTTCCACGATAAAGGGAAAGCTGTGGCCGCAAGTTTTAACAACTCACCTTTTCGAAAATCAAAATCACGTTTTTCCGAAAACGTACAGAAACGTTACCTTTTTATAGGAACCCTGTGTAAATCCTTTTCCTCTCTCCTCTTCCCTCTCCTCTCTTCCTTGAAACACTGTGATTATTCTAGAGAACGGATGGAATGCCTCGAAGAGCAACGCGATTATCTAATACGCATAGATGGCAACGGATATCCCGTAGAAAGAAAAGGGTTGGAAAGATAATGAATCCGTTCCTCAATGCGATGGATACGATTTAAAGAATACGATTTCGAACACACAGATTTTGAAGAAAGTCTTTTCTCTAGAACAGTCTCAGCGGATAAAAACCCTTTTTCCACCGCGTCCCTGCACGTCGAAGGGGGAGGAAAAGGGGGAGGCCGTGGCTGTTACTTTCAGCTGCCGCTAAAACGGTGGCCGACACTGTAGATTATCGGCCGTCGTGATTGGGTATTCGTCCGAAATAAATGGCCGCTAATGGTATTTCTGGTAGGTGTCTCGGCCGATAATGCGGCACGGGTTAAGCGTTTAAAGGGACGAAAACGCGCCTAAACCCGTTCGTGGTCCCGCTAATGATTCAAACGTTTTAAACGTTTAATTTGTCCACCCTCTGCGCGGGTGTGGGCTCTGGATCGTCGTTCACGGATCGACGTGGCAACGGAACAAGGCATCCCACGAGGCGAGGGTCGTGACGGATCGGACACCAACGATAATGCGTTCCGCCGTCCGCTGAGATTGGACCGCTTCGTCGAGATTTCAGGTATGAGATAAATTTTAGGAAACGAGATGCTCGCGTGATTCGTGATTTTTCGCCCCCCTTTTCAAACGAATTTTCGAACGGACGAGACGAGAAAAATATCGGGGGTGAGAAAATATCGAAGATGAGGTTCGTACTTTTTTCTTTTCTCGAGGAATTAATTTAACTTTGAACGGAATTCGGTATTTCTTCCGGAAGAATTGTTATTATTTGTTTGAAAAGAAAATTATATTTATTTGTTATAAAAGGGAAAAATTTTGCAGGAAGTGAATCGTGTAAATATGTTAAAATTATTGTTAAATTTAATGATGGAATGTTAATACTTTTTTATCGCGTGTTTTTTTTCCCCATAATATTTTTGTAACGAAAAATCCGAGGATCGATGGCAAATCGGTTAAAGGGGAAGAGAAAAATACACGCATAAATTGTGCGAGATCCGACACCTGTGCTCGAAAAGTGTAAAAATCTCTCGAGCCGGTAAAAAAGACGCGTTCGACGAACCGTGGCATCGTATCATTACTTGTCAACAACAGAGACATTCCTTTTTTCCTTATATATTATATCGATATCGAAGTCTGTTTCGGTTTCCGTGTTTATCCGCTCGTTAATAATTCCACGAATTTCGAGCTCGAGGCGAAGGTCGTAACCATAATACGTCGCGACCGTTCGGTGTTTAGTCTTTGTCGAGACATCGAACGGTGCGGACCGATATATTTCGTCGCAGTAAAATTTTCAAATATTCGCGTGTGCATCGCGTTTCTTTTTTTCTTTTTTTCTTTTTTTTTTACGATTTAATTATTTTTTTATCGATTGTTCACGCGTCAAAAGTGTCGATTTTTTATACACGAGTGCGTAGTGCGTCGATAATGCCGCCCCCTTCGACGACGTTTTTTCGTCCGTTTTTTAATCGGTACGTAAATATTCGATCGACTATTTTATAATATTCAATATCGATACGTTTATTTTTTTGATAAGTTATTCACAACGTACGTTTATTCTCGTGGAAAAAATTGTCGAATACGGGGATCGCTCGTTTTCTCGAACGAATATTCTTATTAACCTTTCATGCAAATCTTTTAATTCAAAGGTAAAAAGCGTATATACGATTTATAATATCTAAATAGTTTCGTTTCGAAAACGAGATTTGTTATTTCATTAAAAATTTGTTATGCGACGTTGAGTGTGAAAAGGTTAAAAGAATCCTTACCTCTCTCTCTCGTTTGTTCCCGTGGAAAATATCGTCGAATCATCGAGCATTTTTTTATTTAATCCTTTCATGATCGAAATTTTATTTATTTATTTATTTATCTCCCCATCATCAATAGTAGAAACACACACGATAAAAAAGGCTAAAGTTTTTTATCGAGAGAAAATTTGTTGCTTAATTAATAAATAGTTACACGCAACTGTTGAGCATGAAAGGGTTAAAAAAAAAAAGAAAAAAACGACGTATCTCCAACAAATAATCCCGAACTAAATAATTAGGAACAAATATTTTTTTTTTTCCTCCCTTAATCGAAAAAGAAAAGGAATCGTAACAAATACGAGCGTTCGTTTCATTTAGAGAGAATCCCTTCGAATCGAAACGAGTCTTTTCTCTCGCGTTTTTTCCTCCCTCCTCCCCCTCCCCCCCTCCTCCCCCACGCTAGTAACAAAGAAATTTATGCGTTCTAGTTCGAAGCTTTCATTCATTCATTCAAGCATCGCCTTCCATTTGGCCGTGCTCGATCGAGAGAGGCGTCCGGTTACCAATTCCAAAGTCAACGAAGCTTTGTTATTCGCGGGGAAATCGGCTAATTGCGTCGATAGCTCCGTTTCATTAGCGACCAAGCTATCAAACCGCTATTTCGCCATTGAATAGCGGGGATTCATCCCATTTGAGCTAATAATAAACGGGATTTTACGCGTTCTCGATTCGGAGGATAGGCGCAAATAAGCGTGTGAATTTCGTAGCGATCTCTCGCGCGAGTTGTTTGTAGAGATCGAAGGAAAAATCCTTCCCTCTTTCCTCTTTTATTCGATTCGAATCTCGTTCCTCTGTTCTATTTCGATAGTTTTAGTATCGTTTTCGCAACAGTTTCGTAGAATTATTCTTCGTAGGATTATTTAAAACGATGCAACTTTATTCGGTTTCGATTGAAATTGGAAATCACGTGTTCTTACGCGTAATCGTCATTTCGTCTTCGAGAATAAAATTTATCTCAAGATAAAATTGAGGGGTCCGGTGAAAGTAGGATACATATTTATAAATGTTGGAAAATTTTAGATTAATTGTGGCATCTCCTGCTGCCCAATCATTATTTCATTTTCCTTTTTTTTAAATTCATAATAGCGAAATTTCTGTTTCTATTACAATTATACACGCGAACGACCGTTTCCCTACTTTTAATTCCAGTGCAAGAGAGAAATATCTCGCGGAATTTTCGTTTTAATTGAAACACGGTTTCGTAAAAAGAGAAAGAGGAAGAAGAAAAAAAAGTAAATGACAAAATATAACTAGTACTATTATTTTTCATAAAACTCTCGAAACCTCGTAAAACTATTATAGCTCTTTCTCCCCTTTCTCTCTCTCTCTCTCTCTCGCACTAGATCCCTCGATCAAAAACAAAGAAAATTATGACTCACGACTCGTTGTAAACGTTATAAACACTCGAGCAAAAACACTGCCAGCCAAATAGCTCTATTTCCAAGAAATATCGTAGGAACGAAACAAAACCCAGGTTCCCACGAATATATTCCACGAATTATATTCGTCAGCTTGTGTACATCTTTCGAACACATCGTCAACAAAAAAAGACGCACGATATCGTAGTCGATGAATCATTTATTTTCGCAAATTTTCCAAATCGAACGCGTTCGTTCTATCCCTTATCGCAACAAGGCAGGGAGGAGAGGGGAAGAAAGATGAAGGGAATTTTCTCGCGGAACGCTCGTTCGTTCGGGGGGGATAAAGAAGAGCGAGGTATCCGTGCGCCGACAGCCCTTATTCCTTTAATCTAGATCTCGCGCGTTGCACCCTTTTTTAAAGCCCTCTCTGGAAAGAAACGAAAAGAAAGACGGCTAACTTGTTGAATCCACGCGTTTCGAAAAGATGAAGCTTCGATTCTTCCTTTCAAAAGTCACTCAGTCAATCAATAATATATTCGAATAGTTTTCTTTTCGGAATTTTCATTTTTCGAAAACAACATGAAATGGTTGTAAAAATTCGTTGCAAATTTTAATTAAATTCGCGCAAGATCATCTTTTCGATTCTTTCGAAAAACCCCTCGTGAAATTTCTCCCCTCTTTTTTACGAATAATAATAATAATAATAATTCAACGAGGTCCGATGTCGCGCGTTTCCAATACCTACTATAAAGGGATAATTGGTTCGCCCGATAGAATTTGCATCAGAATTCCATTGCAATTCGGGGGAGGGAAAAATACGGAGGAGGGCAGGGGATGCATTGTATTCATTCATTAAGAGTTCTGAAATCTCGTTCACTCGGGGCACGGATGATACAATTTCGCGAGGCAACAATTCGATGATTTCTCCCCTGCCTTTTCCTCTCTATTTTCATTTTTCCTCTTTATTTACGCTCAATTATGGGGGAAAAAAATATCGAAAAATTCGTAGACAGAAATTTTTAGAAATTTCTATTCCATTCGCCCCAATGTCGAATGATATTTAACGAAACAAACGAATGAACAGCGTTTCAAGGCGAACAGCTTCCTCCTCCTCCTCCTTCATTCGTTCAAATTCTCCAAGATTCCTTGTTGCTTTTTATGCTTCTCTATGCACGTTCTTTCGTGATATCGTCGACGTAAAACTATAAAGAATCGGGATAGAAAAGGAGAGAGAAAGAGACGCGTTGACTTCAGATCGACGACGAGTTTTATCACTGCTAGTATCAACTCGTGAAGGGAAACTAGAGATTAGAGAAGTAATTTTTCGATATTATTTTATCGTCATCCATTCGCAAAATAATTAGGGGTTGATCGCGTCGAAATATTATCGATAACGAAAATTTCCAGCCGACTCTTATCGGGGTGAATGTAACTGTTTATTTAACCCGTGTGCAACGTGGCAAGTCACAGGTTGGACGTGTAGGGTGTAGCGTGTAATTTAACGGGCAAATACATTCGGAAATTTATTAATCAAAGTCATCCAGCATTCGTCGATGCACACCCATCGTGACCTATCGATCCCGCGGCGCGAACGGTGTTGGCGGATTATTTCGATGCCTCGTTAAAATAGAACTTGGTACTTCGGGAATAATGTAGCCTATCCAGTCATTCGCGAAAATAGATCCTTTCCTCCTTAGAGTTATTTACACTGTGGATTTTTATACACGCGAATATATATATATACATATTTTCACGTGTTACGTGTTTTTTCGATGTTAATGTTACTTAGAATATACACGTACAATATTATAAAAATCCGCAGTCCAGTAATTAACAACTTTTTCGGTTAAGGAGGAAATTGTGTATCGACTGTAATTAGAATAGAAATTATGGGGGGAGGAGGGGAATAGCTTGTATTTTTCTATTTTGCTTTTGCAAGGCGAGCTCGTGTAATTATCGTTGGAAAAATAAAAAGGAAAAAGCGAAAAGCAAAGAGGGGAAGGGCATGAAGTTTTCACGCGATCGCGCAAGCGTGGTGAGATCCTCGTCTCATAAGAGAATTATCGTGACAATAAATAGCCGTAGATAATGGGAGGGGGAGGATGAAACGAGAATACAACGACGCGGCATAGCTTTTACGAAACGATATAGAAAGTTTACAACTGGGAATTAGTAGGGGCGGTCACCACCGAAATGCATGGATACGTTGCATAATCGATACGGCTATTGTACCTTTTCCAACGATAATATCGGTTACACCGCGTATACGAGATTTCTCTTCAACGCAAAAACCGTTGCAATATAGAGGCTCTTTCTCCCTTTATGGGCCAAATGGCTGACCCTTCCCATCATCCTATTTCCTTTTATAACTTGGACTAACGTATAGAAGGAGGAGGAGGAGGAGAGGTTTGTCCACGGAAAGAATAATCAAATATAAATAAAGGATTCGGTAGAAAAATAGTAGAAATACATTTTCTTTTCGAAATCGAAACGGATACAAGGAAAGAAGAATACGTTGTTGGGGATTTTCTTTCTACAACTTCTCAACCCTTTATGAATACTTTCGAATAATATGTTTCGAAAAAGATATATATTTTTTCCAACTAAACATCTTCTTTTCCATTCTCTTTCTCTCTCTGAAACGGAAAATTTCACAACGTGATCTATCCTCGAAACGATGGTTTCTCTTTACATCTTTAATTATCTTCAATCATCGTCCAAAGATATTCCGTGCTCGCCTCCTCTTTCCTCTTTTCCATCCGCGTTCGGTTTGTGTTTTCCATTACCGGCCGATTCCGCGAAACAGACGAGCCTTTTCGAACTCGTCACAGTAATTATCGACGTATCGATCGTAGAAAGTGCATCGAGCATCAAACAACCCCCGAATTATGGGAGCGTGGTCGAAAGCGTTCATCGATCATCACGGTTATATACGAGCACTTTGACGTGGCGCAATTCGCCGGGAATAAATGCGCGATATCGTAAAATAGAGCCCCGCGGATACGGTACCATTTCCTGGAAAATATCTCGGTTTTTCAGAGCGGACGTTACTTTCGAAGGCCGCCTATCACAAGTTTGCTAGAAGAAATCGTCGGCAACTTATTTTTCGACCAAGTTTCGATTGCTCGAAACTTTAAAACGACGTATCTCTTCTTCCCCCCCTCGAGAATATTAAAATTATTATCTTATCTTCAAGAAACACAACACATTCCTTTTCCATACAACATATTAAAATCCGGGAAACGAAACATTTTATCCGCTCGTAATTCAAAGATGTTTCTTTCCAAACTTTCATCCCCGGCGAAACTGATTCTCATCTCTCGTCGTCGAGATGAGAACGATCTTTCTCAAAATCTTTCTCCTCTTCTCCCTTGGAAGAACGAAATCTTGGAGAAACGTTAGGAACAAAATTCATCATCCCCGAATCTGGGGATCGCGACAAATTTCAAGGCCGTGATTTTCTGCTCGTTTGAGCGGAGTCGAACGCTCATCGATCACTCGGAAGTTAAATGCATCGGTGCGTGCGTCTCCCCTCCCCCCTCTGCCCAAGTTTGCCCGTGCAAACTCCGTGCAACAGACATTGCGTCAGGAAATCGATTCCAGGTAACGCGAAGGTTCGATGTCACTCGTACGACGGCGATGGAAACGACATTTACCTTGGTGAAAATTGGACCGTCGTGCCACGTCCCGCCACCTTCTTCTTTCCCTCCCCTCTCTCTCTCTCTCTTCGTCGATTTCCCGTCGTGAACCGCGTCGAGCGTGTCGTTCCCCATTGTCGAAAAGACGGAACACGGTTTTCACATTCGATTAAACGGCTCCGCGCGCGGAATAATGGATTCTCGGATTTCTGCCCGTTATAAAGTGGCCCTTCGCCGCCCATTTAAACCTCCCTCTCTCTCTCTCTCTCTCTCTCTCGAGAGAGAGAGATCCCGTTTAAACGGGACGTTGTCGTAGGATGCCGTTTCGTGGACCGTAAAGGTGCTAAACCACCGTGCGTGTTTTAAATCGGCCTTACTTACGGTTACTCGTCCTTTACTCGTGTAAAGCAAGTTCTCTCGTTGCCGTTGGGAGTTTTAGCTCAGTTTGTTCCAGTTGTTTCGCAATTGCGCGGCTATGTTACGCGGTTCTCGTTGATCGTGTCAAGCATCGGTATTATGGAAGTTGTAATAGCCGCGTTAATTAGTTAACGAAACGTGTTTAAAGTTTGACGACAGGGGAGGAGAGGGGGGAAGGAAGGGTTAGGCCATGGATTATTAAAACCGGTGGGTTGACGCATCTGTCCGAGGAGGAAAATTGATTAAAGTTCAAGGGGATGTAAAAGGATTTACCTTTTATTGTATTATCTCGTTGAGAAGTATTCTTTTCTTTTCTTTTTTTTTTTTTGTAAGTAAAGGTATATAAAGGTATCTCCTCGTCGAAATGGATTGTTAAATCGCGAAAATTGAAGAATCATCTTCTATCCGTATGTTATCCACCTGAAATGGTTGTCACGCGTGAATGTGTGTGTGTATGCGATTCATGAATTTTTTATATTTGCCGCATCCTGGCGATACGGTTTCGAATACGGTTCGAATCTAAATAGAATATATAGTATTTTATCCGTGGAATCAAGCGTGGAATGAGGTAAGCCACCTTTTCGAATCGAAAAGATACCTTTTCTCTAGACGTGGAAATCGAACACGAGACAAAGGGAGAGAGAGAGAGAGAATCTAGAAGAAAGAAGAAAAAGAAGAAGAAGAAGAAGAAGAAGAAGAAGAAGAAGACAGTGGATCTCGGATATTATCATAGAAATAGAATTTTTCGAGCAGGTCGAAAACGTTCTCGAAATATAGGCAACTCGAGTTAATTTATGCGCTCGTTTCGTTTCTCTCTCTCCCTCTCTCTTTTAAATATGCCGTGTACCGAAACGATACAAATTTTTCAACCGTTCCTTTAATTTGTCGTGAAAACGGGTGAAAATTCATCCACGTTCGGATAAAAGTAAGAGAATTTTTATTTCCACCGCATCCACCGGTCGCGCACCGGCCTCTCCAACCGTATCCTTTAGTCGATTACGCAAATTATTTTTAATGCTCCCCTCGCTCCGCTCCGGAAACTTTTTAAAACAAGCACGCCCCGCGATAATTTTTTAAACGCGGCCCGCGTATCAAATTAAATTATCGGACGAAATATTCCACTTAAACATCACCGTTCCCTTCTTTCTCGACCATCGGATCGGATAAACTTGACAATGAATTATCTTCCCTTTCTTTTTCTCCCTTTTTTTTTTTTTCGATACGTCTATTAACGAACATCCCATCGCGTACGTACGCGGCATAAAAAAATCGATGAAACCAGCGTTTTTTCTAAATTTAATTCCCGATTTTTTCTCTCTCTTTTTCAACAAAAATTCATCGAGGTATATATATATATATATATATATATATATATATATATATATATATTTATTCACTCTCGACTCTCGTTTCATCTCGACTTCGCCATTACGCCATTACCTTTTATCACGCGGTCACAACGATTATTCCTTGGACAGAACGGAATTCCCCAGAAATGAGGGGCAGGGAGGGAGGGAGGGCAACAATTTCTCCATTATACGGCGCCCAAAAGTCCCTATCTCCGGAAAAGTGGACTCGTTTCGCTTGATTTTCCGCCCCAATTCTGCCTCAGCTGTGAATGGCGCGAGACAATTGCCGCGGATTTCGCTTCTAATTATTGCGGTTACAGTAATCCAGACCGTTGGCGCGTTTTACGCGAGCCTCTGGATTTACGAGGATTCGCGGAAGGAAGGTGCCAGTTGGACGTACCAATTTGTCACTGGCCGAGCTCCAGCCATCTTTTCCACGCGATTTTCCCATACATATTTGTCACCCCGTGTGAGAAATTAGTTTAAATCAGATCAACTTTTCGCTCGAATGCTCGTTTTCGAATTTCTTAAGGAGAGGGGGATGGATAGAAAGATTAATTAGAGAAGAAGAAACGTTTCCTCGAGGATCGAAGAAGAACAGAATTTGGAAATTGGACGAACAATTTTCAAGAGCGTATTATATATTAGTTTAAATTAAATCAACTTTTCACTCGAATGCTCGTTTTCGAATTTCTTAAGGAGAGGGGGATGGATAGAAATTAATTAGAGAAGAAGAAACGTTTCCTCGAGGATCGAAGAAGAACAGAATTTGGAAATTGGACGAACAATTTTCAAGAGCGTATTATAAATCGATCGGAAATAGTCGATGGGATATGGGACGCGTATATAATTTGACAATCAATTACCGGTAATTCCCTTACACTTTGCATCCCTATATTTCGAATTAAATTTATCTACAAAGTGATGTGATAGTTGATTCGTTGTTAATTAATATTCGATTAATCCGTATCGTTTAAAATTAATTAATCGTGGGGGATGATCCTGTTTATTTCGAAACAATCGAAACGAAGGAACGACAGAACCGACAGATGCAAGATTCGTGGGAACGGAAAGATTCCCAAGAATCCCTTCTTTTTCGAGACGCGACTCAGCTTGGATCTCTCCGTTGCCAATTTCTCGCTCGATCATCGTTGCCCTCTCCGATGTTTCTCCACCACGTTTGCGGTACATGAAATTATTCACAGAGCGAGGGGGGAAACGTCGGAGATTCCCCCTTTTATTAAATCGAGTCCCTCCTCCATCTCGGCCTCGTTTAATCTCGCTGTTGGTCCAGCGGAGACGTGGCGTGCGTGAAATTCTTAGCCGCATTCTGCATTCTCGATTACGCGTTCCCGAGACTCGTCCAATCCGCGAATCGTTGTTAGTCCGCCGCGACGATGAACGCGTTTCTCCGTTAATGGAGAGATGAAACGAAATTTCTCGTATTTCGTCACTAGTTTCGCTCTATTCTCGACCGAATTATTTCGTTTTCCATTCGCGGGCAAACCCTGTTAACCACGACGATTGTTTAACGAGAGGAATGGCTGTTTGGGAAAATCGTCGGACAATGGGCGAAAGATTGGAATGGGTTAACGGTCGAATGAACGACGAACGGTGGAGAGAACGAGTACAGATTTGAATTAGCGACAGGAAATATATTTGTCCGTACTTTAAAAACTAACCGTGCGACTTGTCGATGAGAGGAAGCAAAGAAATGTCGAAGGCCTTCGCGAGAAAGGAACTTCGTCCAACGAAAATGTTATCCCCCTGTTATCGTCTATGTCTCTCCTACGAGGGGTCTACGAGGGACAAGATACCCCAATATCGATGTATCGTTAATACTCCATCCCAGAGTCGATCAAACTTGGTGGCTCCGTTTCATCAGCGTTGCCCCGGGAAAAGGGGAATAATTAATGATCCCGCTCCTCCCTGTGTCATTTAAATTAAAACAATTTCAACCCCCACCCTCTCATGTTTGCCGGAGGATCGTCACAAAGCAAAGGGCAAACCTGGTTTAATTTAATAAATTCTCCCCGGAATCGACGACTTGTATTAATTACCGTTGATTATCGCCCCATATATACATATATATATATACACGTGCGTGTAATCGGCTATCTATTTTCCGGCCGACGAAACGATACACCCCGTGTCAAATAATAATAACCGTCACCTGGTAATTTCCTTTGAACAGGGCAACCGCGATAAATTAATTTGCTCGAGACAGGGAGAGTTTGCAATTTCGGCAAGCGTTTACACGATCCGTCTCGCGGATGGATGCTGGGGATCGGAAGTGGAGAATTATAAAATTCGATCATTCAATTCCGCGGAATTGTCGGTATCGATCGCACGAGAATTCGTTGCTCGTATTAATCTGCCTCCACCCCCTCTCGCCCCCTTCTCTCGTGTAGCCTCATTGTTTAATCGAACGACGCGACGAAATTACCGGATGGTTATCATCGTTGAGAGTCACTCGGTCGAATGATTAACGAATAATTACGCGTGGAAGTAATTCGCGAGCGAAAGTGTCGATGATAGAAACGGTCGTTCGTTTTTCACGGTTGAACGAAGGAAAGAGAAGAGAAGAAGTCGCGGATGATTTCGTCGTTTCCTTTTTCCTTTCACGTCGAGATGAACGATACCGCCATTGTACGACGCGACGAAATTTGTCGCTAACGTCGTTCCCTAGTTTTTCTCCTTTCTTTCTTTCTTTCTTTCTTTCTTTGTAAATATAGTCGTATCGAATAAATGTTGCGCGTAACGCAAAGGGGGAGAGGAGAATGTGTCGTGACACGAGCGACGGTGTGAAAAATGCTGGAACCAGAGGGGCGTGAAAAGGTTGGGTGTGACTGCGAAGATGGGGATGAATGGCGGGAATGACAGGGATATCTCGGGGTTGAATCGACGTTGAATTTTTTTCGGCTGACGATTATATCGTGTATTTTGTATCCGTATATTAGAGAACAGGGAAAAAAGGAGAAAGAGGAGAGAGGAACGAATCTATGGAACGATTAGATCGACAATGTCGAGATCGTGCGATTTTTTCGGGGACGAAAAATTGATTTGAAATCTCATTTCCGATGTAAACCTGTTGAAAGAAATTGAAGGCGTAATTGTTGCGAAACGCACACGGCCAATAACGCGAAAGGGCAATAATTATAAATTGGATCGGGGCCAATTTTTGTAGATTAAATTAAACGAAAGAGAGAGAGAGAGAGAGACAGTAAAAGGTGCTTGCGTCGAGATTCGTTTTTCCATTTATTATTACGTAACAGAGTTGTTAATGGTTATTTAATATATTTATAATTTAACGTGATATTTTAACTGGATAGCAGAAACGTAATTAAAACGTAACGCGTTTAAAAGTCTTTCTCAACAAGTTTCCAGAATTTCTAATTATACATTTTTCGCGATCGAAAATAATAACGGATATAATGGTTATGATTATGATGATGATGATGATGATGATGATGATGAGAATTACGGAATGAGAGGAGGAGTGAGAGAGAAGGAGAGGATGGAACGAAGGAGTTGGGAATTGGAACTCTTTATAATTGTAAACGGTCGTTGAAACAAAGTTGAAACAGCGATCTATTCTCCCCGGACAAGAATAATTAGAATAGCTGACCGGTTAATAATAGGTAACAGCTGGTAACGGTATAATCTGGGGATTGCTTACAGATACAGTTGCGAAGATATATAGTAATTAATAGGGAATGCGGTAACCACGATAACCCTTTATCTATCCTTACCACCGATTAATAGGATTAATCGTAATAATAATAATAATAATAATAATAATGGTAATAATAATAATCATCGCGTTGGTGGTTATCGCAAAAACTTACACGTGTCACGCGTTAACATGGCACATAGATATTATTTTTTTCACGATCGTAAAATCGATAATTGTTAAAGTGTAAAACGGAAGGGAAATTTCTTTCTTTTTTTTTCCAACTAATTCGTTTTAATTGGAATTAAAAAAGAAAAAAGAAGACTCGTTATGAAAAAAAGTATTCGACGATAAAGAGAATTTCCGAGATCGATGTGGGCAGCATCGGCGTTTTTACTAATTTTGGAAAATAATTTTCGAAATTAAATATCCGTTTGTTAGAATTTGCGGGAACGAAAACCGGTTTTATAAATTTTGTAAAGGTGTCCCTGGAGCGTGGCATGGACAAACACGCGAGCGAGATGGCTACTACGCGTGGCTTTGGCTCCGTGATTGGAACGTTGTGTGTGTGTGTGTGTCTGTGTGCATATATTTTTTTAAACAAATTAGCTTGTAACGCGCGAGAATTTGTTACATATTTCTGAAATTAATTTCGAATGTTTACGGATCGATCGTAATACCAGAAAATTCATGATGAAAACGGCGTGAACCCATCGCGTATATACGCGTAGATGTGCGTGTACGAATGAAAAATAATTTCGAGAAACGAGACGAATTTTATTCTCCTCTGTGTGTGTGTATTGTTTTAATATGAACCATACGTGTATACGTGTATATATACATGTATATATGAAAATTGTTTCTCGATCATTGTTTCACCTTGCGTGGTTGTTATTTAATCGTCTAGCTCGCGAAACAATTGGACGGAAATAATTTTTACTCATCCAGACATTTCTTCCTCGTTGATAATTATCGTTCTGACCGTTCTCTTTCTCTCTCTCTTCCCGTGAAATATTTATTTCATGCGCGAAATGCTCTTGTAGAATTAATTGTGGGAATAATCTCGATACTTGTCGAACCGTAATTACAATTTCGCATATTGTTAGCGGACCGTATCGAGGGTTTAATTACCATAGGCAATGTTAAAACGTTTCATCAACGATATTTCAAGTTACAGATCTCGATTAAGTGTTTATCGTGCATAATTTCTCGATATTTCTAAACACCGTTTCCGTTTATCAAACTCTCAATTATCAAAAAAACTCGATGGGAACTTATTTTCGTATCCGCCCGCGGCGTCCTGCCTTTCAGTCTTCTTAAATTCAATCTTCGCGCGACAAAAGGAAGAAAAGAGGGAGAGAGAGGAGGAAAATCAAAAATTACCTCACCTCTTTCCAATTATTCTTTTGTCAAAAAGGCAATAATCCCTCTCGCAGCTCCCATATCGTTTTTTTTCATCTCGTTCTTTTCTTTTCTTTTCCTTTTTTTCTCCCCCCTCATCCACAATGGACGAGCGTAATAAAATCGCATAGAGGAAATCTGCCGCTCTCTTAGCCGCATCATAAAATGTGGTTTTGCATTTTAAACGAAAAATAATGCAAATGAGTTGGCACGAGTTTGGACAAACCGCGTTGAGGCCGCGCGACGACACAAAAATTTCGTACACCGATGCTGTTGCACGCGCGAGAGAAAAATCGTTTGGAAAAATTCTTCTTCGTCTCGAGAGAGAGAGAGGGACGAGCTTCTATTTTGCCACTTCCGTTTTCCTTTTCGGTTGGACAACACGATCGGCAAACGATCGGTGTACGCGAAGGAAATATAAAAATGGAAACGTCGAAACGTTGAATGTGTGCATCATCGTCGTAGCAACCTCTGAGCTCTCACGTCCGATGAAATACGAGTTCGTGATCGGTAATACGTTAAAAGCGATCGTTGAATTTGTTATTCATGAGATGGTCTGCGCACCTCTCAGCTGTCTGCCACGTTACTCGTTCGGGCTTAATTACACTCTGGTATCACGTTGCGTTTTCATTGAAACGTGGCACATAGAAATTGGCGGGGTAGAAATGAAATTAAGAAGATTGATTAATGAATACGTTCGATGTATAATAGAGCGCGGAATTTTTTCGAATGCGCGTGTGCACGTGTGTGTATATGTTTTAACGAGAAGAATTATAAGCGAACGAATAAACAAAAAGAAGAAAGAAAGAAAGGATAAAAAAATTAAATGGAAAATGGGTTATTATACACCGCGTGAAATAGGCGAAACGCGGGAGGGAATTTCTAGGAGGAGATTGGAATCAATAACTTTCAATCTGACAAAAGAGCGTTTGCCTCTCCCTTAGGGGGTGTTTAGTTTCCAGGGTGAATCTGATCTCCTCGAATTTCCCATTAACCACGTAGCTCTGGTTTTTGTGCCTCGGACACTTCCTGCTACTCTGCAATTCTCTCTCTTCCTTTCTCTCTTCGAGTTATCACGAAATTCTAGAATAATAGAAATTTTTTGAAAAAATTCCACATTGAGGAGATGTACGAAAGGTGTATCAATGGAAATAAGCTTTCGATCGAAAGTTGGAGAATTGTTGAAGGTTCGAGGATTATATATTCGTGAAGAACAATAAGAGAGAGAAAGAGAGGGGGAAGTCTAATTCTCGAGAAGGTCTCACGAACTCTCATCCCGATAACCGGTTAAATTAACAATTAACAAGCGTGTTCGTTAACGAGTAACGAGAAGTCCGCGTGTAATTTATCCGATCGATGGAGTTAATTAATAAAGTATCGGAAAAGTTGGCCGCAAGTTCGTCGCGGGAGACGGTTGCATCGGAAGCTTGGCTCCACTCGAAAACTGGGAGGAGAAACTGTTTGGAAAAGACTTTTCATCGAATCCGTCCAATTAGCCGCCTCGATAAATCGACGTATAAATCGGCGAAAAGATTGCAGAATTTCCGAATCGAATTGGTCTTGTCGGCTTGTTAACGCGGCCAAAAGGGACGGATCTCTCTCTTCCCTTCCGCTTTTTCAACAGTCGTTAAATCACCGACCGTTTCTTAGCCTTGTTCCGTACCGGAGACGACCAAGAAGTTTGGAAGAAAAAATCCTTGGAAGCAAAGTTTCCAACCGACCCGATTCCCTGAATCGATCGATCGATCGATCGACGAGAAGATGACGCGAGATTGAAAAAGTGTGAATCGAATGAAAAAAATTTCGAGGCGAATATAGCGAGCCAATTCCAATTCTATTTCTCGCGAGTGGGAAATGCGAATGTGTGCATTCTCGGGAAACTTGGAAAGGAGGGCGGTGATTGGTCAAAGGAATCGAACTCGTGAAAATTTCATACCGGCGGAGAAAGGGAAACATTTTTCTTAATCCGATCGAGGATCGAGAATTGTGCTCGAACGTGTGACGAGTAAATCCGTATTACTTCCCCCTTGAAAAACAGGAAAATATAGGGGGCTGTCATAAAGCCGACCCCCTCCGTCCCCCCCATCCCTTAACACCGGCCACACGTACAAAGCTTTGCCCGATGGCACGTGAAGAATGCGATAGATCAAGCCCGATCGATCGATTCGAACCGATAAATGCTCGCGAGAAAAATCCAACTACTTTTTCGCGACTCTGCGCGAGAGATATGAGATTTATGATCGCGAATCTCGACGAACATTTCTCTCTCTCTCTCTTCTCTTTCTCGCGATCCTGTCCTGTCACGATATTTACTTGATCCTTGACGTGTACGGATATATCGAGCAGAAAATTGTCCGTGTAACCGCGGCTATTTGAATAAATATCTCGCACGCGAGGGACGGGATAAACGACAGGTTGTGGCGGTGTTTTAATTTTAATGATATCCGGCGTTCGATCGATTGGAAAGAGGGGAAGGTTGTCGTGGAAGGACACGATGGAAAAAGTATGTTTCCTGGAGGGATGAAGCCCTGTCACGAAGAATGTCAAACGCACGATAATAGAGAAGAAAATGGTTTCGCTTTTTTGCCTCATTTCGATATATATCTTGTCGAATTTCTGCTCAAAAAACAAAGAACGTTTTTTTTACCGAGATCGGAGACGATTATATGAATTCTTGGAAACGAATTGCGCCAATCCTTGGAGTGTTTACGTCAAATTTAAAAAGTACAAGATTAAAAAGAAGATTTTACACGTTGATTTTTGCGGATACTATACAAATAATTGACGGACTAATTAAGAGACGACGTATCGTTGGAGTCTCCCTAATTAACGCCTCCTACGCCTAAATTGATGGAGCATCGATGGTAAATTGTTTATAGGTCTTCGTTACGTCGCGTTTACCAGCGTTTGCGGCCGGTATTGAACACCTCTTAGCTTGTACCTGATCGTGCTGAACAGCTAACTAACGACGCTCGACACTGTAAATACGCCGCCAGTGTATCTTGCGTTCTGATTGAGCCTCGTGCACATGCATTACTTGAACCTGTACGATATAACGCCACTCGATGAATGGGATCCTATCCTGCTGTTAATCAAACGATTCAAATCGTCCCTATTCACGAGTCGGATCGGAAAATTCCATCCGAAGAGGCGACGAGACGACGACGAACGTTTATAAATTACTAGACGCGTCACAGTTTTTATATATGGGAGGGAATGTTGTAGGCGATATATGAAAATCGTGCACGACTTTTGAATATTCCTGGAAAAGTCGCCCTCGAAAAGTTTGTCCGTCGCATCCGCAAACAAAAAAAGAGAGGGCTCGGAATAAAATCGACCGGATTCTGTTTGGAATAAGTATTATAAATATTTGCTGGAACGCCATATTTTCGAACGCGGAAAATATAAATTTCACGGACTCGAGTTTATTGTTGTGAAAATTGATGAAAATTTGAAAAGTAGGAGGATTAATTTTCATATATTTCAACTTGAAATCGCGTTCGAATAACCTTAATTACCGTACAAAATTTCGAACGAAACTCGTACGCAAAACGAGCGAGTACGTTGTCGAATCGAATCTTAACTACGGCTCGATGAAAAGACAGAAACTGATGATACGTCAAATGTACGACGGCGTGAAAAAAGAAAAAGAAAAGAAAAAAAACGATACGTTGAATTTTATTATCCGTTATCGAAAAGAGCGTGACTCGATTCCTATTTTCTCTCGCTTGCGAGATCCTCGCGGCCAATTATATCGGCGGCCGCACTTTAATGACGCGTAACACGATCACATTACGGTCGATGTAAAAATGTCAAAGACTCGGGCAAAGTTACATAATGGCAGGGGGGGCAGCTTCCCTGGCAATTATACTTTTAAAATCGAGCGAATTCGAGACGCATTCGGTGCCCTTTCTTCGAAATCCCCTTTGAAAAGGTCGCCATAATCCGGATGTGTTTTATCATTTACGATGGGAAGTTTTATCGAGAAAGGTCGTTAATTTCAAAGTTCACGAAATAAAAGTTGTCGCAATATGATAAAATGCATACTGGGACGGGAAGGGGAGAGGGTCGTTCGAATCGTATTTTCAATAATTCATTACTTTATCCCATTTACATTTCTGGTTTCTCTGCCGAGAAAGATGAGAAAGATGGACACGCTCGATCGAATCTGTTTTTCTTCGAGTTACATTCACTCGTTTGAACGTCGAGTGGAACTCATTGTTGGGAAAAAAAAGTTATTCCCCGTGACGTTTATCGTCGTCTCTCCCCTAATTTTTAATTCGATCGAAACTCCACGAGAGAGAAAGACAGAGAGAGAGTCTATCTTTTCGAAGGAAGTATAATTTTTCGTCGACTATCCGGGGGGGAGGAGGAGGTTAACCAGACTTCTTTCGAGCGCGAGAACTTGTAAATTAAATTGTTGTTTCCTCCCCATTGAACGGTGGAACTGGGTCGAACGGATGTTATCGAGGGGTGTGAGGTAGCCGAGGAGAAGCGCGAGAAGAGAGTTTTGATTGGATTTAGGACAACCGAAAAAGGGTATCGACCCTTGCGCGATCCGTGCCCTACTTGTCTCGCTTCTAACGCCATTCAACGTTCGTCTTCGTCTCGCGCGTGTACGATTCGAGAAAGAGAACAGGATGACACCCTTTCCTTCCCTCGAATCTTATCATTCGCGAATCCGACCATGAGAAAGATATCTGGAAAAAAAATATGGCTTTTCCGTGTAAAGAAAAAAGAATCCTTTCCTTTGGAAATTGTCTCTCATTTTCTCTCATTCCTTGGTTTCATATTCGCGGCGTTGTGATCGTGAATATTATATTTGCCTTCCTCGAAGAAAACCGTGCGATTGCGATGGACGGAGGGAGATTCCTTTCATTTCGTTTCTGAATCTAATAGCGCGTCAACCGGTCGAAAGGTTTCCAAAGGTATCGTTCGTTGGAGAAGATGGAGGAATAAAAAAAAAAAAAAAAAAAGAAAAGGAAAAAAAAATACGAGACACGTGGAAGAAGGAAAGTTTATCTGTAGAAAAACAGCGAGGAGAAACCTTGGATGCACCTTGGAAGCACCTACGGGACAAAGTTGGAAATTGCTTTCCCGACCAAATATTTTAAATCGAATACAAGCACTGGCTAAATTGCCCGCTCTCTCTCTCTCTTCACCGTCAAAGTCTTTTGACTTTTTCCACTCTCGCGGCCTTCTCGCGTTGCGGAAGGAAGATTAAACGATCCCTCTCTCCCCGACGAGTTTCGAACAAGGGGAAACTGTTCAGTTTTCTACAACGATCGTTCTTACTTGCGCGTGGAATCGATCCTTTTTTTCGGCCACGCGTTTAACTTGCAACGAACCGCGATATTCCACGTCTTGAAACTCGCCGAATATATTTCTTCCAAGTTTCTCTCTCTCTCTTTCTATCTCGCGTTGTATCCATTCGTGGAATCAGGGGTGTTACAAACCTAAACAATAGAAAATCGAGTCTTCGACATAGAGTTTCTACGAAATTTAAATTTATTTGCGTCTCTTTCTTTCTTTTATTTCTTCTCTCGAAAAACTTTATGTGCGATTCGTATAAAAACAATGTGGAAGGAAACGAGAAACGTGGAGCGAGAAGTCAGATTTATGAAAATAAGGGAGGGATTCGATTCGATTAACGCGGCTTATACAGATGATTTTTTTTTTATTTTTTTTTTATTTTCTCGCATCTCGAATAATAATCCAGTCCGGGAAAAGTGTCGGATTTACGCTATGATTCAGCTCGGCCATAAAAATTGCGGATCAAACAGAGCCGTCAGAACGATGGAAAAACAGCTCGACTGACCATTCCGACGATCGCAAAATCCGGCTTGTCAAGCTTCTCTTTTATCGCCCGTCCTACGATCCGCTTATTTCTCATTTTTTTTTCTTTTGCTTTTTTTTTTTCCCTTCTTTTTTCATACGCGACGATTATCGAATGAGGTATGGCTCGCGACTGTCCGTGAAAATACCGCGCGTGATTCGTGATTTATGCGATATCTTTTGGTTGTTGCCCCGTCCCCCTCTCGATTCTCCCCTCATCCTCCCCCCGTTTTTGCCTGTTGCTCGTAAAATTCTGCTTTACGTCGATCAACCACGCGATGATTATTTATGAGGGGAGGGTTGGATTGGCTGGCGGACGATTCGATTTGAATATGAATAAAACGATAATACACCGAAATATCTTTCCTTAATCACTGTCCATTCTTTTTTTCCTCTGATTCGAATATTAATTTTCTACGGGGGATCGGTTTCGAAATATATTCCGTAAATCCAAAAGAAAAAAATGATCGAAGTTTGCTCCTCTTCTTTTCTCCCTTCCAACGCAATATCGCGTCGCGAAATATTTCGTTTGTACGATATTGCGAGAGTGAAGTTTGCGCAAATATGGAGGGATACGTATCTGTAAATCTGAATTTAGAATTTCGCAAGAAATCGGGAATTCCCTCCGCCATTTATTACAATTGTTCCGCACGAGTTTAAGAAACTGGCAAAGAACAAACTGCCGACGAAACAAGGTTAATACAACAGTGTAGTATCCCAACTTGCTACTCCTATGCAATTTAAGCATGAATTTAAAACGAGGATTAATACAGTTTGACCGAGTTCCACGCATAATGCAATCGAGGGTGGTACGGGAAATCTTCCCTCTAACCTCTGGACAGGAAGTTTCCGTTTTCGTTCTCCCTGTCAAACGAAAAAAAAAAAAAGGAAAAAAGAAAAAAAGTGTTCAGCTGGTGTTCACCCGACGTTCAATCAGGCCGTAACTTATTCAGAGAGATTGAATTTAGTCCCGAGTTAGAAAATCTAGCGGGATTCTTCTTTTGTAAGTAACCTACGAACAGAAGAGAGAGAGAGAGAGGTTGAACAAGTTGCACGGTATTAATAAAAGCAGGTCCCCGAAGACCGTCCCTCATGATCCATCTCCAGGTCCATTTCATTGGCAAACTCGAACCAATTTCTATCGATCGAAAGTTCCTTTTTTTCTCCCCCTCCTCTCTCTTTTTTTTTAAATCAGCTCCATTGGAAGTTGACCACTCGTTCGAAAGCAATTTATCGTCCCGATAATTGTTTTTCCGATTCGTCTTCCAGGTTTCTCTGTTCGTTCGGACGACGTTACATGCTCGTAATTCGTCTAAGAAATTTTCGCCTGGCCGAATAACGACCGGAAGTCGTCCTCTTGTTTCGAAGGAAAACGAACTTTTCTACATTCGAGAGCGAAGTAGAATCGATACATTCGGGATGATAATAGAAGAGCAGCCGTAGACTTTCTCGAAAATTCCCTCCCCTTCTTCTGTCTGAATGAAAGAAGAAGAAGAAATAGTATCGTCGAGAAACTTGCGCGGAAAACTTGTGGAAGCTCGAAAGATCCGTTCGAAATTCGAAAGATCTGCCTCCTCCCTCTCTGAGGAGAAGAAGAATCTATCATCCATTGTACGTGCGTTTCACGGGCGCGAAAGTCATTTGTTGTTCCGATTCCTCTCCCTCTCTCGGCCCGAGAAACTTGCCTCTCGCGACGCGGATCCGTTTATTGTTATTCTCCTCTCGGGAGGATCGACGAGGGAGGGATGGACAGGCAGATAGAATTACGACGAGGGAACGAGGGGAGGGGAAAGAGAGACGAGAAGATCGGTCGCTCGATCTCGAAGGGGATGGGTTGTGGGAAAGATTGACGCGCTTAATGGGACCACGTCACCCCGGTAAATACCGGCGTTACCCCGCTTCGATCGAGGTTAGGCTTGGCTGTGAGCCTGGCTGTCGATGTCGCTTTACGTAATTGCGCCCCATCACCTCGCATCTGCCCCCCCTCCCCCCCGCTGGTAATTAGAAAAGTTATATCGCGACACAAAGGAATTCACAATGGGATAATAAATCTAGCCTCGCGCCGCAACGAGGGAGGAGGGGAGAAGTTTGATCGAGGCACGCCGTTGGAATTACGTGATCGACTACCATCTTAATCCCCTCCCTCACGGAACTGCGCGATGCCTAGTATCACGAGGAATGTAATTTCAATGGATCGAAGTCGTCTGTAGGAGAGGATAGTTCGGCCAGGATCAGAATTTTTGCGTATTTCGTATTTATTGTTCGAGCTCGGATCGAGAGGAACGGTATAACAGTAGTGGTAGAAATAGTTATCACTGTTTTAATAAATATACGTTGGTATGTTGCGAATAGTTTGGAGGATGTGGATGGAACGAGGATATATATATATATATTTCGTAGAACTCTTTTTAGATCGCTTTCTCACGTCGTTGCCTCCTGTAATGGATCGTTGTTACGATATTCTGGTAACAACGTAGCGGCTGTTAAATAATTCGGCCTATTTAAATATTGAAGCGTATCCGAACGAGAAGAAAAGGTTTTTGATAAAGGGAAGGGAGGAGGGGAAGTCTTGAAAGCGAATCAAAATTTCAGGAAGATTAGATTTAATGAAAGGAAACGGAGGGAACCCGTGTTATTTATTCCGTTTTGACAGCATCTTTATTCGAACTGTAGACGAATATCGTTTGAAAATATGGGAGGAGCGGATTGAACAGATTGTAGAGCTCGAAAGAGGATCGAAAGAGCGGATGGAGGCGGTGAATATAGATTGGTAGAAAAAAATTGAAAATAGCAGGGTGCCGAACAGTTTGGACGAATAACTTTTTCTCGCTATTGTTCTTGCATATTTCATAAGAGGGAAGGAATGTATAATCGGAGCGGGGTCAGAAGCGAGAGGAACGTTGTAGTTTTAGTTTTAAACGAAATATATTGTCCGGGAGGAGGACATTTGCTCGAGCAAAATAGACGGCAATCTGCGAGAAAAAAGGATGAAACTGGTTGAAAGGGATGACGCGTTTCTCTCGTTGAAAGGAGCAATTATTCTCAATTGCTATATCCATTAAAAAATTACGCGATTGTCCATTCCTTATTGGAAAGAAATATCTCCCGTTGTTTTCTTTCTTTCTTTCTCTCTTTCTTTCTTCTTTTTCATCCTTTAAATGCTGGTTTCCAACCGATTAACGACCATCCAGATAATTCAGCTCGTATTTGCGAAAACGTCTGCCCGACGAATGAGAAAACGTTGATCAGGAATTAACGCTTTCGAACGAATTCTTCCATTTCCTCTCTCTCTCTCGAAAACATTCCAATCTCGCTATTTATACGAACCGAATAATATGAAGAATAAAAAATAACGTGAATAAAAATCGCGCGCGAGACACTCTTCCTCTCCTCATGGAATTATAATAATCGAACGGATTGCCGGTTCCCCACTCGTGTCCAACCGAGAGGATCGCCTGTGCTCGAGATGGAATTGGTATTTCGGGCGTACGTGCCGAAATACCATAATTCAAAGAATAGCGGGACCGTCTCGAGCATCTTGGCACCGCTGAAGAGGGTTCGATCAACCGGCGGTTAATAAGGGTGTGGCCGTGGCTCGGTTAAGCACGTGCCAAACCAGTTTCACATCGGTTCGAAGCCAATATTCGTCGCGATTCGCGATTCAGTTTCAGTTCGGACGGAAATGGATTCCGGCGGTCAATTTTGCGGCGGAACGGAAGAGGAGGGGGAAGGGAGAGCGTTTCGCGATGCAACTCTGTGACCGAGACGAATCTTTTAATCCTGTTTGCGCCGCCACGGGAAAAAAATTTAATTAAACGAAAAATTCCTTATTCCCCATGGAACTATGATGAACGTGGACAAGGGGAAACGCGTGGCGGGGGAAGGAGAAGAGGGTGAATAATTTTTCTAGCGAAATATCTTGGAGGACATTTTTGCCTCGGTTGATCCTTTTCGTTGCTTTCTTCTCTCTCTCTCTTTTTCAACGTTCCTTCCGTAAAATAATTTAGAAAATACTTTCCCAACTGGGAATCGCTCCCTTTTGAGGTTCGTTTCTTCATAAAGAAGGGGAAAAAGAAAGGAAACAACGTCGCTGATATTTTTCTCGCAGTTTAAAAATTTCTCCTAATTAAAGAAAACGGTTCTCGGGAATAATCCTTGAAACTCTCGTAGAAGAAAATTTTTTTCGTTGGAAGAGGGTCCGTTTCTCTTATTCCATTCTTGGTGTCTCCTCGATCGGGGCCATCGAATCGAAGCAAGTGTGGGAGGGCAGTGTGTTTCCAAAATTGTTGACACGTTGAAGAACGTCGAATACGTGTTGTATTCCCAGTTACGTTTAGTGACATTTATTAAATTGTTGCGCGTCATAAATCACCGTGCCCCCTCTGCACGCGTTGAATGAACTGTCATTGTACGTTACTCGCATTCCATAAATCCCTGTTGTGTCGATCATCGTGTCGCGAACCCGTATCGTTTTCGTTCGTGCCAATTGTCCCATCAAGCGAGCGAAATTGCATTTCGAACAAAAAAAAAAAAAGAAAGAAAGAAAGAAAAAGAAAAAAAGAAATAAAAAAAATCCGGATCGTTTATGTTTCAATTAAATCGCGTCGAGATCGGAGAAGAAAGTGCAACGTGGCGTTCCACAAGCGCGCGTGCAAAATTGCAGAGGTTGTGGTATAACGCGATGTTGACATAATCCGATGATATCGCACGGTCCCTCGTTATGGGGATTGTTGCTCGCTGCGTTACTTGGCTTTATCGAGTGCGAAACATCAGAAGCTGCAACACGACGCTGACGACACAGAGAAAGAGAGAGAGAGAGAGAGAGACCTCGTTTTCGTCGAGAATTGCAAATTTCTGAGCGAAACTTTGTCACTTTGGCGAGAACTGATACGAGTGGAATCGAGATCTCGGTTACCCCCGAAATGACGAAGATTCGTATATTTTACTTTGGAGTTAGTTTTCAATATATTTGCTCCATCGCTTATATAAATTATAATTTATAATGAAATTTTCAATTTCAATTCTCCGTGAACGAAAATGAAAACGATCGAAGAGATGTTAATTTTTCGACATCCGAATTCGATTTTTTATTGCGACTCAAGGATTAAATTATTCGAAACATTTCGTTTATTCTTCCGTTTATTCCACCGATGGTTTAAGCCTGGAATATTGCAAATTTCTCTAAGGCTCTCCTCCTTAACAGGAGATTGTCATTGCTGAGGTGACCAAACCAAGGTGGTATCGTGTGCACGTGGGGAATGTCGCCCGATAATTCACCAGATAATCTCTTGACCCGTTTAAGCAGAAATGCAGCGGGATCCTCGAGCTATTTACTCGTGGAAAAAAAGGGAAATAGGAGAGGAAAAGTATCGATTGAAATTAAGCACGAAGAGGAATTTGCCACGCGTCCGGTTTTGCAACTAATTAAATCGACGTTCGATGAACGATCTCCTCTCTGAACAAAGTTCAGCCCCCGATAGGGGGATGATTAGCCATCACAATGGAACGATATCACCGCCAACAGCTTATCATCCACGATGCTTGCTATCCTTGCTAAGTCGGTGAACGACGATGTAGATACAAGGAATTATGGACGTCAATAATTACCGCCAGATATTCTCGTCCCCGCTAAACAATTAGCGCCCTCGAACAACTCCGATCCTCCCTTTCGATTCCCTATCGCGTTTTCCACCCGATTAATCCCATTCTCCCACCGAATCTCTCTCTCTTTCTCTCCGAAACTTTTAATCCCCACGAGCTTTTTCACCGCGCCGTCCTTTCTCTAATTTTCAATCCCGACTTAGGGAATTTCGATCGAAAGTTGAAGGCGGGAAATCTTCGTCGAAGGAAATAAGTAGACGTTTCAAACTTGGATTTCTTTCGAATTGAACGAAAGAAGATTTTTCCATATTCCACGTGTAATTTCAAGTTTGCCTAATTCCTTGTCTTCCTCGATTTCGAAATTTCGTGGGATTAAGGGAGGGATTCAATCGTCGATCGACTAACGAAACTAAACTGCTAGTGTTTCCATCTATTCGAGATTCGATAAATGATCGAAACACGATCTCGAAGAACTCGATATCCTCTCGGATCGGAAATGGTTGGTTTCCTCCAAAATCGGGCTCGTGTGACGACGTTTAATTTCATTTCTCGCGAGACGTTCGTCGATCCGCGAATCGAATCGAATCGAACAATTTCGTTGAAGGGATACGTAGATATTCGAATCCCTTAAATCGCGGAAAAACTCGAATGTAATTTTAAGCTTCTCTCGATTTTTCGAGCTCGTTCTCTCTCTCTCCGAAATTTCGCGCATCGATTTCGAGAGTTTATTTTTTCTTTTTTTCCCCCTTCCTTCTTTCACTCGCAAATCGGTTATTTCGATCGAACGGGGAAACTCGGGGAGGGGGAGAGAGGAGTGAATGTAATCGAATATTCGAATTAAAAGTTTCGCTCGTGGCGCAATCGTGCAAGATGGACGTTTTATATTTGTTCGCGTAAATATCGGGCGAAACGTCGGATGGGACGTCGGATTGACGTACAAAATTGGTTCGTGAATAAAAAAAAAAGAAAAAAAAGGAAGAAAAAAAATGTCGCGCAGAAAGAATGCACGGGGAGAATTATTAGTTTATGCGGAATAATGTGTATATATGTACATGTATATATATATATATATTCGCTTGTAATGGTGTAATTTCGCATCGACCTTTTAATATCCCGTAGACCGATATTTAAACGTTATCGTTGTATAAATGGTATCACAAGTTGCATACACGAGTTTGTTCATATTTCGCCATGGCGCATCAACAGCTGGTTAAACCGAGGCTTCGCTATCTCGCGCGTTTTATTGGCATTCGTCCGGCTGATAGCGGAAGCCTCGCCGGGAGTTGCCTATCTCTGTGTCCCATTCGACGTGACGTGAAACTAGCAATTCCAACCCGTTTCCAACCGCCCCTCTTCGCCCTCGAAACCTATTATTATTCCAATTTTCCTGGCGATGCTTGCTGGCCAACTTTAATTAAAAGAATATTCGGGGATACGGAAAGGAGATTGGAACAGATTAAAGCTCGTTTCAATTAGATATCCTTGTCGCCGGATGAATGGCAAGGAGGAGGATCGGGGAGGAATTTCGACGATTTCGCGATCGACATCGATGATGATCGCTCGAGGAGAGCAAGACGCCTTTTCCATCGCTGCGTACGGTATTTTTTTTTATTTCAAGGATCGATAAACGATCGAGGCGGGTTGATTGCAAATAACAGGAAGGATTCTGCTTTGCGCGCGGAACGGAAAAAGTCGGTTGATCGGCATGCACAATGAAATAATAGGAGTTTCCGTAACTCTCTCTTGCTTTGATCGTGGCTTTTCGAACAATCACGATCCCCTTCGTATATTTAAATCGCGATCCTTCGCGATTTTGTTTATGCCCGATGTACGTTTGACCGCGTTGTTCTCGTCTTTTTCTCTTTTATTTTTTTATTATATCCTCTTTTTTGTCTATTATCCCTTCTCGATTAAAGGGAAGTAGCAATCGTAATTTAATTAATAATCGATCGAATTAACCCGACTGTGGTAATTTCATTCCTATCCTACCGATATAAACAAGATAATAACTCGATCGAACGGGTTATGATTTAAACCGTTTTGAAACTGCATATATCTGGAGTGTAATATCGTTTAAATATCGCGTGATTTTAATCTAGAATTATTAAATTTGTATATTATAAATTATCTCCAATCGCGGATGATGTATATTTTATTTTAGAATTATGAATACACCTGTTGGAGGAAGAATAAAAATTAAAATTAGAAGATTCGTAGAGACGAGAGGGGATTGAAATTTCCGCGTGAATATTTTCACATTTCCAAGATTTATTACATTATTCATTCCTCGTTAAGAAAGGAATCTTTTTCTATCTTCGAAATATCCCTTCTTTTTTATTATCGATGTGTATTCCCTTTCCATTTTGTTTTCCATTTTCTTCTCTTCTGATCTTCCTGCCAATTTATCCAACTCGTAGAAGATGTGTATCGCGAAATCAACGATGAGCAGCGAACGTATTTGCTGGATTACCAGGTTCTGCTCTTTCTTCATACGCTTAGGAATAATGGATGCGACGGATCGACCCTATATATATCTTTTCTCTTGATTTTTCCACTTCTGTTCGTCTCGCGGAACGTTCTAGAATCCTAATCGATCCCTTTTCCGGTTTTATCTTCACTTGTAACTTCTCTTTCGTGAGATACAACTGTGTAGAAATTTTGTTATCTCTTTGTCCCTGCTCCTCTCTCTTCTTCTTTTGGGATGACAATTTTCCTTTCCTTGCACACATTTTCAAGTTGTTTCTTTTGAAATTTCAACGAGTTTTTCGAATTCTGTTAGACCTTTAAAGAGAGAGAGAGAGAGAGATTGTCACGTAAAATCGTATCTTAGAAAGATCGTAGAAAGAAAGAGACAGATCGTGTGTCTGGATTTTATTCTCCTTCTAAAGCTGACATCATATCTTCGTCCCTTACAATCCTCCTCCTCTCCTCCTCTTCTTTCTTGCTCAGAAGCAAGGACGACACTTTTTTATTTTTCTTTTACTCCCCTCCCTCCTTTTCGTGATCTCTTTCTATACGGGGGTTGATTCTCATTCCATCTATAGGGGATGAATACATACGATGGAAGGGAGTCGTCGGACACGTTCAAAGAACTTCTTTTTGCTTCGAATCTATTCGTGCACAGATACTGGGTGAGGAAGGGGGGGATATATATTGCATCATCGATAGAACTTATACGTAGAGAAGGAGGACTTTTCACACATATCATTTTCCTTCCCTTATACACCTTTTCTCCCAATTATTTCTTTCTTAGGAATTCGGTTAGACGGGATGATGATAGGGTGTTGTACGTATCTTTCCTCCCTCCTAAAAAGGCTTGGGGTTAAATCTTCCCCTTACTTCAGTTATCACCCTTTTCTCGCTTCTGTACAGAAGAAGGGATATAAATACGATGGCGATCATCGTATCACTCTTTTCCATCCCCTTGTTTTCTTTCCCTAGGTGTCAAGAAATCCCAAGAATTTATCCACAGACTGAGGAGGGCAAGTCATCATCAATTTTTTTGATGGGCTCAAAAACATCGAATTTTCAATTCAATTTCTAATTTCTTTCCTTCCCCGTGCAAAGGTAATAAGATAATATATTATTCTCTTTTTTATTTTCTTTCTTTCTTCTTTAATGACGAAAAGATTTTTTTTATTTGCAGTAGTAATTGGCTAATCTCAAGAATTTCAACAATTTGCGCCCATCATGATTCATTGGGGATGAAAAAAGGTTTAGAAATTAACTTTGCAGGGGGTGAAAAATTTTTCGGGCCTAACCGGAATCGAACCCTGGCTCAACAAATCGGTAATCTGACGTTTTAACCACTTTGCTATTAATCCTTTTTAAAATTCTCGTTTTAATAAGTTAATATATGTAAAGGTGACAAAATCATCATTCTTAGAAATAGTGTCCCTTAGATGCCAGAAGTAGATTCTTAATTTTAATCAAGTATCGGAAGAAAGAAGAGGTATTTCGTTGGTAATTTCAACTTTTTCACCGCGTCACTCTGATTCAGACATTGACGTATAACGGAACGATCTGGAAGAAAATTTGAGCCAATTCGGGGGCCGATTCTGTTCTCCGTTATTGCAAAGATTTTGCTGTTATCGAAGAAGGATAAAAGTTTCATTTGTACCGATATTGATCTTTCTACGAAGGGGAACGGTTCGATGATATCGGTAGCCGATGTTTTGCGTCTTTTAGCAGTGGGTCGCGAGGGAATCGTCTAAGGAACGATGAAATTGGACTGAAGGTACCGGGATTGAACGGAGAAATTTATAAAAATGTTTCCGTTTCGAAGGAAAATTTTAAATCGCCACGATTTTCACTGCACTCTTACACTTGAATTCTTGAGGAAAGAGTATTGGACTTTTCTTTAATAAAACAGCAAACGCCCGATGATAATTTTAATTCCCACCAAAGAATACGGCCATTTCTCTTCAAGATAATCGGCGTTTGAATTAAATAATGGCTCGAGATCAGATTACAAGAAGGCGAAACGCGGCGTACCTTAAGGATTGCTTTAACCAGAAAACAAATGGACCGCAATTAACTTAACCTTTCATTTCGAGGAGAAAGAAAGACAAAGAGAGAGAGTAATCCAACCGGAGGGAAAATTCGTGGCCAATTCGTTTCTTTTTCGTCGTTAGGAAATTTTTCATTTCACTCCTCGACGATGGAAGCGAATCACCGTGCTTAAAATACTATGTCGTTACTACGTTATATTAAAATCGTTCCGTGTTTTGACGTTTCAACGTGGCCAAGTCTCTGTTTCTCTACGTCGAGTATAAAATATTTCTGATCCGGACTACGCACGAGGAAAAATTTCCGGGGAGAAAAATATACGCTCGATCTCTTCGTGTCCCACCCTCAGTGTCTACGACAGAAATACGAAATTTTTTTCATTCGCGTTTCACGACGATTGGACGGATAATTTCGGTCGCGTTACATTGGAAACGGTACACGCGTGCGTGTATAAAGTCGGTCGTAAAAAAAGGGAAGAAAATGAGGGTGGATAAACAACTCGAGCATCACGTGGTCGATATTTCGACCGAGATGTTTCTTTGAATATTCTCTCTCAGATTTTTTCTTTTTTTTCTTCCTTTCTCCCTTCGTTTCTTCTCTTATGACTGCTCGAAATAGCGTGTTCTTTTTTTTTTCCTCGAAAAGTGAGGCGTTAACGCGATAAATATATCATCATCGCGATGCCCGATGAAGGGCAGATATTCCGGGGGCGAGTCTCTCTTGTAACTCGTTTTGAAAAATTGCATTTTACATTCTATATATTCGCGTGAACTCACGAAAGAAACGGGGAAACACGCAACAAGTTGAACTGATTTTTAGGGGAGCCACGGCTAACGATGTTATCTATCACGTCACGTGAGTTATTTAAAGCTCACGGCGATTCTCAAAGGTGGTGGAATAATTATGATACAACAGGTGGCAGAGTTTCTTTTTACCAAAGCGCAAAAAAAGAAGAGAAAGAAAGGAAGGTATATCGTGATGATTATTATCGGGAGAAAGGGAAAAGCGATGGGGGAAATAGTGCGAAAATTCGAATTTCGAAATGGGGGAGTAGATAGATGGATAGGTGTAAAAAAAAAGAGAGAGAGAGAGAATAGGTGATATTTGACGAGGAACGTAACACGTTGTCATAAAGGGACCTTTCCAATGGACCAGGGGCAGAATATTTTGACGTACGATATACATAAATGACAAGTCTTCCATCTTGTTCACGTCGCTGTCGATAGGGATCGCATAAGTTTCTTTTTTTTTTTTCTAGGTGTGAACGTGATATCTCGATCTGTCACAAAATTTTACGATTTTATTATTTATACGTCGCATCATCGATAAATTAACGCGGCCCGATTTCGTTCGAGTCGAAAATTTAGAATGTTGGGGAAAAAAAAAGAAAAAAAAATTGCCCGACTCGTTTGGAAAAGTTTCCACGCATCCACGAAGAATTTGCGCTACTTTCCGTCCCTTCGTCGTTTCGTCGAAAGTTGCACCGTTCGACCTGTTAATTCCACGAAAACTTTTCGTAACGAGAGAGCCCTCCACTTGCGTTCTTTCTTTCTCGTCACGGAAATTTCCTCTACGGAGGAGAGAACTGAAAAATTTGCCAAGAAAAATTTCGCAAAGATTGAACAATAGTTCTCTCTCTCTCTTTTTCCCTTCTTCAAAAATTTTTCATAAAATTCTCTCGAGCTCTATATCTCGTTGGAAGGAGGCGTGCAACGGAATCCTCCTCGTCGTATTTTTCCTCCAAAAAAAAAAAAAAAAAAATTCGTAACACGGGCGGAGGGATATTAAAACAAATTGGATTCAAACGGTGGGATAGGAATTTTTCCATTATTTCGCGACATATTTTTCATAAAAATTTACGAATATTCGCCGGCTCGCGTCGCGGCAAAATCATGGCGAATTCCCTCGCCCTCCATTATCCAATAACGCTGCGATGCAACATTAACCGCGCATTCTTTCCCATGCGTTTGTTTCCCCCGTTTAAAGGGCGGAAAATAGGTTAATTAGGGTGGTGAGGCCGCATACCGACATACTTTAGTTGGAAATTTCTGAGAGCAACAGGTAGCTATGGAATTTGATACGGCCTGTCCGATAGGCTTCTATATTTCGCGATACGTTCACAATTAAATACGTTACAGCCTATCGGATTCGAATTATTGCGACGAGCTCGTTTGCCTTGACAAGAAATTCCATCCTCTGTCCGTACCATCCGCGATTTCGACCGTTCATGCATCGTTAATTAGGATAAACCTTTGGAAATACGATAATCCTTTAACGGATGAAACGAGCCGCGAAGCGGAATCGAAATTTCCGTAATGGCCGTGAAAGTTAATTTGGAGGAAGGATTTATAGTTTGCTCCATATCCAGAGGATTGAAATTCGAATTTCCGGACTCTTCAAGCCGACCTCTCGACCGATGCTTTCGATTAACGATTACGTTAACGGGATCTGGAAATTTCCAGTATTATCTGTTGGTTTCGCGCTCCTTCGTTAATCGTAGGAAAAGTGGACGGAAATAATTTCAGGATGGATTTCCTGATTCCTCGTCTCGAGGGATGGGTGTACATTTCTGATTTCACTTTTCGCGTGGAAATATGGATTTTTCGAGCAAGGAAAGGGAGAAGAAGAAAAAGGAAAAAAAAAGGAAAATATCCGTTCGAGAAGGTGATTGGGGGAAACAAGATGGAGCCACGAGTTCTCCTCGTTGAAGAACACTTGGACACAAGTGGTTTATCGTTTTGATACGTTCGATCTGTTGGAACTGTTCAACGCTGGAGATGAACAACGTGAAATGTTTTTTCTGGTATAAAGAAAGTTCGAGGAAGAAACGAAGGCAATGATACTCCGTAACCTTTGAACTAATCGAGCTACCTCAAGATTTCAATGTAATTTTACCAACACTTTCACAGGGTTAGGAATCGATTAAAATACGATATCAGTTTTGGTAATTTTCTGGACTAATTAAGAAATAAATTTAAGATAAGAATTTCGAAGATGCAAACGAAATCCTATCAACTATCTATCTAATCTACGAACCATGAAAATTGTTGGATTCACTCGAAAAGATTTTTACTTTTAAAATTTTATTCAATTATGCAAGCACTGTATTATTCTCGCGAAAAGATTTCAAAAATCTTAAACAAACGTCCCATTTCTATTATCTCGAAGAATCTTCTCTTTATTTCCTCCGTTAAATTTTTTCTATCACTTTTTGAGAGAGAGGCAAAAGAAAACACACAACAAGTCGCGACAAACGGAAGCACGAAATATCCGAGACATTCAGCCCATTATGCCTCCCTATTTTTTTTCTTTTTTTTTTTCGTATACCTCCCTCGAAAAACGACGAGTCGAGAAAAATGGTGAAAATTTTTAACCTGTTAGATCACGACAAGTCACGAAAGGATTTTTAAACAACGGGGCGTATTATACGCACGCAACGAAGTTTAAGTAGCCTCGACACGGAACAACGTTTTGAAGAAAAGAAGCAAACATGGTACGTGTACGTGAGGAGGGTGGAAACGAAAAAGAAGAAAAAGAAAAGAAAAAAAAGGACAAGAAGGAAAAGAAGGAGGGAGAGAAAGAGAAGGAGAAAAAGTTTACGTGGCGTGACTGTTAACCAAGGGGGCGTGGGGGAGGGGAAGATGCATTTTAGGATGGAAGAGCGACATAAATATCGAAGTTATGTCGCATAACTCGCACTCCTGGGGCCGTATATTAATGAGAGAGTTAGATGGGCTCGTTCCACTCTGGCGGAGTAATTTCGAGATTATTTCGACCGCTCTGGTAGCTTGGAAAAATTTAAGCTTCGCGACCGCATCCGTTAATTGACTATAATTCAACCGGCCGGCGAATTAACGCGACGAAAATCGAATAAAATCGTATCGCGTAAATGGACGGTCCACTGCCTCCCCGCTGTTCCGTGAATATCTCGTGCGGTTGGTCAGAAAATTATCCCCCCATCCCCCTCCCTCCCGCAATTACCAGTGAAATTTCATATTAATTTTTCGTTATTTATTATTATTATTATTTCGTTTCGTTTCGCGATAAATATAATTATTTAAGAAGAAAATACGATATAAAATCTATTATATTATTTTATACGCGGTCACGCAATCAGATTGGATTAGAAGAAGAAAACTCTCCGCGAAATTTGCAATGATTTGTTATGGCACAGAAGATATTTCTTGCTGTAATTCAACGTGATCGCTCTTGCTCCTCCCCCTCCCCCGATATTTGTTGCCAACGCAACGAACAACATTCGCGATAAATTTCATCCCGAGTGGTCGCCCTCGGCGTATTTCCGGCGGAATTTGCGAAGGCGGTCGATCATCTTGCAGAACGTTTGATTAATCGCACCCTCATTAAGCAATTTCAGAATGTTATCCAACCGCATAAATTGCACGACCGACATACCTGCGAGAGGGATTATGCCTATAAAATAAATTCCGATTAACCGCTTTCTTTAATGAACTGGCCGCGAAACCAACGCCTCCCCCTCGCCTTCCAATCGAATCCCTATCTCCACGTTCCACGGAAGCGGATTACAAAGATTCACAGAGCGGAGGAGGAGTAGAAGGGAGGCCTTATGATAGATAGAAGAGGAGGTGACTTTTAAGTGGAAAGTTGGCACGCGGAGGATCTTTAAATCTCACGAGTTGAAGCGTGTGCACGGATAAAAGCTAACGTGGCCTGCCAAGTAAGCAACGTTTTTTCCGTGGCTCTTGGTAACACACACACACACACACAGACACACGTACGCGCGCGATTAGAGCAGAGATGATCGATCGAAGCTGAATTTGCGAAAGTTCGAACTCGTTCAGATGATATTCTATTAATAATAATCTTCAACTGTTTCTGGAACAGTGAATAGATTATAATAATGAAAACTTTCAGCGGATCGATGATACGTCGTTTATAAAATAGATTCAATTTGGATTCGCGAATTCAAATTATTGGGAGGGAAAGAAGAGGAGACGCGAAGAGGAAGGGTGGGGGGATGGATTTTGGCTGAAAGTTTGGCTTGATCGAATGGTTGATCGCGCGAAACGCGTTCGATCGAACGCCAACATACGTAACCGCGCAAACATCTCGACTATCCGTTTGCACTGTGATCATATTAGTTCCCTCTGTTTTCTTGCGTATTTGCATAGCCCCAATATCCTCTTGGCCGCGTTCTAATATACCGCGTATGCAACATAATTTCTCTTGGGGGTAACAACATTTCGATATCTACGTTCCCATACAATTTCGATATCTTCCTAATTAGAAGTTATTTTCGTCGGTGGAACGAGTCGTGCTTAATAAACGAGCTTTGATTGCCGGCCTGTTGCGCCCTTATCTATATCGGATTCCGCGAGGAATTGGATTTCTTTTTTTTTTTTTTTTGCGCGCGCTTTCGTTCGATTCCAACCCGATTCGTTCTCTCGAATCTTTTCGCCTTTGCCGCGTTTTTTTATTCATTTTTTTTTATTTTTATTCTGCAGAAAGATATCCAGCGGGACACGTATGCTCATGCACCATGCAAATCGTGTGCGCTGGCAACATAAAAACATCACACCGCGTTTCCACAGCGCGTACACTTCATTACACTATCGATTTCAATCGCCACGACCAGCCAATAGTTATCGGGATAAATCCTGGGCAAAAGTCTGACGTTGGCCCGTCGGACGATTCATTCGAAAATCTTTATTCGACCGTGTTCGAATCGACGAGGAGTGGGAACAATTTATTCATTTATCTTTTTGTTGGTATATTTTTATTTTCTTTTTTTTTCAGAAAATTTTTACACGTTGTACTCTCTCGAGGCCTGTGATCGAATTCACGAATCGGGAGACCTGTTCTGTCATTACGTGTTTGTCGTTACTGTACACCGTCAACGTGTAACAAACCAACGGAGCAGCGTAAAAAAAAAAAAAAAAAAAAAAAAAAAAAGGAAAAAGGAATATGGATTAAAAAAGCCACAGGCCGTGAAAATCTCGTCCACGTATGGAGCGCGTATTTTTGTGCACGCTATTTAGGTCTCGCGGATGGCGTGTCATCGTGAGAAGTTAGCATCGAATGTAAAATCACGGGCCGTGCTTTTGTCATTTTTTTTCTTCTTTTTTCTATTGTGAAACACGCCGACGTTAATTCGACGATATTTATTTGAAAAAAATTCCGGAATATTCACGTCAACTCGAGAAAGGAATCGATCGTTACTTTAAACGATGCGTGAATCGTATCGCTCTCTTTGATTCGATGAAAGGATCGTTTCTGAAATTTTTGTCCTCCCCTGGATAAGAAAGAAACTAGGTTTAGAAGATGAGAATTATTTACACGAGAGTGTAAACGCGATGGAAAGGCAGGCGTTCTCTTATTCTTTCGTTGTCAGACTTATATCTGTCGTGGGAAATCGTTTTTGATAACGAGACAGGCGAAACGCAATCAAAAGTGGGAGGAAAAAGCAGGGACACGCGGGATTTTCACCGCCTTTTGGATTTGCAAGAAGCGTGTAAGCGTGTTCGTATTCGCGTCAGTTGTACATGTTGACTCGAAGGATGACTCGAGCGAAAACCCCGTTGAATATTTTCGACTCGGTGTCGACAGATGCGAGGACATGTATCTGCGACGTGAATACGACGTGAAAAAAATATATAAATTTCATTGGACGCTTCCTACTTCTAATTTTATCGGTACGACTTGATTCCAATATTAATATCCTCAAGAAGAAAGAAGCAATAATCATTGTCCCCGACCAATTGAAAGGATTGAACGAATAATCCGTTGTAAAAATCCATCGTACATCTAAGTACGAGTGATACAAGTCAACCACATCGACATCCATCGTTGAAGAAATTTCCTTTTTCAAGACCGACTCCTCTCACATCCTCGATAAATAAACTACCAACTATAAAAACACGAAAAAGAAAGAAATCGCTCGAATCGAAAAATCGATAACCAAGTGTAAAGAATGATTCTCGATCGAATCGAAATGATACAAGTCAATCATATCGGTGTCCATCGTTGAAGAAATTTTCTTTTTCAAGACTGACTCCTCTCACATCTTCGATCAATAAACTACCAACTACATTCAACTATAAAAATCAAAAAATAATATAAATAATATTCAGAAATCGCTCAAATTGAAAAATCGATAACCAAGTGTGAAGAATGATTCTCGATCGAATGATAGAAGTCAACCATATCGGCATCCAACTGCTCTCACACCCTCGATTAATATACAAATAAACTACATTCAAGTATAAAAATATCTACCAAAAATAATATAAATAATATGCAACTCGAATCGAAAAATCGACAGCCAAGTGTATCGTAAAGAATGATTCTCGATCGGATCGAAATCTAATCGACTTGAGGTGATCTATATATAATTTCTCCAAACCACGGCTTTTCGAACAATAATCCGAACCAACTCGTGGGGACTCGTTCAAGTAGCTCATTAAAGCTCGAGTTCCCGGAGGCGGCACGAAACGTTGATTGCGCACGGGCGAGCCGTCCACACTTGGACGATCGACGACGTCGACGACGACGACGACGACGACGACGACGACGACATACGTTAAGTCAATAGCAGCTGCCCACTTCTATCTATTACAGATGTCACGAGCCGAGTTTCGGGCTTCTGGGTCAATTGCACATTTGGATCGAGTTAATCGGAAGTAGTAACCGCGCCACCGATTCTAAACCGGGGGAACAAAGGCGCGGCGATCACCGCGCGATAAATTAATTAAAGTCCGATTTAACGGTGACCCACCTGTCCACGACCGATAAAGTCGTGATAAACTCGTCGTGAATTTTCGATCGTGCACAAAAAAAAAAAAAAGAAGATTTACGCGGTTGTCACATTTATCGCCGTTTTAATCGGATAATGCAGGGCAGAGAGGAAGCACGGTTGAACTCGCGACGTGAACTTTTTACGCTCTGACGAGGATCTCGTCGTACCGTGCGTTTCAAAATATTTTCCTTCCGAGTTTTTTTTTTTTTTTTTTTCTATTTATAATCGGCTCGATAACGACGCGAAAAATATATCGCCACCCACGAAACGGATTCTTTCACTTGAATTATAATATTATCGATAAATTATAACTGACGAGCGGATATTTTTCGAGGAGATTGCGAGTACGAATTTCGTCTCAGTCAAGTCGATAAGATTCTCGATTCGGATAAGAAGAGAATTGATGGAAAGGTGGTGCGGGTGTTCAGGTAGACGGATGAACAGGTTGAAATATCTCCAAGTTATCGAAGGAATTGTTCTTTTGAAACGAAACGTTTCGCTTTCTATATCGTTTCCTCGAGGAGGGGACGATATATACTTGCGACGCACGAGTTCAGTTTGTTTGCTGTTGGAGAGAAATTCTTAATAGTCGTAAAAATGTCGGATTCAGGGAGCCGTTGTTCAAAGACCAGTTGTTTGAAACACCAGTCGGCAGCAATCCCATTGCTCCCGTAATTAAGTTTCTTGATCGATCTTCCTCTATCTTTCCACTTTTAAAACGCGCTTCTTTGAGAAGAAGGTGGACAATGGAGGAGGACACACTGTTGAGGAGGGAGGAAACTTTTCTACTTTCTTATCTTTAATGAATTTTCCCCTGTGGTAAACAAAAGCGACAAGTGTCTAAAGAAGAGGTAGATAGGGAAAAGTGAGCTCGAGAGAAGCTTGAGAATTTGTTTCGTCGAGAAGTTGGTACGAAATTCGGGGGGGAGGGGGGGGCGTGTACGTATGCGGGATGCTCTCTCTCTCTCAAGAGCGCGTTCGAGTTTGAGTTTGAGAAAGTAGAAGGACTCTTAACGTCTCTTAATTATCCATCTATGGAACTATGAACTGGAATTGTTTCCTCGTTATATACGATGAAGAGAGTATCTAGATTTTTCTCAATTCGCGTCAATTTGAAAAGTTCGATTATCGATCGGATGTTCGTATAGATAAAGATTCTATTCTTTCCCCCCTTTAGTAACTTTGATCAACTTTGATCACGGGTGAAACAGTTTTTATCGAAGCGAAAAATCGTTCCTCCTTAAGACTCGACTGGAAACTTGAGTTTTCCATGTTTAGTTTAAGAGTTAGATACAAGAGGAGACCGGGGACTTTGGCGAACCCTTTCGAGAGTTATTTTTCCCGGAGAGCGAAAATTACTCGGATAACTCGCGAAAAATAAAAAAAAACTCTCTTCGAGAATGCAGTTGGTCGAGAATGCAACGTCCATCGGTGAAAAATATTCTCGAGATCAATCCATTTCGGGGTAAAAGTATTCTCGAAAGTAATTTCTCAGCAAGTGAATATTGCATTCAGAGCGAGATCAACTTTTTACTCTCGAATGTATTCGCTCGCTAAGAGATTGAAACTCTCTCTCTCTTTCTCTTTTGGCGAATCTCTTTCAAGACATTTATTAATTTATTTATTTATTTTTTTCGCTAGTGGACCACGTTGAAAAGTAGAAATTATTCTTGAACGATCACTGTGAAGAGGAGGAAGAAAAAAATATCGTATTCATTTGTATAAAAAAATCTTTGGGAAAAGATTTCATCCAGGAAATGGAATGACAATCAGAAAGGGGATACCCTCTATGATCTATGGCGAAGTGAAACACGAAGCCCTAACGTTAGATTTTCGTCTGTAACCCGATTTACATTCGACGTGGTTTACCCGCCGGCTACGGTAAAACCAACCATCCGTTTCGTACCGTTGTTAAGCATTATGCACAGAAGAAACCGCAGCTTCCGTTATACAGCTTTGTGTTTTAATGAATTTAAACTGCACGGGGCGGCGATTCATTCGTATTCAACGAGCCGTGGACCGAAAGCCACGGTGGAGAATTTTGCGCTCGGAGTGTATATATGGGTCCAGGCATACGTTCTGGGAGAATATATACAGGTTTCAATGTATCAACGTCTGGTTAAGGTTAGATTGATTAGATCGTGTTTCAACTGCGCCCCAACTGTTCACCGTACTTGTTCCCCTCGATAACATTTAATCGTCCTCTCCGAAGATTAGACGTGTTAAAGTTTCACTCGTCCCCTCTTCCACTCGTTCCCTCCGCAAGGAGGGCTCGGTTTCTTTAAAATTTCGCGTCTCGACACTCGTAAAAAACTCGTAAAAAGAAGAAAAAAGAATCGAAAGAGATTGTTTCTCCGATTTCTCTTCTCGAAACGTACGAGTCAGAGAGAGAGAGAATCTCTCGTATTCCTCGAGAGTAGACACAGTGTGTAATATCCTCCTAAAAGTATAGTCGTGGATATTAGAAATTCCTGCCGACGGAGGGGAAGCAAAACTCGCGGATGGAACAGGTGTCCGTGTGCACGCACGGTTTGTAACGGCTTCGTGTTACAACCGATTTCCGATACGCCGACACGGCGGGTCCGTGAAACTTTTCCAATGCTTGGATTCCTTGGAAACGCTCTTGGAAGCGCTCCCTTTGCACGGGATATCAAGAGCTCGTTGTTGAGTTGAATCGAAACTGTAGACGTGGTATATATATCGAATCACACTCGCCAAGGATCGGAGAAGCCTCGACGTCGCTTCAATCTCCAACGAATTAAAATTACCAACCATCGATCACCACCGTTCCTTTGCTTATCCATCCCCAAATCCCCCTCTGTTAATCCATCCTCTGTTCTCGAGGGAGAAAGCCAAGATTTGGCGTTAAATTTGTCGAACTGGGTGGAGGAAATTTCCAAGGACGAATAGCAAATAAAAGATGTATATATATATATATGTGTTTCGCAAATAGATATTCGGTCGTAACGCGAGCCGTATTTCGATACGATCGCGTCGATATCGATGGAGACGGGTCGATATCGATGGATGCAGTTTCTTGCACTCGGGAAGAAAACGTCGGTTGGTGCGGATGGAATGGAAAACAAGGAAGGACGACTCGGTTCGATTCTGATGCAGTTGCGGCTGCGTTCATTGATATTCAGCAGAATTTACGAGGGCGATAAACGTTAACGCCGTGCCACACCTCTATCTCTCTCTCTCTCTCTTCTTTTTCCACGATCGTGTCGCCTGTATTGCCGTTATCAAGTGTTGGCGGCTGTTTAAATAAATATTAAGATGGAGATTTATCGGTTGACGCCGACTCGTTATATAACCGATGCTTTCGCATCGATGGTATAAATCACCACGATTTTATACTATTATTTACCCGCGGAGCATCGGTTACCAGGGATTTATTGTATCCAGTTAGCGTCCAGTTTGTGTTTTTGTACCGGAAATTACACGGATCTTTACGTTTCCCCTTCCCTTCGTATTCGCCCGTTATTGACGATAATGAAAGATTCTTGAATATTCGCGATAAAAGGATTCACGGCATTCAGGGAAAATGGGGAAAATCACATTTCTCCAAGAATGAACGTACCCGTCCCGTTTATTTCCAAACCACGTGTCTTCCGTGTTGAAATAATCTAACCAGGTAACACAACGGTCGCGTTGTAAAATTCACGAAGCGCAGCGAGGGAGGGAGGGGTGTTGCGCAACATCGTATTTCTTTGGTAGTTGTGTGCGTAGGCGTTATTATCAACCATGTGTATATCTCGAGGGTGGAAGAATTTGCGAAATTCCGTCTTCGCTGCGAGTTGGCATAATTTTCCACTTCTTCTTTCTCTCTCTCTCTCTCTCCTTGTCTGGAGATCGTTCGAAATCCCAAAGTAGAAGATTTCCTTTCCTCGCTGCTTCCCCGTCACGGGCAAGAAGCTCGTTCGTAATTTTCAACCGGTCGCCGGCCGGATTTTCCTGTTTGCGAGTGGTAACAGTGAAAACCGAAAAGTTAAACCGTGCGAATCTAATTTAAGTTTCTCTAAGTAATAGGAGAGGAAGGGAGGAGGTCTAACTCTAAAGGGAAGGAATGAAGAAGAAAATGGATGGCACGGGTTTAACCACGGGAGGACCGACCAAGTTTCGTTAAAACGTGCTGGTGTCGTGTGCCGCGGGATACGTGGTGGTGGTGGCGCGCCGTTAAGTTGAAAATATCCCTGTCGCGTGATAATTGAAAGGGGAGCGAAACCACGACAAAATCCTTCCCTTTTTAGTCCTAGCCCATTACCCACGTAATATGGAACGTAGTTGCAATTTATCGAAAGGCTTTTCCCAAGATAAATAAATCGTGCCTGCACATCCCCAGATTTAAAAGTATTGTTTCCTGTGTTGTTTCTTTTCATTACGCGATAATAAATCTAGACGGGATTTACGGAGGATTCGGGGAGAATTGAAAATTTCGAAACCGAGACCGAAATCTGACGGTTGATTATTCTCTTCGGGGTCGAGTCTAGTAGTATCTCGTTCTCGTGTCTCGGGAGATACAGTTGGCCAGGGCGAGGTGGGGAAAGGTAAGAGGAGAACTCGTAACACTTGTCACTGGCACGCGATACCGCCAGTTTTGTATTAAGGAGAATGGGGTTGAGGATGGAGGACGATGCCTGACAAATGCGGGCCCCGTACTACTACCTCGTCGAAGCTTTACTTTACTCCTGTCGCGTCGCTAAAAGTGGTACAAATGGAACGTCTGTTTTCCTTTTTTTTTTTTTTTTTACGCTATTACCGGTAAGATCTCTACCGGGATTGTGCAATATATCAGCCGGAATATTTGTCCTGCACGAAGTTGGAAAGCCTTAATTAAGAGGGAAAAAAATATATATATGTATGTACGTATATATTGTACGAGCTTAGCCGCATCGTCCCAAGTTTATCAAGGTTGAATATATTTCCCTCTTGCTGCTTTTTCGCAAAAATTTTCCAAACGAACGTTCTCGTATATTCTCTAAATGATCTCTAAATTTTTCGATCAGTCGAAAGATAGAAATCGTCGCGTGATTTTTAATTTTCAACAAAAGGGTGATAAAGTCTTTCTTTTGGGAACGGAAGAGAAACAGTGGTCGATTCGACGGACGACGACGGACCAAGCCGCGTTTCTTGACTGAGCAAAAGTTTCGGATTGAACGTGAATGATGCAGTTTCGTGAAACGAAACGCTAAAATGCTAAATCAGCAGGTTTACAAATCGGGGATTGTTATTAATCGGTTAACTGGAGCGCGTTTCCAACGTTGGGATGCGATTAATTAGTCGATTTTTTGGGGATAGAAAATTTAAATTTCGATATAATAATATTTAATATGCGTTATTTTAACAAAGCGGGGAGATATTGCGGAAATTTTTTTTCATTCGGCGCATCGTTACGTTAAAAAGACAGAGTGTGGGCTGCATCCAATAACCCACGCGCGGCCCGGTTTTTCGATGTCCTTTTTTTTTTTTTTTTTTGTTAAACAATAAAATTGGGAATTGGAATACGCGAATTTTGGTTCATTTAACGGGGAATATAAAGTAAAACACCAGCGGCAATTCAGTTTGAATCCGGTTTCGGATCCGTATAACGGGACGCATCGAGCCCAGGAAATTAATTGATTCGAACGAATATCATGGCGTTTGCGGTTGTGCAGTCGTTTAATTCTACCTCATTTACGGGTCACCGGGTATCCAGTGAAAAATAACACCGGCCCGAATCGAAAGGATCGAACGAGCAGATGTCATTATTTCCGTATATCAGAAATTTCACACTTTACACGGTCAATCTCCACTTTAACGCAAACAACCGTTTGTTCCTATCAATTTGCATTTTATCAATTCCGAATCAAATAGCGATAAATTAATGACGTTTCGGGTGAAACGATAATTATTCCAAATTTATTCCAAATAATAACGGACGCTTTCAATAATTTTCAAAATTATTCGCGGTTTTATGTCCGATTGGAAAATTTTTATTTTTAACGAAAATTTTATTACTCGAATTGCACATCGATCGCGTATTTATCGATAAATTTTTCTCGTCGACGACACGATTTAGAATACCATTTAAGGAAAATTCTACAAACCGTTGATAACAATTATCAAAGTATCCGATTATTTTCGCAAAAAATCACGTTCCAATTTCGCTTTGAAAAAGAATATTGAATCCAACGGGGTATTATTTTGGGGAGAAGGAAGAAGAGTCATCGTGATTCACAGCGATTGGCCACGAATATTCTCGAAATTAATTAATTAATCGAAAATATTTACTCGCGAAACGCTATTCGATTTCGAAATCGTCGTTTAAAATTTTGAATACGATAATTAATCCTCCACCTAAGGGGATTCATCCTTTCCTCGAATCATATCTTTCACTTTTCCTCCGGATCGCGAGAGAGTGAATTTTCCCCCCCGATTCTTTCGCTTAATCCTTTCACCTCGTCCTATTTCGCCACGCGTATATAACGTATATACACGACGAATTGAAATATCAGATTCAATTTAGGATCGAGAGAGACTTATCGGCTGTCCGGCCAGATTTCGTTCTTCGAGTGGGACGGGGATTCCTCCCTCGCCGACGAATATATCCGCGCCTATTTTTCCCCTCTTTTTTTTTTCTTATCATCTTCGAAAAATCCTGGCCAAGCGAGGCGACCTCTGCAAATTGAAATCCGGGAAACGGGAAAGTTTTCGTTCTCACGAGTTGAAACGTCAAAACGATCACGAATCTGATAATAATAAATAATTCTCCTTCCTCTCCCCTAATGGAAAATTATTGGTCGACAAGAATTATAAGGATAAATTCGTGATTCGAGAGGGAAAAGATTCACGCGTCCACGAAATTTCCCTTCTTGGCGTGGAAGGAAAACGTTGGATAAATATCTGCTCGCGATTAGAGTGCGCTTCCAGAGTGATCTGGACTGAGAATTGTAAATGCACGCCATCGTGGATGTGGCAGCAGCGTCGATGTTCGATCGGGGGAGGTTGGAGGGAGGGAGGGAGGGGGAGTACGGCGGTGGCGAACGGTGGTCGGAGCATCCCTGCCTTATCTCTTGGCCTTTGTGTCCCAGGGACACTTCTCATTTGAAATTTAAGCGGGTTCCAAGCGGCCGGATCAAGACCGAGGCGAGGTGGTTAAATTGAAATTTAAGTTCCCCGTGGAAGTTCGAAATAAAAGCGGCGGCAAATTGGACGGACAGTGAAACGCGTGAAATATCGGGTATATTTGGTAGGAAAAGTTCTGGCCGATCTTGGCTGATTTTTCACGGGATTGTCCGCGGATAACACGCACGGTGTTTCGACGCAATTCAATTTTTTAAAACTCGGTGCCGTTCGGAAAAGGAATCGCGCGCTCAAGGAAATTATTTGAATGGAATTTTGATATTTCTGTGCAATTCGCGTAGCCGAGAGCTGATATTGCCCGAAACCTTTCCAAAAAATTGATTCTGGCTGCCCGATCCCGATAGGAATTACAGTTTTTCGATCGAAATTGCTTGTCGTCGATCAAAGTTTCGCCACGCCGGCAGATATTTTTTTTCGGCTGATGCCATTTCCAACAACAAGTAAAGAACGAACAATTTCATCGATTCCTTTGTACGTACGTGCGAAATCGTTGTATCGAATCATTCTCGAGCGGATGAACGTGATATAGGAACTAGTCGATTGGAAAATAAAAGATGGAATATATAAATAAGCAAAAAGATTTTAATCTCTTGCGCGATATAAAGAAAAATACGTACAAAGGGGAACGGGATCAATCGCTTTCGAACTCACGTTTTTCTTAAACCTTTTATCGTTAGTCGTATCAAGAAATATTAAGACGTTGGTGTCATTTTCGTTAAACGTAATTTCGCAAAGTGCGCATGCTGCAAAAAAAAAACTCCACCCTTTGAGCTCCACCTTTTCTCCTCTTCTTTTTTTCTTTTCCTTTTCAAAAGACAAAACGTTCCAAGATTCCTCTCCTCTGTGCACGGTTGAAACCGTGATATTCCCATTGCGATATCCACACGGAACGCGTTAACGAGTCCAATGGGTTTCGTAATTTTCACTCCGATTCTTGGCCGAGTTAATTAATAAAGTACGCGGCGCGAAACGATCTCTAAGCGCACACCTTTTGAAAGATAAAACGTTTCCAGGATTCTTTCTCTCCCCGTATTAACACGCGACGAAAGGGCGAGAAAACGTTAACGAGGGTCGGAATGAACGTTTCGCGATTCCATTCCGAGTTGTATCATAATCGTTGCGAAACTTATCTCTCGATGAAAACCGAAAAAACTGTTTCTCCTCCTCGTTGCATCGAGATATATTTCTCCATCACGGCGCCAAACGCACGGGGAAGAGAGAGAGGGGTTAAAACAAATGGATCGGGAGAATGGATTTTCATTGCACGAATTTCCCTTCCCTTCTCCTCCCCCTCCCCCCTACTTCGATAGAACACGAACGTTCTCGAGTTAATGTGTTTATAATGTGGGCGGAGCGCGAACGGTAATGAGCATTAATTAAGAACAAAAAAATTGATCGGGATCCGCGGGGATATTAATAGCCGAGCGTGCCAGGTTGTTTCCCGGCCAATCATTAATACCAGTTTCGCGCAGTTTGACCAACGTAATTACGATGAATCTTTTGATCAACGCTCCGATTATTCCGGCTCCGGCCAAATGGCCCCCACGGTTAAATTGCTCGTTTCGAGGTTATCCTCGTTATTGGCGAATAAAAATTTACCAAAATTTATCCCCCTCTCCTTCTCCTCTCATATACCGTTTGACAGACGTGTCGACTGCGTAATAAAATAGTAAACTTAAACTAGGATAAAATTATCCCTTAAAAAAAATTCCCTACTGCAGGATTTTTTGACAGAGAAGATTCGTAAGATTCGTGAACAGAATCGCGTCGAGAGAAAGGAGAAGAGTGGCAAATATTTTCGCAGAGAATTTATTATTAGAAACCGTGAGATGTAAGATGATGGTGGAAGGGACGGATACGACAGTCCTCTTCCCTCGCCGAGAAGGCGCCAAGAATTTCCTTACTTTTTCGAAACGGTTGATTGTTAAGAATTCATAAATCCTGTCAGCGAAGCGATATATCATCGAGAATAATTGGAACGAGGATCTTTTTCATTAGCGGCGAGGAAACAATGGTAAACAATGCGTCGTGTCCAAGTGAGGAGGGAAGTTTCGCGGCGTGGTGTGTCTAGTCGCGAGAGCTTAGCGTTATATACGCGCCGTAGACCGTGCGGCGCCGACCATTTTGGACCATTTCTTACCTAACGAGAAGAGGACTCCTCCTCGTCTGAGTGAGAATCTTCAAGTTCCATCGTTTCTGGTAGTTTCGAACAGTTAGAACAAGTCTTCTTGGGCCGATCTCCATTTCGATTCAAGCGTAGCCTCTCTCTCTCTCTCTCTCTTACTTTATGTAAAAGGAAAAAAGCAACGCAAAGGAACGCCAAGTTTTTTCAAAAGAAAGCTTAGTTATCAACAATCGTATCGAGTAGTAATGGTAGATTCGTGATGAGAAACGAATGCGAGATCGATTAAAAGGATTCTTGGCTTATAATATCGAAATACTTGCTTGGAATATTTGTATTATGTGAAGGATCGCGGAGTTGGTGGTTCATTAGGATCGAAATTTCCGGCTCTCTGTCGGTTTTCTTGGAAGAGATAATTCACGTTCCGAGAAGAGAAGAAAAGAGAACGTGGTTAGGTGATTTTCAGAATCGTGAGAAATAATAAATTCATCGTGTGAGGTGTTTGAAAAGGGGAAGTGAGAGAGAAAAAACGGTGGTATTCGACGAAAGTAAGAGAGAAGAGAGAAACAAACTCACAAAGGGATCCGTCAACTTTGCTCGCCTCGTTGCACTTTTTCCCTTATCCCTCGCGATTTTCCACGGGGACAGCCACGACACTTCAACCCTTTGTAACACTCGACGATCCATCCCTATAGAAGCAGCGAGCTGATTTATTTTTATTGCGGCCGCTCGTCAACTATCACTTCCCTTTTTATTTACCTGCTCGCTCGTTTAAAAAAAAAAAAAAAAAAAGAAAATAACGATTGAACGTCATGACGAACGAGTTGAACGTTTAATGGGTCGTTTCGCGTCCGCGTAACGCGAGCATCACGCTTGATTGCCCACGCTTGACGCTTGCCCGTTCTTTTTTAAATTTGATCTTAAATACCGTTTTAAACGAACCTTTCCATATTCTAGCTCGTCACTCATCGCGTACGAGCGCAATTTTATTTTGTATCTGAGATCCCTCTTCCCTTCAGGAAGAATTCGAATGAAATATTAAACCATCGATGACTCTCGCTTTGATAATTCGATTCGTGTTTAGACGAATATACTTTATACTTGTCTTTCGTACTTTTCCATGAAATTTCGTGGGAATATTTCATCGATACGATATGTACTTATCTCCGTTAAAATATATATATCGAGATTTTTTACAATTGTTGCTGAATAAACGAGTCAAAAGTTTCACGGCGACGTAAAGATATGGAAGGGGGGGAGGAGGAAGGGGAAGATAAGCTCGGTGATAGAATTTCATCGTTATCGGATTTCTGGCTGTACGAGTACAATTGAAAACATGGATGCAAAAATGTTTGTCGAGATGTGTGCCGTATCCATTTTTCCCCAGACCAGACAATCGGAATCGGACGAAATTACGTTACTTGTTACGTGGAATATCCGCGTGCTCCTACTTATAATAATACTCGATGCGATTCGATTCGATACGGGATTCCGTGCATTTTTCCGTTCCTTTTTTTTCTCTCTTCTATATCGGACAAATGTTTTAAGATACTTTTTCTGTTTTCTTTTTTTTAAAAGAATTTAACGACGAAGTCGATATGATGTTACATAAATGTTTCGTATGGAGAAGAATTCGGTCGGAAGGAACGGAAAGTTGCTCTGAGAAATTTGTAACCGCGTGATTGAACGATTTCGAAATTGGAGATGTTGGCTTTCGAATCATCGAAAGCTTGCTGAAAGTTCGCTTTCAGAAGTTGCGGGAGAGAACCGATTCTCGGATCCGTCTTCGAGTAATGCGACAGTCGAGTCGCTTACACGCGCTGATTTATTTAAAATGTCCCCAAACATTTGAAAAGTTGGATGCAACGTGCAAAATGAACAGGAAGTCGAAACTTGTTTCCATGTTACCCGTTCGAGAAATTGTTGAACTTGAACTTTCTTTCTCTATTATCGTTTCTTCTTCTTCTTCTTCTTCTTTTTCTCTGGCAACGATTGAACGAATGAAAGAGTAAATTATATGGAGGAGAGGATAAATTCGTCCCTAAATTTGAACTTTTTTGATCTAGCGCGTGTTGTTTAAAACGAAATGTGATGAAATGCGGGGTAGTAGAAAGGAGAAAGTGTGAAATTACGTGCGCGGTTTATCCCTTTATCAGGGACAATGGTTGGACGAGCGAGCAGGCCGCCAAAGGTAAATTTAACCAGCGAATATCCGGTCGAAGCGCGTTCATCGTTGATTGATATCTTGGAAACGATAGTCGATTCGAAGGAAAATTGCGTTCATTACGCCGCGAACAGGATTAGCCCGCGATAATGAGATCTCGAAATTAACGATTCCTTGGGAATGAATTCTAATTTCCATCGATCAGAGAAGACCACCGTTCCTTAAAACCGTCCTATCTTCCTCCCCCTTCCATTCTCCCTTTAATAGGGAGGCATTACGTTTATCTCTTGGACGAGTAGCCGTCAATGATATCGGGGGGGACGAGGGATTACAAATGAAACTCGCAATTTTCCCAATATTTCTTTCCAATAAGAATCGCATTACCAGCGGCAAAAGTTTGGAACGGGAAGCCTATATGAATCGATTCCGCATAGTCACACGCCAATAAAAGTTTCAATTTAACATTCGAAAAAGAAAAAAAAAAAATCAATGTTGTATCTGAAAATTCGATTCGATAAAAATTTTATTCGTTTTCATACAGATTTTCAAATTGATGTATCTTTTTATTAATTCGGTACGAAGGACGATAAATTTTTATTACGTTTCGATAGATTTTTTTTTTTACAAATTCGATTCGATGTTCGAGTTTTTGCGAACAAAAATTACTCCGATTATTTTATTTTTCATTCTCTCTCTCTTTCGTTCAATTCTTGGGAACAAATCGGTGACACGAAACTTTTTGCCCGTGGTGTACCGTTGGATGGAACACCACCGAGCAATCGCGCGTTCCTCCTCGTTTCTCAATGGAATCGCGTCGAAAAATGCGACGAATTCCAGGATAGTAATCACCAGGCCACGATATCCAAGGATTATCGATATCAGGGAGGGAGGGAGGGAGGGAATACATATCTATAGCCATTATTCGACGAAATCATCACGATCGTGCGCCACGATACGCGTCATCGGGATTTCTCGATGGGAAAAATGCATGTTAATCCAGAATGCTCGATTGTATCACGATGTTCTTCCTCTCTCTCTCTCTCTCTCTCTCTCTCGAAATGGAAAATGGAACGGTACGCGTGGACGATTGCACCGCACTCGATGCAGATATATATATATATATATATATATATATATATATATATATACACGCACGTTAAAGTCGTTTCCTCTGATGGAAAGAATCTCGCGCAAAAATGAAACTGGGAGCTCGTAAATTATGCCGAATATTCAATCGAAACATTCGATGGCGGTTGCGGAAATACATGGAGAATATTCCCTCTCAATTTTTCCTTGAGATTAAATCTCAAACGTCAAAATTCTCGAATTTTATTAATATATCGAAGGATACGGACGTGAGCGGACTTTATTTGCTTTTGTTTGAACGAGAGACAAGGATCTTGGATCGAAATACAACTTTTCGTAGATGATAAAACGTGTTTAGAAGAACTCTCGTGCGGGATGATATAGGATGACGAATGAAAGAATTTTGCGGAAAGAAAAATTATAATTCCGTGACGAGGAAGGAAAGGGACAGTTCAGAGACGGATAGTCAACTTTTCTTACATAGCCAATTCTAACAAATCACGTTGAACGCGATAAATTGGCCGGTTGATCGTTGAATACTTGCTATACCTGTTAAGTTATCAAGAGGATTGATATCATCCAACAAGTGTTTCGCATCGATATCCGGGCTGAGAAACAAGCCGCAGGGAGTGGAATCCATCGGCATGGACTGAATCGGGGGCGGAACTATCGGGCCGTCTGTGCATGAAACGCGGTAATCGCGTTTCGTCGATTACCGGGTCAGGTCGCTGCAGGTAAAACTAACGTCGACCCTTGGATCCGGTACAATAGCCCTTTGTGTCGCTATTGCGTCGTTGTTCGGGGAGATCGATCTTGTCGATAGGCAGACGGGAAAAGGAACAAGTTCACCGACATTTCGACAATTGGCCGCAAATAGGTGATCCCTCCTAGGTGGTGGAAAATCGATGTTTCTCGATTGATAAAAAAGGGACAAATTCGTGATGAACGTTTTTTAGAAAATGAGAAATCTACGTAGAGTGTTAAATTTGAAGGAACGAAATGCTTCTTGCGTATATATATTAATACATACGCACCGATATCGAAAGAAGCCTTTGCTCCTTTTTCTCCGCGAACAACTAAAGACTTCCAGACTTTTCTTAAACTCGATACCTTCACCTTTGCTCGGTGAATTTCTCTCTTATTTTTTTCCCTTCCTTTTCCTTTTTTTTTTTTTTTTACAAAGGTTCCAAAAGCGTTCCAAAAGCACCACCCCGTTGATCATTCATCGAACGTGACCCGCTCACGTTTCATTATTCTAAAAGCCGCCTCCGCTCCTCCAAAGATAAAAATGAGATCTCCGTAGTAGTTGCCGAGCAGCATTTTAATCTCGCCTACATTTTATCAAATCCCATTTACATCAACCCCCTCGTATTGTCTATCTCCCCTCGTCGAAATTTTTCGCGATCCCCTTTTTCGCACCCCTCTTTTCCCATCCCTCGTCGGTTTATACACTTTAAGCGGGGGGGGGGAAAAAGGAATAGCGCAAAGTGTTGCGAACTATCTATTATCTATAAAAAAAAGAATTCGTAAATTCTTGGACATCGAGAAATTTCTCCCTTCAACCAATATCACTTTATTACGAAAATAAATCGTACGAGAATTTTTCTAAAGTCCTTCGACATCGAACGATTATTTATTGATTCATTTTCTTACACGGTTTTTCAAAGAGCTCGCGAAAGAAGAAACGCTGATTATTCGGCGAAACAAAGGGAATAATTACGTACCATTATTTCATCGTAGCATAGAAAAAGAGCGAGAGAAGAAGGGAAGGCTAGACCTCTCCCAGTTTAATTCCATTGTCGCGCATTAAAACGCAAAAGCTGAAGCTTTCGAGATCGCGGTGTCCCATTTCTGGCTTGACCCCCTCCTATATAATGACAACGTCACGCCGTACACAACCGGTTGTCACGTTTTTTAACGAACCGTCCTCGGCTCCATCGAGTAAAAATACACGCCACCCACGACCCATCCCGTTGTTCGTTTCGTCGAATCCCATTAATCATTATGTGATTTGGTTGGAGAATTTGCTTGCTCGTCGATCGAGATACGAGCGTACGAGCATATCCCTATCTTCCGAGAGCGTTGAAAGACTTTTGGTCCATTTAGATAAGGAGGGCAGATCCGATCTGGACAGGGTCGATTAACCCAGCTCGAACGAGGCGTAATTTGGTCGATCACCGAGCTGGCTTCGTGGCTTCGAGCCACGTCTTATCGTGTTTCAGGAGGAACCGGTGCTCCTCCAGGAAATTTCTATTGTACGAAAGAATGGATGGGTCGCGTTAACGCGACGCGGTTGTTGTTGTACAACGTGTACAACCGGAAAGTGTAATTTTTCGAGGCTCGTTGACTCGTTCTTTCTGTTAAGGATTATGATGTAACGTGAAACATATTATTTGGGAATACACGTATCGAATACAGAATGTTTTTCAGGAAACGATCTTTCTCTCTGGTCTCGTTCTTGCTTTTTCAACTTTGAGTTCCGGATGATGAGTTTTTTCCCCGACTATTACACCATGGCTATGCTATGACCACGTGTTTTCCTGCCTTGCCTTTTATCTCCTTTTCACGGCGATTCTCTGCAGGATCGTTCACCATCAGAATCGATCCCACGCTTTGTCGAATGAAATTCAGAAGAATCGAATTTTTCGAGGCTTCGTTAATAATGTTAGGAACAACTTCTGAATTTTCGTGCGCTCGAATTTTCCTTTGTCGAGTCTCTTCTGAGGAGATTCTAAGGATTTTCGTTAGGAAGGGAAGCAATTCTCGAGGCGGCTTCGCTATTTTCAACGATTCTCCGAAGAAGACGCAATAAAATCGCAGCGAGGATCGATACATCCGCGCGATTCGCCAATTGTGGATGTCGTTTATTCGATTCTTATCGAGCAGGTACGAGCGATTAAACGGAAGAGTTACGAGGGGACGTTGGTCGAATTAATTGAATCGAGTGGTTTTCGGGGATGACATGAATTTAATGAAGATTCCTAGGCGGCGAGAGGAAATAAAGGAAAAACAAGAAGAGGAGCGGGAAGTAGGATGACTCGTGCTCTGGAAGAAAAGTTGGAGAAGACGGGGAGGGAAAACGGTTTTAGATTTCTTTCACTTTTCTTTCACTTTGACCCCCCTTTTTTTTTCGCCCCTTTATCGCCCCCAGTTATCTCTCCCAGCTCTCTAGCGTGTTTTTTCCGCGTTGCACCGGCGCCAAGTACCTCTCTGTGAACGTTCTTTTTAATCCCCGTGAAGGTCCACATGGAGGGAGCAAAGCTCAAAGATAAAAGAACGTATCATTTCGCGCGGCGATCAACTCAAACCTGGCAAGTCATGTCAGTTTGACGACGGTTAGAGTTCTCTCTGACAAGTTTTTTTTCCTCTTCCTTTTTTTTTCTCCCTCCTCTCTTTTTTTCTTTTTTCTTTTACTTTTTTTTTTTTTCGTTTTCTAACAACACTTTTGCGGGGTAGATTTTCGACGGGTGTCGGTCGACAGGTGTTTTCCGCCGACAGATGTCGACGCTGGTCCCTTTTTCGATAGCTTCGGCCCGGTGGCTTCGCATCGATCGATCGATAGATCGCAGTTGCGTGAAGTATTTTCTTTTTGAACTGAATTGCTGTCGATACGCGGCTTTTTTTTACATTCGAGGTAAAGAAACGTGGGTGTAAGAAAATATTGTTGGAATTTTCGGCAATTTGCAAACAAATAAATTTTATCCAACGAGGACTGGGTGGACAAAGTGGACGAAGCAACGCGTGTGTCCCGGCGGTAATAAGAGAAATCGTTGCCGGATGAATGACACTCGTGCAATCTTTTGAGCGAGTGGAGTAGAATAATGTTATGATTGGACCCTGGAGTAGAACGCTTGATGGGATAAGTAGAATGAAACAATTATGATCGGACAAGGGATAGAAGGCAATCTTGCTCGGCGAATGAAATAAACGAGTCGTGATGAAGACAAGTGGAGCGAGGCGGATTCGCTCGAGTAAATGGAATAAGTTGGTCAAACGGGTAATATTTTACGTTATTATGATTGGCTTTATTTATGCGTTTATCGATTCGACAGAAACTGGCTGACAAAATGGAACGAATGGAAAAGCGGGGGTCGTATCTTTGCGAGAGGAACAAGGAGTTGCCCCTCTCTCTTTCTCTTCCTTTTTTTTTTTTATATATCGGTCGAGGAAAATTAAATTATGAAGTGGATTGCGACCACAACGGATACGCAACGACGGGTGAAGTGGAACAAATGACTCTCCAGTTTGCGACGGTTGCTTCACGAGAACTTCCTTTGAATACAATTCCGCTAGGTTGGACAGCTTCGATATTTTTCTCCAACACACTTTATCACCCCCCTTTTATCCTGTTGCTTCCTGCAAATTTCGGTTTTGCTCGAGGTGGGAAATCCTGGAAACTCGTTTTATCCGATTCGTGGGAGGTTGATGCAAATGTCCCAAAATAACATTTCCCCGGTTACTACGAAAATTGGACGGGTTTAAAATCCACTATCCGAAGTCGGGAGTAACAAACTCGGACAACACGTCGTTGTTGCTCGTTTCAGAAAGGAAAACTATCCGGAAAACTAACCTAACTTAACTTCCCCTTGGAGAAGAAACAATCACTCTATTCTGAATGGATCGAGCGAACGCACGACGATCAATTCGAGCAAAAATCGTCCATCATTTCTTCTCTCCCTGCCAATTATCGATCGATCCTTTCTCAACGAATAAAATAGAACGATACGAAATCGAAGAGAGAGAGAAAGAGAAATTCCATCGAAGTAGTAAATTCTTGAAACTTGTGAAAACTTGCACGTCCATCGGCGACATCGCCGAACCGCGACAAGCGTCGAACCGCGTTGCGATTTGTCATCTCCCTTCCCTTTCCCCATGAAAAATGTAACGCTCGCCCACTTTTCAGAGAGAGAGAGAGAGAGAGATAAAAAACGGCCGCCAATTCGTCCAAACGTTACAACGTTCCGTATGTAAAGTGTTGTCCTTCTATCACCGCCCTATGAATATTTCATCTTTGCGGAACTTGGTTCGCCCGGGAACGGGTAATTCCTCTTGTATCCTTGCAACCGCCGGTTTTCCCTTTTGTGGGAGGGGAAGAATGGCAGCCGTGGGACGGCGACGGGCGGACGTGTCTGGTCCGGTTATTGCTGGAAGCGGACCGCGGGTCTTCGTATTTCCATCTTCGCCTAACAAAGCAAGTTTTTCCCGTTTCGTTGTTGGCCGAGCTCGCGAAGAGAAATTCGCGAGCTCGGTTATATATATATACGGTTTCGTTTCGGGATCCTTTTGACCGGGTCCCTTGTTGCTCGGTTTTTTGGTAGACGGGAAATTTATGAAATTTAATTGCGCTCTTTTGTTCCCCCTTTGACGTTGACGTTTTGTGTAACCCGTGCATCCCGCATTTACTTTTCTAAAGTGTGAATAAAGGGGAACGAGAAGGGAGAGTTTATATATTCGTGGATGCGAATCGGCTTAAAATTTGCCACGAACGAATACGAAATTTCCGAAGAATTTCGAGACTTGGTTTCGAATAGCGTTAGTTCATGAGCGACGCGACGAAGCATGCGTTCGATGCTTTTTTTTTTTTTTTAAATAGATGAAGAAACGTATTTTCACACGTTAACGTCGAGATTTCCGTTCGTTGGTCGAAGGAAAGGAAAGAAAGAAAGGAAAGAGACTCTGTTGTATTTGCGCTCGAAATTTCGATCACGCGCCGGAACCTGGACTCGAATAATAATTTTACCAAGAGTTGATGGGCCGTTTTGACGACAGGTTGAAAGAAGATAAAAGGAAATCGGAACTGTATCATCCCCCAAAATGTTAATTTCTCCGGGCGGAAAACTTGCGCGACAACGGTGAAAATTTTAAACTCCACTTTTCTTTCCTCCGGTTGGGAAATCGGGGGAAGACACAATGGGAGGCTCGGTGAATTAATCCGTATACACATCGGCTCGTGCAGTTGCACGCGATACAACGCGCGTGAAACCTATTTCCCTCTTGTGTCCCTCATCGTGTTCCTCCGCCGTTCACCCCACTACCCGAGCAAATCCGCTTCAATTGTCGCGGATCCCCTTTCATTAGCATCCGTAACGAAGTGGCCAGTTTTTCCTTAGCCCTTGGTATCGGCTGGTGTCGACACGAGGCCGGAAGAAAAGTCGACCGAGCTTCTGCAAACAAACCTGCTTTTCAATCGGTGCCCGCTATTTCTCCACTCCACTCTTCTCGTAATAAACGGCCGTTGTTTTCGCGGATCGTGTTCGTTTCTCGATTTTACGTGCATCCAATCACGTGTTGTCCCTTAAAAATTTTTTCCCCCTCCCCCGAGGAGAAGAGCTTCGAAGAGGAGGAAGAATCTAAGAAATCCGTTTCGAGGGAGATTAATCTAGGAATAACTAGGGAGATCGCGGGAGATATAAATTGAAAGAAAAGGTGATGGTTTGATAGACGCGATGGATTTCTGGACGAACGTTTCGAACGGAGGGAAATGGAGTTTTATCGGTGTGTTGGGAATCAAGGTAAGGGCAATCTTTAAAAGTAAACCTTATGTAATCCCCATTGGCCGATTATTCGACTTTGAATCAAAAAGAGAAGCTTTCCAACGATGTATAAGAAGACTCGAAGGTAGCTTTTAACCGGAAATGTTTCCATTCTCATGATTCACCGATTGCGTTTAGATCCTTCGAAAGATTCAGATACAAATTTTTTCTACTTTTCAATTATACGTTATCATAGTTGTTCTGTCTATTTTTCCATTGGCCGATTATCCTACGATTCGACTTTGAATCAAAAAGAGAAGCTTTCCAACAATGTATAAGACTCGAAAGCTAGCTTTTAACCGGAAATGTTTCCATTCTCATGATTCATCGATTGCATTTAGATCCTTCGAAAAGTTCAGATACAATTTTTTCTACTTTTCAATTATACGTTATCGTAGTTGTTCTGTCTATCCACGCGTTATCATGGTTGATTGATTAAAATTTTCGAGAGGGAAATAATAACGTAGGATTCGTCGACAATTTCTCGATAGAGGGGAATAATAGGTAAGAATCTCGTCCTCGGCGAATATTCCGAGATTTCATCGTCGAATTGCCAGCTTCTCGAAATACCAAAGTGCCAAGCTCGAAAATTGAATTATACGCGGCGCCTGTGGACGGCGATAACAACGATGCAACGAGCATCGTCGTACCGACAGGGGCCATCGTGCGCTCTCGTGTGTTAGGGTCGATCGGAGCTAGATGTTTGCCGCTATCAAACGGAGAATCGAGACTCTTGGCCTTTTGAACGGAAATCCGCGAATTTCCGCAGTTAAAATTGTCACGAACGCGCCCTTCTTTCTTCTTCTTCTTCTTCTTTGATCCGACACGATTTTACATCCCTTTTTAGCAGAGACTTTCCCCTCCATCCGTGCCAATTTTCCAACAACAACGAACTAATCGCGATTAGGAAAAGTTGTTACCTTCTCTCCTTTCATCTCGCGATATTCCAAGGCAAAGAGATATTTTTCGAATATCTCTCTTTTCGATAAGTTGCTCGAGGAACGAAAAGAAGACCATCGTTGTCAAAGTATATATATACACATATCTATTTAATATTCGATGAGGAATAAATCTGTCCTATCTTGTCTGGCCAAAAAAGAAAGAAAAAAGAATTTGAAACGATAAATCCTCGTATTTCGAATGTCAAAAGCAGATGAAAGGTGGGGGGATTACTTATGGAACAGTCTGGCAACGAAGACGTTGGAGAACAGTCAGCATGCAAATGAAATATTTCTTCCTTTTTTTTTCTTCTTCTTCTTCTTCTCTTTTCCTTCCTTTCCGTTTCCTTTCTTTTCCATTCCCCGGGCTAGCAACGATACTTCATAATTCGGTCACGTAACCGGACAAAAACTGTATAGAGCGTACGTGCCTGCACTGTCGCGAGATATATTTGAACCGAATCTCCGAGAGGTTTAGCTTCCTTCCATCCATCCGTGAGATATTCGACCGGTAACGTAGATAAGAAGTTGAATTTTTTTATTATTATCATTCGAAGGGATTGAGCGCATACCGTCGATGGCCATTTTCGATTCGATCTAGTTGAGACTTCTTAATCGAATTACACTTCCTGGCGCTGTATAACGTAACCAACCGTACGTAACGAATCGTCATCGAAGGTAACGTGATACAGATACAAATTCCCTCGGAAACGTCCCCTTGGAGAGACATTTTCTTCGCCTCCTCTTGATCGAGTTAACTCTTTTCCTCGATTCCTCTCGTTCCTCGATAGATAGATAGAAGGTAAATAAATTCGCACAATTGTCCCTTCCTCTTTTTTTCTTATCCAAAAACGGGGTTATCGAAGGCAGGGAAAGGTTGTCGGGATAAAATATTTATTCCTGTGAGGAGGGGAAAAAGAAAAAGAGAAAGAAAGGGAAAAATTATTAAACGAGCGAGTCGAGGATAGGGAACAGGACACTGTTCACAACAAGGGGAACAAAGTTTGTTTCACGAAGCGTGTATCGTTCGTAGTTTTTTAATTACGTAATGTGACGGTCACAGGCGTCTCTCTCTCCCTCTCTCTCCCTCTCTTCTCTCTCTATCTGTGTGTACATCCCGGTTCGTCGTGGTCACGGTTAACGCAAAGACGAAGCTCTTTTTCCTTTTCTCTTTTCATCTTTTTCTAAAGCCACGGCGCACGGTGCGAGAAAAAGCAAACGCTTTTTCGCCCGAGTTTCATTAGACTGGATCCAGGCCATTTCCTCCGTTCCTGGACTCGTTCCGCGGCGGTCGAGGATAGAGAGAGCCGCGTTGCTCTCTTGATTAAGGGCCTCGAGCAGGTATTAAAAATTCCGCGGCTTAGGGTTAAATTTAGACAGAGTGGGCGACAGGCTCTAGAGGAGGGAGCCAGCTATTTCGCTCTCTCGTGAAATTGCCAAGTGGAACGGATTTATCGGTCGACCTCTAGCTTTTTCTCGAAAATTTTCGAAAAATTTGCGCCAATTTGCGTTCGAAAGAATGTCGACTTGGAAAGAATGAACTCGCGTCACGATCTTAATAATTATTTGAAGTTGAACCCGTTTTGTTGAATCGTCGTATTTCTCAACGACGATGTCGACGGGTGTCGTCGTTGAGCGCACACGTTGGGCGGAATTACGACGATAGCTCTCGCGAAAGTTTGAGCGGTTTCCGTGCAAAAAGTGGAGGGTGGGGGGTAGAGAAACTTTGGCCAATTTATGGGAGGCGAGTTTGTCCCTTAAACGGAAGCGACTGTCACCGGCATGAGATCGGTTCTTCGGATGGAAAAGCGTGGTTTCGACGTGGTTGAACGTTTTGGACGTGGTTCTTGATATACAAATTTCTCGATACAGATTGATATATCCTTCTGCGAAAGATAAAGTTTACGAAGGGTTACTTTCTCTCGTTGAATTTCTTCCTGAAAGAAATATGGAAAGGGATTGTGTCGAGATTTGCTCTTTCTCTCTCTCTCTTTCATGTCTGCACAAAATTTATCCGCGGAGAGATAATCCGCAAGGAAAACAAAAGAAAAGGGAAGAGAAAAAAAAAAGAAAAGCATAGCAAAGATGTTGGTAATACCGCGTTTATCCGAGGGATGCTTCCCGCTTCGTAGCGAGAAACTTTGATCATTTAAATGCAGATCAACCTGTACATCTTTGTTTGCACAGTCACAATTCAAGCCCTGTCATGGAAAGTACGAACATATCCATTCATTCACGCTTACAGCAAATACGAGCACACGAGGCTTTACGAAGTTAACTCTGAAGAGAAGCGAGAGAAGAAGAGGCGACATCTTACGCTCCGACGAGGAAGGGGATAGGGAGCTTTGTGATCCCGCGTGTAATTCGGTATCATTTGATTATCTCTGATTATTCAGCGTCTCCCTTTCTTCGCTCTCCCACCATTGTCTCCCACCGTGAAATTGAAAGAGGGAAGTAATACTAACAATTACACATCAAGTTCCATTTATCTCCAACCTTTACGACTTCCACTTAATAATAATTCCATCGATTCCAAGATTCAGATATCGGCCCGACTTGAATTATTACAATCGAGATCAAACTTGGACCATTTGGAAATGGAACAATATTTGAAGAATAAGAGATATATAGATGGAAAATAATATACGAATTATCTGTAAATTTTCTTCTGGTTCGTCAGAAAGATTAGAAATTAAATTCGCGTAATCATTCTCGAATCGAGAAATAGTGAAATTTTCGAGGATATTTTAAGATCCGCGAAAAATAAATAATTATGAGGAATCGAAAGGTTTAAAAAGTAGGTAAAAGATAGTTTGCCCTTGATTTGGAGATTCGACAAATCGTACACACCGTCGTGTCATCTGGTTACGAAGGCAATTTTCGTTACGCTTGCCAAACTGCATTGCCATTGTGTACTTAGGCTGCTCTATTAACACCCTTATTGCATCGCGGTGATGGTGGTGGATAACGTTTGCGTGTGTCGTTTAATTTATGCGCATAATCTTGATGATTAAGTAAACAGAGGGCTTCTGTTCGACGTTCGGTCTTCTTCTGGTACGTCAAGTATCTCGAATAGGGATGGGGTGAGGAATGTCACCGGGGGTTGAATTTATTATATAGATATACTACCCCTTCCACGGGTATATCTGACACTATTTTGGGTAAATGAACCGGTCGTAATTACGAAAGCCAAGTTCAAAAGGCATTAATCCAGGTAGACGCTTGTTTGTTAAATATTTTATTATAATCTATTTTAATAATAAGTATCATGGCTGGGAAAGTAAGGAAACCTTGGAAACTTGTGGACGGGGATGTATTTCTGCCGAGATCCATTGCATTAAAGTTAATTAATAATCGATTGGAGAGCGAGAGGGTGGAAGAGGGTCGAGCTCATCAAAATTCTTCCACCGTTCTTCCACCCGGAGGAATTTCGAATTTTCGAAGGATTTTAAAAACACAATCCGATAATTATCATTATAATCTAAGATTAATCTGAAAGTAGGCAACTTTTCTTACACTTTTCTTCTTCTTCTTCCTCCTTTCTTCCTTCGTTCGCTTCGATCGATCTCGAAATAAAGAGCACACTTTCTTATCGCCGAGACGATCCGAGAGGAAACGAAACGAACAGAATCGAGCACCGCCTCTTTAGATCGCGATCTAAAGATCTTCTCGAGCGAGGTAAATAAAACCGTATATCAATGCAATCAAAAATGATGAAATCGAACGTGAAGAATTGAACGGGTTGTATATTCTATCCGTCGTAATGGCGATGGTGCAATTTCTCTCCGCGCAGATGCATTAGTATCGCGGATGTAATTTCTCCCCGATTTTTCCAGATATTTTTCCACTCCCTCCCCATCTTTATCAAAGTTACTTTCAACGCTTATAAAACATTCTGAAACACGTACGCGGTGTATATAGGGACCGTGGGTGGTGCGAGCCACGTATCTAGGATGGAAGAACGTCTGCGCGCTACTATTTTGCGTATGAATAAATCTTGGAGCCGAGGATGCATTATTATAATCGCATTAACGCGACTTTACGAGACTGTTGGAGGAGTAAATTGAATCGAATAAATCGCGCGTTTTCGCGTGTATATAAATTGGCGCGGAGGGAAGAAGGGAGGATTCTTTGAAATATAAATTCGTTGATAATGTGGGGCAAAATAAAGGCCGTTCGTGGCGCCTCGCTCGAACGTTGAAAATATCGTTGAAAATAACTCTTTGAGGTAACTTCTTTCCCTTGAATTTAACGCGGTAGAATTTTAGTAAAATCGCGATGAATCTTTCCCCCGATGATTGTATTTGGAATCCGTCCAACCTCGAAAGAATCGTTGAAAATTTCCTATGGCAAGCGACGCCATAGTTTTCCGCTTTCTGCGTAACGCGATGATTTATCCTCGCTTCCATGTTGTTCCAGCGTTTTCTTAATCGTTAAAAAAAAAAAAAAGAAGAAATTCACGGGAGATAACGGCAGAGACAAATCGCGGCCGCGCGCGATTTATCGTGGCTTAATCCACCGATATCCAGGCATCCACCGATACTCGACGATTTTTCACACCGACCGACCGCGGATCTATCGTTGAAATTCGGCCAATACCCCCGCCACCAGCTCGAAACAACGAGGAGGAATTTTTCGCCCGAAAGAGGGGGATAAAAATAGAAATAGACGATGGCCGCGTCTAGAAAAAAGCGAGGAATTTCACGCGACGTCATGACACGTTCGGGAGATCCGTTCGTGGGAGGGGGGGAGGAAATGAGAGAGGAACAGTGGAAATACAAGCGGCCGCGAGGCGATAAATCGTTCTCTCCCTCGGCGTTCTCTCCACCCGGTCGAATACGGAAGAAGCGGTGTTCTCCGCCACTCGGCGTGGAGGATTACCGAATCTCCTATCGAGTCGATCGATTTTTCCACTCTCTCTGGGGCTTCGAAATTGCCTTGATTCACGCCTATAATATTCTCCCCGGTTCTTATTAAACCTTCGTTTGCCTTCAATTTTTTATCGAGAGAAAAAAGAAAATTCTCGCGTTCAAATTCTTTCGCAAATTTTCCAAAATTCTCTTCACGAGAAGAGACGAACGAATGCTTGCTCCGTCGTCTTTGATTTATGCAACGGAGAACGTTGGAGAAAGGGAAGGTACGCGATGACTATTACTTGATTAAAAAATTTTAATCAATCCGATTCGAATATTAACGTTTATTAACACCGGGTGAATAAATCTTTGACGATAAGGTCCCGATATCCAGTTTGAGTAGTATCGCGGAATAAGCAAACTGCTCCGATATCTTAATCCAAACATCCAGGTTTCGAAGATCGGGCTTCGTCGCAAATATCGGAAGTACTTCGCGTCCCCTATCTCCTCGTGCATATGCGCGTCCTTCTTCCCTCCTCTCTCTTTCTCTCTCTCTTCCTCTCTCGTCCTCCTGATACCAAACTTGCTCAACTAAGTTCTTGGTGAATGCGCTTAACAACCACGAGACTTGTCCCTCCCTTTCCCCGGACCGTCTGCCCTATGATTTAACGACAAACTTTGCGGTCTTATGTGTGAACGCGGTCAAATTAGCTGGATACGTATCTTATTTAGACTTGCGATAGTAATTTTAAAGTTTAAGGTATGGTACTTGTAGGGGGATAGTGACGCGTCAACGTGACTCTGCTTCTCCGAGACGATGCAAGAAGAGAAGCTCCGTCTTGTGTGTCTTCCAACTTCCTCTGTATGTGTGTGTGGGTGCGTGTTTGTGTAATGCGGTCAGATTAGCCGAAATACGGGGGTATTGCAGCCGGTTATTTAGAATTACATTTGACAGTTTTAAAGTTTGAATGGCGCGGGTCAAGCGGGTGCGCTAACTTGACTTTAACTTCGGGATTAATTCCATGGGAGGAGGGGGAGAGAAAGGGGGACCCTATGTTTGAGGTTTTGTTGGGCAAATTCGTTCGGTCAAATTAGCTGAATATTGTAACCGGTTATTTAGACTTATACTTGACAATTTTGAAGTTTGAAACGGCGAACAAAGCCGTGATCTCTCCGCCCGGGGAAACGGCAATCCTGGCAGAAATTAGATGTCGTCTTGCTGGATCAAACTTTGCTGTTTTGCATGTAAATGCGGTCAAAAATTAGATAACGTACGATTATTTCCACTTCGGGTTCGACAATTTCAAAAGTTTTCAATGGTGACAAGGGTCGACTTCGAAGGCCCTCCCCCGACCGGAGAAGGATATTCTTTGGAGGGAGGATTTTCGCGGAATGGGAGAGGATGCTCGAGAGAGGTTTGCTCGCCAGATTATACTCGCCCTTGATACTCGTTACGCGGCAAGATTTTAAGAATCTCGGATGATCAAGATATATAACGGATACAAATATAAGGATTATTTCTTTATCTTTAAACTTGCTCCCCGTGGAAAAAAAAATAAAGAAGAAAGAACGGAAAATCCATTCCTATGATGACACAGTATATTTTCGTTTCAATTTTACAAGGCTCGTAATTCTTACTTCGAAGATCTTCTGTCGAAATGATTCATTCGAAACGAACCTTTGATCGATCCTCTTCAATCTCTCTCTCTCTCTCATCGTGAATATTCAGAATGTTCAAAACGATCGTTAGACACGTCGTCGTCCGTTGGAAACTGGAAACCCGTTTCGTTTGTTTCTCCTCCTCGTTCGATTCCCACGCTGTTCCACGCGCGAAAGGAAATTATTGCGCAATTTAAGAATCGACGGGGATGCGCGCGTTTCCTTTATCACGCTCCATGCCCGCCCTGACAGGGATGAAAAATTACGCGCCCTCTCTCCTCCCCTGTAACACGAAATGAAAACCCGTCCCTCCACCAGGAAACCGCGTTTCATTCGCTAAAAACACAGCGTACACACACACGCACACCCGGATTGATTCATATTTTATTCATGGGACGAGCAACCGGTACCGGTTTCTCTTCCGACTTCTCGCGAGTCGTCCTCTCCCCTCCCTCTCGTTTCGCTTCGCCTCTTTTTCCCAATATTGCGGCGGCCGGTTGTAATGTTCCGCGACAATAACGCGCGCCACGTTTCCAACCAGCTTTTCGAGGATTTTCCCGCTGTTTCATAATTCAAATCGAACGGACGAAAATTCTTTTAATGGATTTGCGAGAGAGAGAAAAAAAAGACACTATTCCGCGACGCGGTTTTTCAGAACCGTCGATGATTATCGGCCGACTAGAAAAATATCATCGACGAAATTTATTTATTATTTGAAATTTTCTCTAAGTTTAAAGTTTTTATTGTTTTTGTGTGTGTGCAAGCATTTTATTCTATTTCTCGCGAATATTTTATCGAGTAAGAGTTTCACAGCTTCGAGAAAGTTGGCACTTATATAAAGCTAGCACTTATATTACGAGCGACGAGTTTCTCTACGAGGCCGAGGAAATTGTTTGAAATTATCTCTGATCGCGCGAATTGAATGGATTAAAAAAAAATAATAATAATTTGGCAAAATTCGAAAATCAAGGCGGATTCTATCTGGGTTCCCGTTTAATTAAAACTTGTGAGTTTCACGTGGCGGGCGGTGGAGAATTTGTTTTTCAAGAGGGTGGAAAATAAAGTTTGGTCGTTTATGGCCGGCCCCTTAATAATGAACATTCCGGCGATTAGTCGACCCGATACGTCGAGTCGACGGTTCTTGCATTAATTCGTATTTTGGCCGCAATCGACCGTTTTGCTTGCAATTGCAAAAAAGCTGCAATGTATTTCGAGTACGCGGCCGAATTTTGAACGGATGATCATTAAATAAAAGAAAATGTGCTTATGTTATTCGGTGTGGCCACTCCAAAAATCACGAGTACTCTCCTCTTTCGAGCGCTCTTGCTCCACATCCCCGTCCATTCATCGTTTACACCTCCATCGTTCCTCCCCCTCGAAACCCTTATTTCGCCCCATAAAATATCTATCTCTCGAACAATTTCGTTCGTTGGAACGTCCAGTGGTCTTCGAAAAATCTCCATTTGAACCGCCATGCGGCTGGATGAAACTATTTAAATTCGAGTATCTCGAATTTGACGAACGATCGCAAAAAATGTTCAGAATCGGGATACGAGGATTCTTTTATTGCTCAAAATTCTCTTTCCTGTCGCGACGAACTTGGGTCGAGCCACCACGCCAAGATGTCGAATTGATTTACAGGGAAGCCGGTTCGAGTTCAAGCCGTGGTTGGTCTTGGGCAGAAGCCGACGACACGAGTAACTCGGTATTTCAAAATTAACTTAACTTCCGCACCCTTAATTACGTTTCTTGGCCCGGCCAACTTTATCACCGTGTCGCTGCCCATATTGTTTAGCCCCGTCCTTCCTTCCATTAGCCCCCGTGTAACTAAGTTCCCTCCCCTTCGACCGAGGACTTTCCGTTTACACAAGCTTACGAGATCCGCGGATTACGGGCTGGCTCGCCTCTTAGCCGCCTCTCGAAGCCCGCTCAAAGCTGCTTAGAAACGCCCACACGCGTCTAAAACCGTCTCTAATTCGATCCAAATTTCCCCGGCAAATTCCAGCAAATTTTCGAGTAATAATCATCATACTCGATCGACGATTTCGAAGGCTGTCTCTTTCCAAACTCTCTCGTTTTCTCTTCGAGCCATTCGATCGCGAAATGGAAACGTTGGTTGTTTTTAAGCGATTTTCGACTCGAAATTGATATATATTCTCTCTTGATAAGCGGATAATAAGCGATTGAGAGGACAATCGTGGTAGATTTTGAATGATTCGATCCTCGAAAGATGGGTGGAAAAAATCATCGTTCACTCGGCGACGTTCGTTTTTTTATTAGCGGTGAAGAAACTCTGGATGGATTCTAAGATGGATTTTCGATTCGATCGCCCTCGCCTCGGCGATTAATTAATTTCGTGCCCGCGATCATCCGAGAATTTTATCGAGGCCCGTGCAACTCGACGAGCGAGGAAAAGAATCGTCGTTCATTTTCATTAGCGGCGCCGGAGAAACTCTCGAGCCGATGGATTTTTAAGGGATTTCTAGATTCGATCACCCTCCATCTCGACGTTAATCTCGTACGCATTTATATTCGGAGAATTTTATTAGGATCCGCGCCGATTTCTCTCTCTCCGGGGCGGGGAGAAAGAATCATTTGCGATTGGCGATAATTCATTTTCGTTAGTGGATTCGGCTCGTTAGTATCTATATAAGAGAGCTCTCGAGCCGATAGCTCGCCGAATAAATTAATTAATACTCGCTTCCAGTCGCCTCGAGTCGCTACTTTATTCGATTAACGACATCTTTGGGACAATAGTGCAATTAAGCACCTCCCCCTCCCTCTCCCCGCGTCTCCTCGAACAACTGGTTGCAGCAATACGCTCGATTCCGCGGATACCTTTGTCTCGTCGCTTTGGAAACTTTGATGCGTTCCCAGAATGCGTGCAACGAAAAACAAATCGGGGTTGAACGGGGTTATTATTTCCAGAGGCAAGAATAATTTAATCTGGGACAGGGATTTTCGTATCGACGCTTTCGAAAAAGTGGTTATAAATGATCCATGGATTGTCAAGATCCTGGGATGAAAAAAAGATAAGTGTCGGTCGTTAAAGGAGAGAGAGAGAGAGAGAGAGAGGTGGTCATTAATGGTGGGCGAAGAGAAAATCGGAAAAGTTGGTTTGAAAGTCGTTGGTTTCTCGACGTTGTCCCCTCCGCGAAATTGATGCGGGGGAAACGGACGGGAACCAGGCCGCCGGTTTGATGAATTTCTTCGGAACGAGTTTTAATTGAAATTTATTTTTTCCCCCTCCCCCCGCGTTCATTACGAACGCGACGGTAATTGCGAATAGCGGATTCGACCGTTCAAATTATTTCTCGAGCAGTGTTCGGGCATTAATCGCGTGCTTTATGGCCGGTGTTTCGCATCTGTCGTCCAACCGATCGCCCGATAAAAGAAGCGATTATCGTCGATTCGATTCGAACGAAGGATTGAAATATCGTTTAATAAATTCAATGCTCGTCAAAAATTGAAGAGAGTTTGTTCCTCGTGCTGGAGTTTCACCGTGGAATTTTTCCGGATCCCGGGAACGGTTATGAAATTGGTGCAAAACGCGATCAGGTCTAAAAAAAAAAAACAAAATTGCGTGTGCATATTGATGGAAACATTCATACGCGAACGTGTTCAGAGAAGAAATATCGGATATGTAATAAAATATATATATATATATATATATGTATATATTTCTTGAAAAAAATTCATAACGCAACATCGGTCAGAGCATAGGAAAACTCATCGTGATACACACGCTCGCGTCATCTGCAACGAATGTGTCAAGCAAAGAGTTGGTCGATGAACAATCACGGAGAGGGGAAAAAAAGAAAAAAGGAGAACGAGAGGCTTTTTCAACGTGAAACACGAACCGACCATCCAAAACGAAATCAACGTTAAATTTATTTCGACAAATGGCCGCGAAAATGGCCGAATCTTGTTCTTCTTCTTCCACCCTCTCTTTCTCTTTCCTGTACTCTTATTCCCCTATTTTTTTTAACTTTCCTCCTCTCTGGGAGGAGCGAAAATTTCTCGACACGATTCCTCTCTCCCTTGATTCATTCTCTTTTGCCCTGTGTGCAGTGCCATCGACGTCACTTTAATTCGCGACACGACGCGTTGGTATTTTTCCGGATGCGGGCGGATCCGACCGACTACAAAATGGACGTAGGACGTCTGATCAAGTATTTAAAAGTGTCATCGGGCGGGAATCCGCGTGGACGATAATTCACGTGGAACGTTAATTCGATTTCGGGCGACAATTGAATCTAGACAGAGGAAGTCGGGGATCGTTCACAAGCTCGAGTTGATGAAACGTCTATCGAAAAATTAAATATAGCGCGCGTGATCTCGACAAGCAATTTATGATGCTTGTTCATCGCGGACGCGCCTCTTTCTCCCTTCCCGCTTTTTTACCCTTTAATTCCCCTCTTCCCTCTCCTCCGCCTATATTTATAATCGAGCCGAGAGCGCGCACACAAACGGTAGTCATCAATTGCAATAATTGTCGATCGATTACTCCAATTTCATCACGGTTCTCGCGTGCCACGTTGAAAGTGGATACCTCTCGTTCACATCCTTCTCCCTTCCTTTCCAAAGACAACTCGACAAAAAAATATATATATATATAATTCTCTGATTGGACGGGATTCTCCTCTCCATTCGTTCTCACGCAAATGATACATGTTTAATTGACATTTTTTTTAACTTTTTATATTGCAGGCTCGCTGGAGTTGAGAAGGAAGGGGGGCGATTCGAAGGGCAAGGGACGTGACGCGCACGATCGTCCGCGAGATGGATCCCGGCGAAAGTTGCGGAAGGCGAGGTTACGGGACAACAGTGGACCACGAACTCGTTGTTATTAAAATATCAGTGAACACGAATTAACCCATCGCCGTTGTGTGTAGCGTCCGTTTTTCTATTCTTTCCGAATAACGGAACATTGGTATCTGTCGGATCTGGTGGACGGACGGACCATGCCACGTTTCTTGAAGAGATGATAATCGACGGACATTGACAGTGCCTGCCTGCCCGCCGGATAGACAGAGAATACGTTACGTCGCGCGTAATGGAGGAACACGTGAACCAGACCTCGAGAAACTCGTCCTCGGACGGGTTGGTTTTCACGGATGCCTCGATCATTCTCAGAACATTGGTGCTGGGTCTCTTGATACTCGTCACCGTTGTCGGTAAGTTCTTCCAGTCCCTCTTTCTCTCTCTCTCTCTCCAACTTGCTCGAACAAAACTCGACAGGTTGTTAAAACGAACTTACCGGCAAAGTTTTATTTGTTTCCCGCTTATCGAACAAGTATCGTACAAAAAAAAGAAAACTATCGAGTATAAAATGAGATTCGAAACACGTTTTGTCGATATATTAAAAAAAAATAATAAAAAAATAAAAGAAGCAGTCCTCAAAAGTTTCCCATGAAACTTTCTCTCTGAAATCGTGGAGCAAGAAAAAACAAGAAAGACAATACCAAAGGTATCGCGATAAAAGAACGAAATCTAAAATGACAGGAAGGAAGGTCGGTGGAAGCATAGATCGCAGAAATCCCAAGCGTCGTAGCACAAAAAATACGGTTAAGGGGAAAAAATTTACAAATCTAGAATGTTGGATTATTTATAACAAGACTCGTGGATAATTCAATGCTCCTCTGCTCCTTGGTATCGGTGGAAGGATCGCGACCTTCCGCCACGAGGTGTGAACGTTTCTCGATTCCGCGCGGAGTAATTGCTTTCGGATATACCCTCCCGAGGGGGATGGATCTGTTGGAAGTTGGTTGGTCCCGATTGATTCGAAGCCGTCGAAACGAGGTTGTTCGATACCCTCGAAACGAAATGGACGTGGTAAAGCGACGTTTTCGTTTCTCGTATTCGACCTACGCGTGTCTTTCGATCGATCGATCGATCGATCGTTCGTTCCTTTATTATACGTGTAGCGGCATCGAATCTTCTCGTTCGAAGTTGGTTTGACGAAAGTCGGTGTCGGTTGCGCAATTTCGCGGATAGCGCACAATTGTGAAACGCGCAGGCACAATGGAAGATTAATCCAAAGCTGACACGTTTCCACGCCGTTCAATGTATTATCGGGGGTGATGACGAGGGTGGGACGAGCGTGACGCCTTGGAGCGAGGATTTACGAGGAGGAAGGTGGAGGGATTTGGAAAGTTGGGGAGGAATATCCGGGATCCGCGGGTGAAACGAGTTGGAAGAGTTATCAGGTGGTTAATGGTTCGATTGGAATTTCATGAGGCCTTGGTCGAACGCGATGTTTGACATTATCCGCGAAAAATATCTAAGCCTATTATTTTTTATTTCTTGTTGGATCTAGATAGATGTAGTATTTTCTCTTGTTGTGAATATTATTGCGGGATGTTGATATATATATATCGGGGAAATATTTTTGAAGAAACAGATTTTAACCGGTGGAAAAAGAAAAGAATTAATAGAATCCGTTTGTTAACTGTTCGATTATGCATTTATACGTTAATCTGTTACGTTAGCATCGGGTTCTATTTTCGCTTCGGCTATAGCGAATTTGCGTTAACTTATAATTCAATAAATTAACTTTATCTGACATTTTTGCTGCTCGTTTGGCATGTAAAATCGATCCAAAAACGTTTCATTATATTTTCTGTTTATTAATCACTGCGATTACATTCACGTATGCGGCTCAAAGGCAATTTGCATTTCAATAGCTTATTAAACTTGCAAAAAAATGCAAAGTGTAACAAGATAATTATGCAGAAACGATATCTTTGAAATGTGTTTATTTCAGAATTCAATTATCGAGTTTCGATTTGTTGTCGTTCATTCGTTCGATCATTCTTCTCGTTTCTTATCGAGAGAATTCGCGCGTTTTGCCTTTTCTCTTTTCGTCACGCGCGATCCAAAGATACATTCGACGATCATTCGACGAGTTTAAAAAGAAGAAATAAGGAATATTTTTAGATCGGTCTTTGTTCCAATGTACGATACATAGGAACAATACGTTTGATAAGCTGCAGATTACGCAATCACCTGTCCGCTCCAAGTCGAATACAACTGCTTCGTCCTCGAGATCTTTCCCGTTTCTTCAGAATGGTTAACGAGATTCAGGCCACCTTGAAAGGATTGTTAATTACATTTTTTGCCGGCACCTCCAATCTTCTATTAACTTTCCTGCTCTCGAATTATAACTCGTATAATTCAAGAGATTTTGATCGAGAAAAGAAAAAAGAAAGCGAGCGAGGGAAGGGAACTCGCGACGAGAGAAAAGGGAATAAAAATTAGAAAGGAAACTCGATTAAGAAAAAACGAACGAACGAACGAACGAACGTTATCTCGCCAAATTCGGGCCTCGAAGCGGGCAATTTTATCATCGAACGTTGTTGCTTCAAAAAGCCATTTTTTGTTATGCCGTGTCTCCGTTTTAAATTAAGTTTACGAGATCGAAAATGAAAAATTCATGGGATTTTTTTTTTTTTTTGATTTTTAACGAGTTTTGTTTTTTCCACCGTGATTTATCGGCGCGATTAAATCGAATCGCCGATCTTGGAACGGTCAAGCGGGGTCAATATTTTGAAAATCTAATTACCAGATCGATATTTCGTATCTGCGGTTGCCAACCACTGGTGGGATATTCCCTCCGAAATCCTGTGAAAACTTTGATAATTAATACGGTGTCTCTCTCTCTCTCTCTCTCTCTCTCTTTCTCGTTTGATAATTAATAACTTGGCATAACAACGAAGCAACGGTGATGATTGTTTCATCCATAATGCCTAAATCTATCGACGTAGGTAGGTTAGATCGTACGCGCGAGTTGTTCGTCTAATAGTTGTTAATTAATTCATTTCGTCAGCCTCGTCATTAGCGAATTGTTACATGATCAAATATTGGACGTAGGGCCAACACGTAATTGAAACACGACACCGCGTGTCGATATAAATGAGCAAATTTTTGCCCAGGAATTTCACCCAGGGTGGAATTCATTATCCGCGCGAACCCGTGAAAATCTGATAATGAAATTTTGCCCGATTCCAAATGGGATCGATCCCATTTTCAATCGGTGAATTTAATTCGAACGAGGGATTGGCTTCGATTCCCGCCATCCATTCAAACGGGGGGGATGTTCTCTTCCTGGGCTGAAATAATAGTGAGAAATCACAATGAAAGACGATTATGGAGGATTGAAACCTTACTTATTATACACTACCCGTCGATGAAATAATAATATTTCTTCTATACCCGAATGGCAGAATATTTCTGCTTTCAAACGACATATTCGATTCTACGTTTCGACCAGATACGAATGAAATCCTACGATATTTCTTTATATATATATATATATACATATATATATATTATATAATGGTGCTTTCTCGAGAGAAGGTTGGACGTCTTTTTCACGTGGAGGAAAGGCGCTGCCCATATCGACCGCGTCTCTTCTTCTATACGTCTGCAGTGGCCGAGTGGAAAGAAGGTAGTTTAGTCGTCCAGGATATTGAATAGCCTATTTAAACTGTATAGAAAAGGATCGTAAACCTTTATGCCGTTCCATACCGGATTGTGCCATCCCACCGCGAAGGTATTATCGTTGAACCGTTGGCCGATCGATCGACGTCCGATGATTGAAACCGAAACATCCAATATTTTTCCAGTCCACGATCAATTTGTCTAATTTTCCACTCGGACGAGTTATATTAATAAATTTTAATACATATTATATAAACGCGTCGACGAGTGAAAGGAACTATAAATTTCTGTCTGCTGTCGCCGTCTTCCTTCCGCGAGACTTTAGTTCTCCTACCTTATCTCGGACATTATTAATTAATCCGGGATTCCTCCAGGAGTCGTTTATCATTCTCAATTCATCGTATCCCCGATAAATCTCATTGTCGTTTCCAAACGAAACCACGCTCGTCTCCCGTCGATTTCCAAACGGGGAGACCTTCACGGACGTTGCATATCCGTTCTTGTAATTCTTACAACGTGATTCAAGATGACAACGATGCCGCTCTCATCGTTATTTAATTTTCGAGAGAAAGAAGTTTTCTTCGAGCGGCGCAACTTCCTTCGAGATCGATTAAACGCGTAGTAATTTTTATCGATAATTGAATCTCGCAAAATTCGAGTAAAATATAAATCAAAATATAAATCTTGTAAGAGAAAATAATAATAATAATAATAATAATCGTATCTGGACTCGATTTAACACATTCCGATAATCGTGGATGAAGACGAAGAGGAAGACGATGAACGAGAAAGAGGATATTTTCGAAATATTTTCCCGTGGGGGATGGAAGAGTAAACGGCGAAAGGATAAGAAAAGTTTCTGGGGATATGAGTTGCGGGTAGTTGGATGCAACCGCGAACTACTTTAATTAGAACGGGCCGGGCCGGTCGACCGGAAATTCTTTGGAAAAGTTACGGGAAATCAATGAGTTTTGCCACGAAAGAATTCAACCATTAAGTGTATATATATATATATTCACGATGGAAGATTTTTCTCTTGGAACGTTTATTTGACTCTCGGGTCAGAGAGAGAGAGAGAGATGGGAGAGAGTGGAACGGAGAATTCGATTGTTACTTCGATACGACTATCGCGTTCGATAGGGAAATTGTAACGCGCCGATGAACGTTCCGGAAATAAATATGACAGTAAATTTCCGGCTGCTAGTCTCGCGCCAACGCTCGAACGAACATCGCGATATTCCTCCTCGATATTCGTTTTTACCAAATGTATCGCCGATTCGTGACGAAACATCTCCATTTTATTCTCGCGTCGTTTTATGTATTACTAACCCCCTCCCTCTTGCGCCGATATCCCTTCGAAAGATTATTAGAAATTTATTACATTTAAAAAGAAGATCTCCAAAACCTTTCGATTAGATATTTCAAGCTTAGAATTCGTTTCCCTGAAGAATCATTGAAATTAAGTTAATAAAATTGGATTATCGACGTTTAATAATAATCGTCGACGGCGCTGAGAAGAAAGGCTCCATTTATGAAGGTATTCGAAGCTCGATATTAAAATCACGGATAATTAAATATTTTCCACGTCGCTCTTTCGAATGGATTTTCGAACACGCCAGGCAAACGAAGATACGTAGTTCCATCCGGAGAGGAGGGGGATCGATGATTAATTTGATCGTGTTATCAGAATCAAGGCTCAAAGCTCGTTCACCGCCCCCGAAACTTGGCTGCTGCTGGCAGCCAAGTTCTGTTATTTACAACCAGGTGACGGCAACGCTTGCATTGCTAACGATCGGCCTCGAAAATCGGGGCGGGAAAAGTTTTGAGGGCGAAGTTTCTTCGAGTAGCCCGATCTAATAATTCGCGGCCCACGTCAAACCGAGACGTCGAACGCGATTAAACGTTGATCTCGTGGAAAAGTGGCACCGATTAGGGCGTCGTCCACACGACGACCTGATTAAGAAGGACGTTGTCAGTGATGGGGGCCATGCATATTCATACGGACGCGGACCACCAACCAGTTGTTTCCTCCACCCCCTTCCCACCCCTTTCTGCGAGTTGTCTACCGATTGTAAATTCACCGTTGTTGGTACAATTCACCGGCTAATCAACGATCCGTTGAACGCCGCTCGATTCTGTGTCCAATGACCAAAGAGTAATTTTACGCTTGAAGCTTGATGGAAGCTTGGAGATACTCGCCCTCGAGGAAAATTCTCGTGCAACGAAACTGTCGTGTAATTGTTCCATTCATAATTTCCTTCTTCGTTAAACCGCGGAAAAGTTTTGCCATTGATGATGTGGCGTACGTCAAAGATCAAATCCGCTGATTCAAGTGGCGCGAAAATTATTATTTTCCGTCTCGTTGCATCGAAGAGATCGGTGGTTCGTTTCGTATTTTTCGAGTAGACCGAAACGGGGCTGTTTAAACTGGTTAAACTGCTGCTAGGAGAACTATATAGCTTATACCTATAATCCTCCGTATTACGGTTCAATAAATATCGAATTGGCTACCCACTCGATACTTTGCCACATTTATTGTCCAATAATTGCCTGTTTGATAATAAATAGCCGTTTGATTTTATCTTCGCGGTAAAGAGATATTTACTTGTTTCTCTCTTTTTTTTCTTTCTTTCTTTATCTCGACTCGGATAACGTTTAATTCATCCACTTGAAAAAAAAAGAAAGAAAAGAAAGGAAAAGAAAGATGAACGATAAGATCGAATTTTTCACCTACAATCAATTCCAATTATTGTTGCTTCCTCTTTCTTTCTTATCGTTTCTTTAACGTGTTTCTTCCCATTTCTTCGATTGTGTTTTTTCACCCGTTTGAAATATTCCGCATACGTTTCGTGTAATAAAACACGGGAGAAACAGATAGGGCGATATCCTTCGATTTTTCTCAAAGGGATTCTCAAAGCGCAACGATGATGTATCGCGGTGGGAAGAGAAGACGATTTGCAATATCGGAAAATTTTCACGCGTGCATTTCTCTCCTCCCTCGCGGGAAGAGGAATTGAATAATTTAAGAAGAATGGGTTTCGACCACCGACGCCTGTTACATATTCCACCTGCATTCGCCCATTGCGTTCGCCTTGAAACCAGAATCAGGAGCATCGCCGCGCAGTTTAAACGCGGCCGGCGTTTCCGCTTTCGCGTCACGCATTTTGTACGGGTCGTGTCACGTATTCGTTTATAATAAAACATCGTGGCCACGATTAACGACGGTTCAATGGCCTTAACGAACCGGTTGAATAACGGCGCGCATATTTTGTTACAGGAAAGAAGCTTTGTCGACGGAGGAAATTTCGTCATTACGAATGAATGAACAGGCAAGACAGGATAAAGGATGAAAGGTGTATCTCGATTTATATACACGAGGATGCAATATACAAGATAGAGAATAAGATCATAATTCGCAAAATATATATATGAAACCGTGAAAGTTATTGTGTTTAATTTATGAAAAGAGGGGAGAGGGAAAATTCTATTGAGAAAAAAAGTAGGTTATCGCCCCCGTTAAGAATGTAGAAAGTTGTATTTAGATTTCTCGAACAAGATTTCTCAACTCGAGAAGAAACGTTGATGCAATTTTCAAAGGTCCTCTCGAGCGATCTTTTAAATCGAAACGTACGGTCATTATCATAATTGACGACCCACCGTCGTTTCTAAAGTGACGTAAAGTGAAGTAATATTCCCGCGAAATTCCGTATTCTGAAAAGTATACCAAACTTCTTCTCTCGACCGACCTCTTTATCGAATTTACAAGCTTCGCGGGAAGAGGAGGATTCAAAAATCTTGGCGTAACGTTGACTTTAATATTACGATCTTCCAGCGATCTCTCCAAGTGGAGCATGCGCCCCTTAAACGAATTTGCCACCGCCGAGCTTGCAATCCTCGCACGATCTTTGCCCCAACTTTCCTATCGAACTTACGATCACGCCACGAGTCTGAAGAGAAAAGGAAAAGAGAAAAAGGAAAAAGAATATCCAAAAGTTCCATGTTCCATCGCGTACAATCATCTCCCCGAACAAGGAACAATTTTAATACCGTTGAGAAACGGAAAGGGAGGGAAAAGAGAAGGCTAATTTGAAAACAACCTTGCCAAGCACCGTTCGTTTAAACGTATTTTATTGCCGAGTCTCCAGTTTTTCCAGTGTCGTAAAAACGCTCGTGTGTCCGCCACGATCGTTGAAGCTTGGACGATTTAACTTTCGAAGGAGGAAAAAGAGGAAAAAGATCCTTTCATGGATCGGTCGCGACTTTCCTCCCCATATATAAATCCTTTCGCGTCTCGCTTTACATCCACGCTTTACACGCCCGAGAAAGAGGTATCTCTTATCGTAAAAGGGAAAAAAAAAAAGGATTTAGAACGGGAGGACATCAGGGAGATACGTGCTGGAAAAACGTTGAAGGTGTACGTACGCACGTTCTACCCGAATGGAGTAGAAAACCGTGTAACCCGACCGATTGTAAACCGTTAATCTCAACATTGATTTAAACCGTTCTAGAATTTAACCCTCGCCTCGATTCTTGATAAAAATTAAAAATAAGCGTGAGTATTTAATGTTTGATTATCCGTGATGATCGATCTCGATCGTTGCAACAGCTGCGCGCCGTTTTATTTCATAAACCTATCCGATATTATCCCCCTGTTTCGGCTCAAGCGAACGATAGATAAATTCCCAAATTTCGTATAAATTCTCGCGAATATCGCGGGAGCTTTTTATCTCCTTTTTTTTTTTATGTCGAGGGGACGTTTTTTCGTATCATTATTTTATTTTATTGTCCAGCGTTTACGCGCGTTTTGCATGCGAATTAATTTTTCGCTTCGATCGATCGGGACGTTGACGAACGTTGGACGAAACGAGAATCGAAGGGGGAATAATTAGACGGGATTGGAGCGCAAGTGTCTGTCCCGTTTAACGTCTCACCGAGTGAACAGATGACGCGGATTGTCAAAACATTTGCCGAGCCTTCAAACCGAGAGACGAACAGTCGAAAGACTGATTACCGGATTTGTCGACTGTCCCTCATTTCCTGACAAATGAAACTTACCTGGCGAATGGATAGATATATATAATTAGTCGAAGTGTTAACCACCTGTGCGGCCGGCAATCAAAGGGTAACGAAGATTGATGAAGTCGAGTGATTTAGGGGAATTTGAGGTTGAAAATTCTGTGTGAATTGTGTGAGGACGAACCCTGTGATTCCTCCTGATGGTTCATGGTATTTCGTCACCTCGAAAGAGAGGGAGGGAGGGAGGGAGGGAGGGAGGATGAAAAGCGACGTGCCCCGACGTCGAGGGCATTATTGAGAGAAGGAAGTAATACGCGAAATTTCACGTGGAGATAGAAACTGTGTGGAATCGTGCACAGGTATTCGCGAATCCTTGGTAATCAGCTTATGAATTATTTACGAAAGAGAGAGAGAGAGAGAGAGCAACTAACCGGATCTGTGATTAAAACGTCGACTCTCTAAAAGTTGCAGCGAACTGTCCTGAAAATGCGGATCGTGTAGGTGGGCAAGCGTGATAACGCCGACGTTGATGAAACGGACTGTGAGATGTTTCTGAAAAGCGTTCCGTGCGAAAGATTTCCGTTGGTACGATTATTCGATGGAGAGAGAGAGAGAGGAGAGAGAGAAAGAGAGAGAGAGAGGTTGAATTACTTACACGGCGGTGGAATACGAAAGGAAACGGGAGAAAAGGGGAATGGAATACATTCACTGACACAGAGGGGAAATTTTTGTTCCAGGGAATCTGTTCGTGATAGCTGCGATCCTGCTCGAGCGGAACCTGCAATCGGTGGCCAATTATTTGATCGTCAGCTTGGCCGTGGCCGATCTCATGGTCGCCTGTCTGGTCATGCCTCTCGGTGCGGTTTACGAGGTATTGTACGATTTCCAGCCACGTTTTTTTTTCCCTCCTCCGCGTATTCATCGTAGGGAAAGGGGGGATAAATATTCGATAAATCGAGTAGCAAGTAGAATTTAAACTGCAATGTCGATGGTATTTTTTTTTCCCCTCTCTGAAAATAGAGAAGAACCGAGGCTGCTCGTTAATCTCTTCCCTCGTGAAATCGCGGCGAGAATTTTTCTGAAATTCCGCCGAAAATTCGGTTACAGCGTATCCATCCCCCCCGGTGGGCCGCGAGTAATTAAATGGATTCATTTCACAAACAGAGCAGATTTCGAGGCTCGATCCGCGGGGGGATAAGGGACGCGTTTTCCAATGTATGAGCGTTATGTTCATTAAAGTTAACGGGCCGGTTATAGAGTTGCCTCTGAATCCAGATTAAACGCATCCGTTCCAAGTTATCGATGATCGCGCCTCCATTTCGAAACAGTTTGCGCGGGGAATTAAATTTCGCGATTTAACCGGGGAATTAATTAGCCGAACGATTAATCGAATTCTCTTCTACGATCGTGAATATATATATATATTTAATGAAACGGCGCGAGAAAAAATAATGAGAATAAAAGAAGAGGAGGAAAGTTTGGAAGCTTTCTCTCTTACTCGAACTTGAAACGGTGATAATGATAATCGTGGAAGTTAGCATGGTTGTTTTCAACGAGGTCCAATTTCAATTTCGTGTTTCCCGGAAGAGAAGGGTCGGAAGGAAGGGAGAGTTTCGCGTTTATTTACGAAAAATCTTTTTTTAGAAAACTCTTCGTCACGCTTTCGGACGATGATGCGTAATTAAAAGGGGTTCCCCCGTTTATTGAAGAAACCTTCGTCACCCCTCCTTTCTTTCAGAATTAATTACCGTTTCGAAGTTGGTAAAGTGTTTACAACTGGTGAGCAACTTACACAATTGCTTGCTGCACGCCGTCCCCAGAATATTTCTCCCCCGTCCCATTGTATCTCGCGCGATTAAAGTTATCATTTCAAAGTTCTTGGAACGTTTCGAACGTTGGAGAATACGTTGAGGAAAAAAGAGACGTCGAAAAATCGGAGGAATCGATATGAGACAATTATTTCGAGGATCCGAAAATAATTCGGTAAGATTGAAACGAGAATCAAAATATGACTCGTGTTTGAACCGATCTTTCGGTGTAAAGCCACGTAAATCAGTCGAGTGAGTTTCAAAAAAATATCAGATTGGATTATCGTATCGGGCGAAGTGGTGGAAAGAAGAATAATCCACGCTCGTAAAAATTCCTGACGTATACCGAGGATTATAATCTCGTGGCCTCGCTGTTGCCATCGCATTTCCACGAGAATGGAATAATATCTTCGATTCGAATGAATTCACACCGATTCCTTCTTGTTTCCTTTCCCGTCCATGGCCGAGATTGGCCTCTCCTGTTCGAGGATTTTGCCAGAATCCAAAGCTACGGCTCTGCAAAGAATTGCGAATCCCGTTTCCACCGATCTCGGGGATGCGGTTCTCGGGGCATAGGTCAGAATCCATTGTAGTTTCATCATTGCTGCTAAAGATACACGTAGTTTTTTATCTTACGTAGCTGCGCGGAAAAAATGTGGTAAATAATTTAAGTAATTTAAAATATTCGAGTAACAAAGGGATTATTAAGGTGATCGTGTTCCATTGTAAATTATTATTGCTTCCATTTTGCAGAATTGGTTTGAAAGTTTTTTCCTTATATTATAAAGTAACTCGAAATTCATTTAAGTTTCACCAGTCTAGCTAACGTAGTCCGTGTTTATCCATCAAAGGGAAGACACATCGAAGAAATTTCGCGGCCTGTAATCCTCGAGGAGCGAAGGTGCTCGATCTCAATCTTCGAGCAATTCCTCATTCCAGTAATGCACATGACTGATATCCAGCTGCCTGGTTAGACAGCGCAATGAGCAGCTTCTTATTAGGCCGGGAAGAAACTTCTTCCCGCGTTATCGCCCCGAGAATTATAGGCCGCGTTCAACGGTTCGAAATGATTTGCATACGATTCCATCCATTCGCCGTTGCTGCCATTTTGATGTTGAGTTGCCACAGAATTAATCGACGGTTGCCGCTGAAATTCACGCTCCTCCTACCGTTAAACACGTTTCGCCATTCCCACGTGTATACTTGCCTCTTATCGCGCAGACGTTCAGACGGGGATGAATAATTACAGAGATTCTCAATTTCTCCGCTCCGTTTAAAAAAGAAAAAAAAATCTTCTCTCTTCGAATTTTCAGACTAAACTCTCGTTAAAGAAAAGGACGATTCCTCGATTTACAAATTTATCAAGTTTTTTTTTCTTTCGTCTTCTCGAATCTTTTGAGTCTCGAAGCTTTTGGAATTGTTCCAAAAACTTCGATTCGCTCGAAGCTTTCGGGAGAACCTGTGAGGAAACGCGTCCCTATCCAACTGCAGGGAGTTGGATCCCCCGCAAGTCGCGATACAAACCCGGGCATTAAACGTTTTTGGAAAGCTTTGACAATGTTACTTGTTAGAAACGCGGGCAAGTTAGTCAAAGGTTCCCCAAGTATTTGTAATTGGCTCTCTCTCGGAGAAGGTGGAAACGTTGCCAAACAATTTCCACCTCCTAAGAGAATTCTGGAATTCTCTTAATTAGAACCTAGCTGTAGCTACTGCCTTCCATCCCCATCTTAAACCCCTTCTTCGTTCGATCTTCACTTTTTCCATTTCATCCCTTCTTGATACATTCGCGTTCCAACCCAACATTGTTACATCACGCCCTTAACACCGTTTACACAGGCAATCCGATCCACCTCCCCCGCCGATTTATTTCAAGACGTCTCGCAAGACGGTCGACCGAGAACCAAGATGGCGCAAGGCTCGTTCAATTTTCTATTCGGTACTCGTGGGAATACGGCCACGTTTAAAGCACATGGCGTGGAAACGAAGTCGCCATGGTTTCCTAGGTGTATGTACGCCGCTTTTTTCTCCCTCCCTCCCCCTCGTTTCTTTTCTACTTTCCCTCCACCTCTCCCTCTCTCTCTCTTTTTTTTCCCTCCCTCGTCCTTCCGCTTGATGACCGCTCGTTGCGCGACCTCTGCGGTAATGTAATTGGAAAGCTTGGCCGGATGTCGAGCATCCGGCGGTTGCTCGTTCGTTTTTCCCCGTGCAACAATGCGAGTCGCGTTTGGTTACACAAGGAATTCAGTGGCCGCGAATTCCTGATGCGTTGCACCGCATACCGACAAACGTCGAGCATTTTATTGTTGCCCCACTTAGGCATTACGTTCGTTTCGGTTCTCGTATATTTTATCGGGAGAGAGAGAGAATCCGGGGAGGATAAATGTATCTTGAGAATGTCGTATTAAATTCCCTAAGATGGAAATGAAAGAAGGGGATAGAGAGGGAGGAGAGAGGTGATTTGTTAAAAAACACTTGCGGAACGGTTGTATCGAATTGCAAATCCATCTTCGTTATATGTTTATGTTTGTGATATGCTTAATATTCGAGTGACAATTTCATTTCGCAACATTTATTTATCATTATGGTGAATGGATGGAAACGGGCCATGATTTATAAATGGATGGCGTATGTTGTTTGGCTTGTCGGCGCATTTATGCGGCCATACTACTTGTTTCCAACTTTTTATTTATGCATGTCATAACTGTGATTCCAGCATCAATTTCATAACTTCGCTGATACATATTAATGCAATTTTTATTGTATATATATCGTATATCGCGTGAAAGTGTGTCGTTTTATAGTTTTATACGTTTTCGCAAACGTACTTACGCGTGTTTATCCTTTTCCTCCTATTCTTTTTCTTTCTTTCCTTTTTGTTCTCTTTCTTTCATCGCCGTTGGGATTTTACCCATCATTTTTCAGTTCTGCAAATAAGTTTAGAATATTCGCGTGCAATATCCGCGAGAAGGATGACAGAGATGAAGAGTTGTGAAAGGTTACGGCTGTACGTATATTCCAATCTTATCCGAAATTTATCGAACGATATCTTTTTTTCGTGTTTACCACGCCACGTTTCCGTGTATCGATCAAAATTTTTATTCGAGTTTACTTATCGCGCCATTTAGTTTCAAGAAAACGGAGCCGATTTGTCTTCCTCGAGAGAAAGAGAAGAAAACTCGAACTTTTCGATTGATTCTTCCGAACCTGAATGGAAATGGATATTTAAAAAAAAAAAAAAAAGAAAAAAAGAAGGAAAAAGGAAAATTCAGTGTGGTCAAGAATCGACATATATATTTTTCACGGGTTGATCATCCGCCCGATTTAAACAACGCTTCCGTCAATATTGATAGTTGATTTTACGATAGAGAGGTTGATTGCAAGCTTACTTTACCGTTCCAATAACCATGATGCAAAAAAAAAAAAAAAAAAAAAAAGAAAATCAATAGAGACAAATCGGCAACGAGATGTATGCACACTTGCGTACGTACCACTGTGCAATTTTATTCGCCACGACGAATTTTTGATTGTTTCCTTTCGACGTGTATCGTGCCCCAATCCCGTTCACGGATCGTTAAACGGAAAAAATTGTATCAAGAGAGACTTATAATCATAAATTTTTTTCCTTCCCCCCTAGCTTTTGAATAACGAAATTCTTCGTTAAAAAATTGATTACGTATTTTTAATAAAAAAGAATAACACTATGGAATAATATCGGTGGGACAAGAACGATAGAAATTTTCCATTCGATTTCGCGCGATTATACAAACGAGCGTGTATAACCATAATATTTCCATCCAAGTTCCTAAGTTTATATTGTTCGCTCGTCCGTATCGAACAGCCAGTTCTCCGACCGGGATTTCGCGATTCGGAAGCATTCCGCTTTATCACCGCCGTTTATTCGGTTCATCGTTTCGAATTGTCTCTCCTCTCTGCTTCTCTCTCTTCAAAGACAAATTCATTTCGCTTCCTCTCCTTTCCCCTTTTCTCTTAAATATCTTATCCCTCTTTCCAGCACTCTTTTTTTTCTTCTTTTTCCTCTTCTTCTTCTTTCTCTTTTATTCCCGAGAATAAGAAAATTTTATTTAACTTTCTCCCGGTGTTATATTTTCTTGGACCTTTCCATTCTCCTTCTCCTCGAAGCCCACTTCTATTTATTTTACAGCCCCCTATTTATTCCTCTCGAATCGAATTTATACATCTCGTCCCCCTCCCCGTTCATCTCGTAAACTCCTTGGCTAATATCGTTATCAGATAGCGATTTAAAATTAGTCGTTTTTAAATTAATCACATATTATTCTTTCTATATTGTTTCCCTTAATAAACCGACAAAGGACACGATTAAAGGCGAGGGGGAGGGATGAAATCACAGGTGGATGGAATGAAAGTTCTTTTACCCAATTATCCGTCTCATCGCGGGTGAATTGATAGAGAAAATTTCGTGGGATTAATTCGGAATGCCGCGTTCGGATTTCGTTCGTTCGAGGATGGATGGATCTAAATTGGCGTTGTATGTTATATCGTGTAATAACGTTACGAATCGTTCCGGGATGACAAAGATTAATTTTATCCTGGGGGGATGTGAAATAAAGGGGGAGGAGAGGGAGGATTTCCAATGGGATTTTGCCATCGAGAGATTTATCAGTTCGGAGAATCTGTTCGAATCTATTAATTTAATCATCTGCAACTTTGCATAACTCGTAGAATTATTTCCTTCGTTTTCCGCGGAAATTTATCGTTAATTTATCGCTGGAAAATACGAGTCTCTCGAAACGAGATTTTTGAACGGGCGAACGATGTAAAATCAAACGTGATCAATTGGCCGGGGCAAAGAACGGGGTAGGGGGAGGGAGGGGCACACGACGCTCGTCAAACGCTGTGATATCCTCCTCGTCGGAGGAGGATAGAAGATACCGATCTGATCGAGGGAAAAATTTAATCGAATATCGGGGATGAATCAGCAATTAACTCAGTAATTTGTAACTCTGTAATTAACATATCGTTGTGCAAATTGTGCCATCATCCATCATCTGTTTGAAAAGCGTCGGGTGGGCATACGAGTAAAAAGTTTCCTTGGGAAAAAAATCCTATCTCGAAGGAGAGAGGGCAGAGCGGAAAAAATACGTTTCTCTTTCCGCAAAATCTATTTCACCAACGTCTCAAGCCCCTTGGAACGTTTGTCTCATCTCCGTGAATAAGCTATTTGTTTTAAAGAATAAAGAGAAATAAGAACCGAGAGTTAAAGAGGAAAAATAAGGGAGATGGATCAAAGGGAAATTGCCGAGAAACGTTTCTCAAGGTAAATGCACTTATTTCAAAGGCGCGCTGATATTGCGACTGCTTCTACCGTGCACCAAGTAGTACAAGTAGCGCGTTCGCGCTATCAGAACGGGAAGGCAGAAGCTCGCGCGAGAAGGTATCATCACCTAACTCTCGAAGCTTATTTGCGAGCAACTCCAACATTTTCTCTTCCCTCCGTTTCCTTCCGTTTCCTTTTCCATTTCGCGAATGCTCGGCCGCTTGCATCGGATCATCCCTCCATCATCATTGCCGGTTCTTGCACCATTTCGACGTGTATTAATACATCGATCGCCGGATTGCCGACCTTTTCCACTCCATCCTCCGGGATGGAAACTTGGATTAACTTTATCCGACGAGAAGTTGGTTGAATACACACGTATCCCTCCCCCATCTAGTTTCCACCTTCTGAGAGAGCACGGAGTGCTCGCAAAGATGCTTCGACCAATATTTTATATAATTTGCGATATCTTTTTCTTCTCTCTCTTTCGCGCGAAAGAGAGATTTGCAAAAAATTAATAAACTACGCGATTAAATTTGACGCGAAACATCGAGCATCTTTCTCTGACGCGAAGCTGTTTCGTTTGTTTGCAGAAAGATTTCAGCTTCTTTGAGTGGGCGTGCCACTGCACACACATTCCCAACCTTCTCCTCGAAGAATGTTTCTGCGCATAAAAGCGGTTGGAGTTAACTGGTTTTCTTTGCATCGTATTCTTTTTTTCTCTCTCTCCCCTCCTTCTCTTTTCCTTTTTATTATTCTAAGAGGTGGAGGAGGGGACGAATGCGATATTTCGCCATCCCATTGTCCCGATTTTCCAACGCCTCGATCGGGATTATTCAGAGAGAGGGGGGGGGAGAGAAAGAGAGAAAAGGGGATTCGATGGAGCGCGGAGATAGTTGTCTTTAAATTGCAACGCGAAATCGATCGTTTCTTCCGTCGTAATGATCGCGTTGTGACGTCATTATCGATAGAGAGGCGCGGTCCAAGTAAATTATTATCGATACGTGACTTGTACGCGTTGCGGGCTGCGTTTTATGCACCGCGACAATTCGCGGCGAGCTTTCAATCGGTGTAATAAAACCTGATAATAATAATAATAATAATAATAATAAAAAAGAAATCCTTCAAGGATGGAGAGGAATAAAATGGAAATTCTATCGGGAATTTTGGATCCGTGTTTATCGTGTTTACGAGAGAGAAATTCATTTTTCACTTTCGTGAAATTTGTTGGCTGTTGAATTGAAGAAAGATCCGGGCGAAAAATAATGTACAAGATTTTTATTCGCGAATATAGTGAATATCGAAGCTCGCGTCGAACGTTATAACAGAATTACGTGGGAACGGAAAGAACAGAAAGAACGATCTAATTATTATTTTCCGTAACATCTTTTCTCATAATTTATAAATTCTATAATAATAAATATAGTTGTATCGTTGTTACATTACGCGTTAACAAAATTATTACATTTCGTCTTTCGGATTATTACGAACGGATTTCTTCGTTTCAAACTGTTTCTTCATTAATCATCCGCAATATTGGAATACAAGAGTGCAATCGTGTTGCAATAATGTTTCGATCAATGATTCATGAATCATTCCGTTGAATATGAAATTCGTAAACTGATAGAGTGATCGGTTTAACGAACGATATGCAACTGTGCATAACGTGGCACGTTTCCTATTTGACGTTGACAAACAAGTGTGGAGCAACACGAGGGAAATAGTAAATCCAATAAATCGAGTAGAAATTTACAAAGTACACCGCGAATTCGATCGAACAATTTAGATTTCGTTTCTCGAATCTCTGTGGGGGAGAAATTTTCAACGGATTTATGACGAGGGATTTCAGAGATTCACTCACGCATCGCATGTCGCGAAAATTCGTCCCTTTCTCGTACAACGAGATCAGTCAAGATTCGTGCAACTCGTGAACGGTGAAAAAAATTCAGCGTAGCATTTTTGACGGTGATGTTTCTTGCGAGCTAATGAACGCTCGGTTCCGCTGTTAACGCTGAAATATTTACCGGTGAAATGTATTCTCACCGTGCAAAAAAAAATGATTCACGAGATTTTTGCCTGTAAGATCACTTTGCCCTGTTAAAATATTCAGAAACGTGGCTAAAAAATTACTCTTCCATTTTCGATGTACCATTTTCGCGATATACCATCCTCTCAAAGAAAGTCTCTATACACAAAGAGAGACTTTTCCATAGAAAAAAATATCTTTCGATTTTCGATCTTTCTTCGAAAAAAAAAAGCGAAAATATAATTAATTATTTTAACAATTATCTTTCCGATCTTTTTCCTTCGCCTTCACCTTCTAAGAATTTGGAAGGTCGACTGGATATATCGAGAGGAAGATGTGGCCGAACGAACGCGAGGCAAAGAAGAAAGATTTAAAGATAGCCGGGGATCAAACGGAGGGACGATCAGCCTCGAGGAGTTGGCCTCGATTCGAATCGTAAAAGTTTCACGAGCCCGCCTGTATCGAGCCTTAGACCAACACTGCAAGGACCTTCAATTTCAATTGCATCCCTAGCAGTGGCTTCCATCCGAATTCACGGATAAGGGTTGGGGATCCTTTGAAAGCTTCCCTCGCACGTGGAACGTTTATTCGGTATTCTTTCACCGTCTCGCCATTCTCCTTTCCGTACGTGCACATAAACCACCTTTCCGCCCCAACCCTTCGTTCCAATTTTATTTCTCTCGATTCGTTATCCTACGTTCGTTAGCCTCTTTTGTTCCGCTCTGCGCGTCGATTTTTGATCGATCGATTTGCACCGTTCGAGCAAAAATCCGATGGAAATTGCACGTAGAGAAAGAAATAAATCTTTCTTTCCTTTTTTCTTTCTCTGAGAAAACTTTAGAAAGATCAAGTAAATGTGAAAATTAATAATTAATAACACGCAAACAGAGTGAAAGCAGAGATAAAAAGTGCATTGAAATTCACGACGATTTATAAATCGATACGATCTTTTCTCAAGATTCGAGATGAAAGAGTAACGGTTGATTCCAAAGATTTTTCCCACCTCTTGAACGATCAAAGTTTTGTCCTCGAACTCTTCTCAATTCCTGTTAATGTGACACAGATCGTGTGTGGAGAGGTTTCATGGCGAATTCGTCGAGAGACACCTCTACCTCTCCTTCACGACATCTCGTCCCCAAATGTCGAGAACTTTCAACTTGAGCCGCATCTTTCGAACACGTCTCATCGTTTCTCGGGGATAAGTTTTCCATTCTTGGAAAGCTTTCGACAAATACTTGGAGGCACGACGTCCTCTGCAGTCAGCGGAGGATTTTCACGGTCGACGATACTATCTTCTCTTCCTTCCTCCTTTTTACCCGCGACACTTGGAACACGATCGGACTCTCGTGGTAACAGCCAGTTATCATATTTCTTATTCTTTTTTTTTTTTTACTTATCGTTGGCAAAAGGCAACGGAGTAACGGCTTCAGAAGCCAACACCTGTTATATTCCTTTCGAATATTCCGTTTCGCCGGTGCACCCCTTTATTGGGAAACTTTCATCCCGTTTCACCTCGAAATCTCTTCGGGCAAACTTTCCACGCTCGCTAAGATATTTATCCAAAGTAAATAAATACATCATCTTATGAATAATAATTCTGATCCTGTAATCGGTTTCGTAAAAGTTCTTAATTCGATCGGTCGGTTACAACATTAACGTTTATTCGAGAGCAGCGTGGCTTTTATAAAATTATTATCTGAAAACCGGTTTTATTCGCGGTGGAAAGTTGAATGATATTTCTCTATTAGGATCTTCGTGCTCGAGATGACTGATGCAAGGATTTCTCACGACTACTCAACGTTAAAAGGATCTCGCCGGTTTAACTATCTTTGCCGAGATTTTACAGCAATCTCCTCGGGATGAAGTCTTAAGCAGCCCGTTTTAAAACCCTCGTAAACACGGCGATAATTCAAAATGCGTTCGTTTAGACTTAAGATACATAGATGTTAATGCCAATCGAAATGCTGAAATTCTTTCTTTTTTTCTTTTTTTTTTTTTAGACGAATATTTTCCAATATATTAACTTTAACTAAAAAAATACGGAATAGCATCGTTTGAGAAGAGATCAAAGTTCAAATTTATGCATTTATATAAAATTTCAATAGCCAAGTTTCAAGGATGAAGGATAAATCCGTCTGCAAACTCCGTTCCTTTAATAATAAAAAGTTGATTTTCCAAACTCGTTAGAGTAGATTTTGGAAGAGTGTAAATTTACTCGTTTGTAGAACATAATAATTATAAAACGAAAAGTGATAAGATATTAAATACCTCCTATGTTTTTATTCCACGAGCACACAGATGCATTTCATCCGTCATTGTATTATTAATGCTGACGCGTACGATATAAAAATCGAACGGTGTCGGTGAAAAAGTAGACGCGTGACTTATCGTTGCTCCGTGCCGTTTCCTCCTCCACCCCCTCCCTCCCTTCTCTTATCATTTTCACGCGGAGCAAGCAAGCAAGAGAGAGAGGCGAACACGCCAATTCTTATAAATAGTCGTGGAATCTCGATTTATTCCTCTCAGAAGAAACACGAGAGATGCGGCCATTGCCTCTCTCCACTTGCGTTATTTTTCAACCGGCCAACCCTTTATCTACCCCCGTTTTCCGTTCCCGATGCAACTTCTCGTCTCGGAACACCCCGGTTATTGAAAGCTCCCTCGTCCAATTGCTTGGCATCCTTCCGCTTCGTCGCCTCGCCCCCTTTCTTCCTCCACTCTTCTCACGACGTTTTTCAACGATACGTTTGAACCGTTCTCCCGTTTCGGTTCTCGCTCGCCTCTACGAAATCCGTTTGTCTCGATGCAACGAGCGAGAAACTAGAAGATAGAAATTGCTCGGACGTGACTGAATTTCTTTTTTTTTTTCAAAATCGATGATACTCTCGATAAAATTTTTTTAGTATTATCTAAACGAAGCTGAGGATTATGAAGTTGAATAATCATTTCTCGAAGGAACGGAGATTTCTTTTCTCGAAAAAAATTGGGAAAATCGCTCAGATTCGTGTTAACAAGGGATCGTGTTTCCCCAGGGGAATATTTTCTCCAGGAAAATTCGATTTCAACATTCGTTGCCGAATTTCCGAAGAAAACTGTCCACCGCAACTTCGAAATGTCTAATCATCGAATCGAGTCGTTTATTTTATTTTCACGGAGACCCCGTTATCCGAAACGATCCAAGAAAAAAACCGATCGAATTTTCAAAGATATTTCACGTGTGATGGACGAGGGAAGCCTTTTATCGGTTTCTCTTATCGGAAATGGAAGATTATTGATCGAAGTTCGAAGAAACTCGTTTCAGAGGGCGTATTGCGGCTGATTGCGCGTGTTGAAGCGAGGGAAAAATCCGAAAGGGCAAACGAAGCTCGCGATAAAATAAAGCTTAAACAGAAGTGTTTACCGCGACACTCTCTCTATTTATTGAATCCTTTCCTCACACTTTGTAACCCCGACGACGATTACTGCGACGAGTCTGTGAAGCTTTATCAGAGAAATTATTTGCTCACCGGGTATGGTTGGTAATTTATACTAGATTCTAGGTTCAATGCGTTTCAAACATCGTTACAGAGGAGGTTAGGGGAGATGGCCGAGTGAAAGGGCAAATCAAGGGTTGGAACGAGGGAGATACGACTTTTCTTCACCCTTTTACCACCTTTTTGACGATCGATAATAATAATGATAATAAAAAAAAAAGGGAGGAAGAGGCGCTTCTTCGATTCAAATTATACGTGTCTTTTTCACCTTTTCAGAGATAGAATGAGAGAGAGAGAGAGGGAGGAGAATGGTTTTATTCTCTATTTCTGTCTAGAGCGCGAAAAAATTTTCGCTTCGTTTCAAAAGGGAAACGTTTTTGTTAAACGTGCCCTAAATGCATTCTGCTACTTGGGGCTTTTTTCACTCGAAAGAATCGCCGAATGCGCATGATAAAAAGGATGCAGTTTCCTTCCATAGCATTATCCCTATCTCGGCCACGCTTGTGTATCCGTTCGTTATTGTTCACCCGCGTCCCACTTCACCCGAATACACCCCCCGTCCCATTCCATCTCCGTGGATCGTCTTCCTCTCAATTATTTTCATGCTCGTTTTCCAAATGTTTCTCGAGATAGGAGAGGAGAAGGGGGCGATATCGATATCGGTTAAAACGATATCTCCCCTCCGTGGAAATTTCGACGAAAACCTTCGCAAGGCTACTCCGTCTAATAAGTAAACGATTATTCGTGGAACATAGAGATAGAGATCCGATAGAGGGCGAATTCTCGACGAAACAAATTGTCGAAGGGGCAAATTGTAGAAGGGAGTATTGGCGGAAGTGGAGGATGGCGAAGAGAGAGTCGAAGACAAAAGTCGATTGGCTTTCCAAGCTGGATTCCAATACCATGAATGGACTTTTAAGCAGGCGTGCGTCTTTCTCCTTTCCCTTCTCTCATCAATCCTTCTCGTCCCTCTTTCTTCCTCGAAAGCTATCCATCCATGGGGATTCTTCGAACCGACCTCGCTTCGATTTCGCACGCGTGAAATTTTTCGTCGAGGCATTGAAGGGAGGGTGTTAATCGGCAAAAGTTACTCCTTCGTTGGGAATAGAATTCTTTCCAAAAAAGAAAAAGAAAAGAAGAAGAAAAATACACGAATTCCTTCTCCCTCTAAATAATTCTTGTTTCGAAGGGAAGATAGAGAGTGTTTAATCGCGGGTTCGAGAGAACGGGTGTGAGGATATGAGAAGAATGGTTGTTAAAAAAATAGAGAAATGGTGGACAAAGGTTTGTTTTTCTGCAAGAAAAGTGTAGTTGAATTTTTCACGGAGTCGAGGAGGATATTTCGTCGAGGAAAGAAATCTTCTCACGTGAATTAAATACGGTCCTTTTCGAGGTACCATTAATTTCCTACCTCGATTACCACTTTCCTTGGTAACTTGGTAGCTCTTCTAGTACCGTGTGTGTTAAAAGTTGTTCTCATCCCGTGGTCGGTCGTCTCGTTTAACCACAACCAGCTTTCGATTCGAACGAATCTTGCCCGATTACCCGCGTTTATCCGAGATAACCGGGGTCCCGAACGTAAGTGGAAATTGAGTTGAATCTACTTTAACGTTTAATGTTCGAGACCTTCTTTCGAACACCTTCCTTCGACCACGGCTCGTTGTTAATTATCCCGAGTTAAAATTCGACTCCTTCCACTCGAAATCCTCCGATTTATCGTTTCCTAATTCATTAGGATTCACTTCCCCCCCCCTCGCGAAATATTCTAGAATATTCGTTGGAGATCGATGAACGGCGCGGAGGAAGTAATTGCCAGCGCTCGAGCAAATCCAGAGAAATTGTTATTAACTCTATTCCCAACTTATAATTGTCGGAGAATTTTAAGAGAGCGACTCGTTGGATTCGACTATTTATCCCATCGAGCCAGCAGCGATTCGGCCACCGGCGAAGTAATATTCCTGAAATTGGCCCGACCGAGAAACTTCTCCCCAAGTGATATTTGTTTAAAGAAGGAGAATCGGCATCGGCCAAGTTGGAGACTTGACCCGTTTTCAAGTTTGAACGCTTCATTTTGCGCCAGACTTCACTACTGTTTCGGCACTTGTTGCGTGGGATCCGGGCATTAATTTTCCTATCTCGATTGGAATCGATCCGCCTTTGATTGCCGCGCTATCGTTCGATTTAGAAAGGTTGGCCAAATAAATTGGTAACGCGTTTCAATCAGATTCGAGCTCAATTTATGAATGTAATCTATCATACACACACACACACATACACATACATATATTATTAAAAAGAAACGAATGAGACCTTTTTATCTATTTTTTTTTAAATGATCAACCAACGATCGATCAATGGATAAAAATCTTCGTTTTAATATGTACATAAAAATTCCATAATTCAACTTTCAAAAAGATGATATCAACTAGATTTTCCAAATTTCAAGATCGATTGGAAAAGAAGCGGATATCGCGACGATTGATCGATCAACTCTTCGCTTTCGCGTATTTTATCGAATTTAACCGAGATGATAAATCCGCTCGGCCAATTAGAGAAACTCACCGCGCACCGTGACTCGAAATGGAAAAAAATTGGGAGGTTTAGCCGCTGGATCGGTCCGCTGGAATCCCCGATACCACCCCGTGTGTATCGATTCTAATCTCCTTACGAATATGTTGCGCACTGACACGAGCGGATGATTTACGAGGCCGTTGCGGCACCCACCCAGGAGCCGGAGATTCTATTGTACTCGAACAAACGCTTTCCAACCCGTCTACCATCCGCTCGATGTGCCCAGCCTCTTGGTATTCAGATAGCCCGTGTTCAACACATTGGCGCCCGATCGCACGGTGTTGCGATTACGTTCACGGATGTTCGTTCGATCGAGTTGCTTCCATCGTGTAATGGAAAGCTGGACAAAAAAAAAAGGAAAAAAAGGAAAAAAAGAAAAAAAAAGAAAAAGGAAAAAAGGGGGGAGAGGGAGAAAGAGAGGGGGAGGGAGGACGTTCATCGTGGGAATTGAATTCTGTCGCCATGGGAAATCCTTTATCGATACCCGTGCTCGGGACATCTCTCGACAAATCCCCACTTCCTGACAAATACGATCTGTGACTCGACTTGTCATCCGAAGATATTTCTGTATATCCGGATGAAGCGTGTGTGCTATTTTTTCCTTTTTTTCTGTTTTTTTTTTTTTTTTGCTTTTTTTTTACATACGTTTAGTTAACCGATCAAACGGAACGAAACGTTGCGATGCACGGTCGGATTACGTAATCGCCACCATTGAACGATTGCAAACGTGTGTTTCGAAGCGGTGTTTAAGCGGCGAGCCAAATTGAATGGAAATTAGAGAGAGAAAGAGAGAGAGAGAGTAGTGGCCTCGTTCACGTTACGTAAGCGTGTTGTAAGGGGATGGAAAAAGTGCCGACTTTATCAAATCGGGCGGGGAACTGTCTCCTGCAAGTTTGACAAAAGTAGAAGAAGTTTTATTTAGAATCACGCTCGGTAAGCGCCGCTGAGCGCTCCTCAAGGACCCGAGAAATGGGACAACGTTTTAAATCAATCGTCGCTGGTAGACCATCTTGGTCCATCTTTTCTTTTTCTTCTTTCTTTTTATCCTCGTGATTTAAGATTTGGACAGCTTTGAATTAGAAACCTTTTGCCCTCGCCAACTTTCCAAATTTGCTGGATCCAAATCGTCATTTTTATACTATTTTTTTTTACTCGCATTATTATATCGACGTTAATAAAATACCTTCTATCCCTGCATTTTTGCACAATAAACTTTTTAACGGACGGATTTATATCTGGTGGGGGAATTACGTCGAAACGCGTACACATACACAGTTCGGCATTTTTAATTAACTATCCAGATACTTTTAATGAACCAGTTTCTCGATACTATCATCGGTATCAAAAAAAAAAAAAAAAAAAGGAAGAAAAAGACAATGAGACTCCATCGATGAAAAATTATAGGATTTGAATAATAGCTTTGTAGCCATTCCCTTTTCTGAATTAAATTTTCACACACGCTTGAGGAAATTATAAAAATTGTCCCGCGTTGAATATACACCCATCAAGAAATAATCTTCTTTCTTCTTTCTATTAAGTATGATGAATTAAGATAAATTTTATGCTGGTTTTTCACGTACGAGTTAACGCGTAGAGTTTCATTTACGTTTAATTAACTACGTGATCCCTTTAACATGGAAAGTTTCATGAGGGGAAGAAATAAGGAAACGAGGAGGCGACGACAAATTTTTGTTCGCCCATTATACACGCGAGAGATACAACGGAAGAAGAATAGAAAATCGGCAAAGGAAAGACCGACCTCTCTCCTTTTTTTCCAACGTAAAAGGATCCTTTATAAAGTTAGCTGCTTCTCTTTCCATTAACGTTCTCATTTCTCGTTCTCGCGCAACTTATAACTTGTGCGCCTCCACAAGACCATATGTGTCTTCTTCTTCTTCCTACATCCGAACGTGTTCTCGAGGAATTCCGGGCACACGTTGCGATCGAACTTTCATGAAACGTCAAAGAAATGAATGATGGAGTAAGCTCGTCAGTCGATGCTGAAATTTTACGATTCTCGTTACCTTATAAAGCCGAGTGGCAAAACTTATACTTCGACCTTCCGACTTTTCTTTTTTTTTCTTTTTCTTTTTATGTATATCGCAAACTTAGAATCGGCGGGAACAAACAATCGGAACTTAAATAAAATTCTTTCCAAATTAATTAAGATAAATAGTCCCGAACAAGATCAATTAAATAAAGTTAGTCTTGGAGCGAGAAACTTGCTCGATAACTTTTAAATCAACTTAGAATCAACTTAATACGTTGTTAGTAAGATCATTATAAGTAATATTTTTCTAAAGGTAAACATATCTGTCGTGTAATTTACCTTGGAACTTGCTTTAAATCCTATTAAAACTGGGGAAATTTTGAACCGCTTACAGCTTCGAAAATAATAATCAACGATCGTTGCAGCAGCGTGGAATCTTTGAAACGCTTTCCGATTTATCTCGATACGAGTATTCGTTCCCGAAATATGCAAAGAAAGTAATTTTTAATCGTTGAACTATCTCCAATCTTGTCGGATCTCATTCGGATCTCTCGCTCGCGCCTCGTCTCACTGACCTGCCTCAAACTCCAGACGAAACAAATGCGATTCCTGGAAGAACGCAACGCACGATTTCTGGGAGGGAAAAAAAAATATAAACTCGAGGCTTATAGGTACATAAATCTCTGCGTTAAACATTTCAAATTCATATTTTCGAGATAGCGAAAATGAAAACAATTATCTCTAATTTTCTGAATCGGTTTCAACGATGATAAAATTTTTAGCTTCTTTTCACGAATTTTTATATAGAAAAATTTATCAAAAGTCATTGTTGTCGTGATAAGAAGTACAAAGTGCGAGTTTAAATTTATTTAATCTTACGTTTTTACATTTGCATTGTACCGACAAATGTAATAAATATGCAAGAGATTAAAAATGTACGCTTGACATCATCGTTGAATATGTTCCCGTAATAACGAACGTATTTAAGTACTTGAGATAAACGTACTAATACGCGTGGTCGAGTATTAGTGGGAATTTTTTTCAATTAAAAGTTATATATAACGACAATCGAGCCCGTAAATTCTATCAATATCGATGTTTTCGCGCTTTTTCCTACCTTTTTTTTTTTTTTTTTACACAGCGAGCAGCGCGGCGAAGAAATTTACGCATTTATACGCGTGTCTCGTAACGTTTTACAGAGCGAAAAGATAGAATGGCGTAGAATGGAATTTAGAAAAGTTAGCGTGTTTGTAACGAGACGCGTGTGTTATTTACATTGACAGTTTCACTGTCTGCACGTGTGGCAAATTGGAAATGAGTATGGTGTGTAGTTTGCGCTTGTCACAGAGAGGAGCACGAGAATTTCCATGTCGACAGGATCCCGTTGAAGGCACGATACCAGCACCCAGCCGCTGCTTCGAGTTTCGCGATAGTTAGCGGGAATTTCTAGCGTGGAGAGTCCACCACTACAGCAATTTTCATTATGTCGTCTGTTATTACTATAGTTCCCGTCTAGTAGAAGCTGATATTACAATTTCAGGCCGTGAGATCCCTTCGTTTCTCTGTTTTCATTACCATATTTTCTCCTATAGGAAACGTTGTAATTAGACTTTCCCATCAAATACAGCGGAATGATGCTCGGCGAAACTGGAATGACGTTTCCGCTAACGACTTTATCCCCGTTTCGAATAATATTCAAGAAACGAGAAATTGCACGCGAAACAGCTGACAACTGGTGAGCAATGCCGATGAAAAAAATTTCTCTGTCGCGGCTGTAAGAAGGAAACGATCGATTCTTCATTCCATATATATATATATTTGCAGAATAAATTTTTATTCGGTCATGAACAATCGCGCGCGTAATACGTGTGCCGTATACACGACTCGACTATACGAAACTCGAAAAATTTGACGTCCATCGTAAATCTCTTACTATCGTACTACTATTTCATCCGCGCCAGATGTTAAAAATTTACTATAAAAGATTTTACGATGGCACGTACGAGGCAACGTTGTCCAAATAAAAGTTAGCAAATCCACTCGAAAGTTTTAGGATCCAGACGTGGCCGTGGATCGAACGACATCGGGAAGATGACATCCCATAGAGCGATGCACACACCCTCTAACAGATAATTCTGTTATTATTACAGATAAACTCGGAATGGTCGCTCGGGCCCGAGCTTTGCGACATGTGGACCAGCAGCGACGTTCTCTGCTGCACTGCCTCGATATTGCATCTGGTGGCTATCGCGGTCGACAGATATTGGGCAGTCACCGATCTCAATTATATACAGGTTAATTAACACTGTCGCGGTCGGTAGATAGACGAGAATGGCAACGAGTGACAAACTTACGTACTCGAAGGGATGACAGGAGAAGAGGAAGAGATCAGATAGATTAGATAGGTCGCATATCGATCCTGGATATACTATTCCGAGGCATCTTTGTACGACAGGGATGCAATTGATAAAAAAAATCGCGTGGAATTGTTCGTTTCATTTCTCCTCCTCCTCCGAGAGAATTCGTATCGTGAGTCAAGAACGCGCTTCGTTTCTTGGACAAAATTGTAGATTCGATCGAGATCTCTTTGCCAAATTTTCCCTTAATATACGTAAATACGTCGATAAAGTGTATCCACGAGAGAAATATAATTTATCGAGATTTCGAGACTCGCGATACGTATCCGGTAATTAATCTAGTCTTATCGACGATGGCCAATAACTAATCGAACCTAAATCCTATGACACCTGGTACAGATACCCGCATGTACGGGTTGCACGAAATCCTAGGCTTAGAATCTCGATAATAATGTCGCAACACGGTCACCTGATTATCCGCGATGGGATCGAGTTATTTCAATCTTGAAACGTAGAGTTCGACATGCCGACCCCGATCTTGCCCGGATATTATCCCGGGCAAGATGTTATAAAAATATTCCGGTGTGGAAGGAAGAATCCGGACGGTATGGAGGCTCGCCAATTCTCGATATGTGATAACCGGTGAAAGAATTTCTTTACTTCCAGGCGAGGAATCCACGACGGATTGGTATGTTGATCGTCGCCGTCTGGGTGGTGTCCTTAGGAATCTCGTTGGCGCCCCAACTCGGATGGAAGGATCCTGATTATTTGGATCGTATAGCGGACGGGACTTGTCTGGTGTCGCAGGATCCCGCATACCAGGTACCCGCTTCTTCTTCATAAATCACAAAAATCTTCCTTTCGAGTTATTTCGAGAAATTGCATCCCGTTCTTTCGATCGAATCGATTCTTTTTTTTTTCTTCTTCTTTCTTTTTCGATAAATGAATCGATAGAATGGAAAACGCGAATAATGATAATTTAAAAAAAGAAAAGGAAGCATAGGCATTTCGATGAGATTTAAGAATAAAGAATTTCTTAAAATACTTTGCAGATCTTCGCCACTTGCGCGACATTCTATCTACCCCTGTTGGTTATTCTATTCCTGTACTGGAGGATATTTCAAGCGGCGCGGAAGCGGATCAGAAGGAGGCCGGGAACCATTGTGCAGCCAGCTCGTGAAAGAAGAGGCATCCTTAGATACGTCACAAAAAGGTTCCGCTTTCCTCCCACATGACTCTGAATAGATACACGGTTGCGAGACTCGTTAAATTCCTTAACTTATCCCTCCCTTCGCCCTCGTCCCCTCTATTCATAATTTCCAACGCTGGTTGTCGTACCCTCTCGCTCCGGATTAATTACTCGCTCCCTTGTATACGCGTATCTCGTATAAAATACTCGTTAAAAATAATCATCGTGAGTTTCAAAATCTCATTCGTTGAACAATTTCCACGCTCGTTGAAAAAGCGGATTTTTCCCCGAATAATTAACATTTGCGTTAACAATTGGTTACAACATTTTGCAGACCGAGGGAGGAATCGACAGCGTTCACGATAACGAGATCCACGCCGGATCATTCGTCGATCTCGCCTGAGAAATCGTCGTCTTACAACGGGGCGAACGCGACCCAATCGACCACGGTCACCCCGTCGACCGTCTCGACGACCACGACCACCACCACCACCACGACAGTGACGAATCCTTCGAGCAGCCACTCGACCCACTCGTCGAGCAAAAGGACGCGCGACACTATCGAGTCGAAGCGCGAGAAGAAAGCCGCGAAAACGCTGGCGATAATCACCGGGGCGTTCGTCGCGTGTTGGTTGCCTTTCTTCGTTGTTGCGTTGCTCCGCGCCACTTGCCAGGCCTGCGAGCCACCTGAGCTCATAGCAAGCGTCTTCCTGTGGCTGGGCTATTTCAACAGCACCCTGAACCCTGTGATATACACTGTATTCTCACCAGAGTTCAGGCAAGCCTTCAAGAGGATGCTTTGCGGTGGTTCCAGGATAATTCGCTGACAGTGGATTTAAATCTCGCGCCTGTCGCGTATGAACTGAGAGAGAGAGAGAGAGAGAGAGAGAGACGGGATATGCGTGCGTGTACATAATAAGACGGTTCAATATTCTAACTCCTTCCTCTCTCCTTTTTTAGGTAGCGTTTCGGATATCGCGATACTTAGGCGAGAAAACCCTTAGAGAGAGCCCATAGATAGTTTCCCACCCCCGTCCCCTCCCCTCCTTCGGAAACTTTCCGCTGGAAATGAACAGGTTCAACGAGCGGATCCGGATATAAGTTTCGCCGTTCGATCCGGAAAGTTTCGCACGATTTTTCGAAAAAGATGGACGGATGATCCGACAACGATTGCGCGATTGTTTCCATCGAAGCGACGGTATCCGGGATAACGCTGCATCTTAATCATAACGCGAGAGAAACTCTCTGCTCGAAATAGCTCCGCATTTTCCGATACGTCTATTAAAAAAAAAATAAAATAAAAAAAAAAGAAGAAAAAAAACGCTCTTTTATCTATTATTAAGGGTTTTTGGTTGGTTGACGAAAATCACGAGGAGAGGAAGAGACGAGCGCCACGGTCTCTCGAACGATCAAAAGAGGGGGAAAGAAAAAGGGGGAGAAAGAGATCGATCCTCCTGGAGAAATCTCGAGATGATGGATTGCCAAATGATCCAGTTTGATCCACCTCCGTTTCGATAGATTATTTTAGATTACGTATTACATAAGATTTCGATTGTCTTTGCAAGAGGAGCGGAGGTTGATATACTCGCGAGATACGAGAACGATGTTCTTTGTTCAATTTATATCGTGTTTTATAAAATCCACTCGTGAGATCGTTCGGCGATCATGATTTAAGCGACAGATTTGTGACTCGTCTTTCTCGTCTCGATCCGTGCGTTCGTTGTCGAGGCACGGATCGAGAGGAGAAAGAGATGAAATTAGAGATCGAGCGTAATTTTTTTCCCCGATTGCTCGTGCCGATTGGTCGAAACCGGTTGCTGTTACCCCAATATCTACGCGCGATGAAAACGTGGCGTGCAGATTGTATAGACGCTCATTTATTTCGTATATTTGCTGCTCACGAAATCGTTCCGCGATTCTCACTTAAACGATTTAAATAAGGATAGAGTGTTAGATATCATCGGCGGCCAAAAGAATAAATAATAATAGTTCGTCGATCTCTCTTGGGCCGAAAAGAAAAGAAAAGGGAAAAGAAAAAGAAAAAGAAACAAAAAAAAAAGTGAAAAAAAGGTATCGTAGTTTCCGTACCACCGATGTTTCCATCGAATTCTCGCGTGTGACGGCGACGCGTTAACGTCGCTTCCATTGTAAATACAAATGGGATTTCTAAAAAAAGATATCCCTCGCCCCCTTCCCCCCCCCCCTCCGAACTACCGAATGCGAGATCGGTAATAAAACGGGGCGGCCAGGCCGAACCAGCTTGCGCCAGCTAGTTCGCATCGTTGTTCTCGAGTAGAAGGTGAACGAGATCTTTGCGCTTCACGTGTCATGATTTGCTCACGAGTTCGTATTCATCTTCGAATTACAATCTCTGGAAACGATCTTTTTTTCACGATTCCATCACGATCGTGGTGGGATTCGTTAAACGGGATCGTACGAACCACTCTTTGTTTCACTTTTTCTCATTCTTTGTTGAATACTTTCATCCGTCGAATTCCTCTTCCCTTCTTTGAAACTTTTCCAATTATCGAATATCCTTTGGTTACAAAGAAATTCGCTTCGAAGCTTTCTTTCTTTCTTTTCAATTCTTTGAAATTTTTTAAATTTTCTTCTCTCACACGCGTCGCGTAAAGATCGTATCGATAACGATCGTTCAATAACGCCTTACCTTATGTACGAAACATTGGATACTTTATCCACACTTTAGCGAGTTTCGAGGATTATTGTTTGACAGGGACAAAGAGATCGAAACGAAAGAAAAGGGAAAGAAGGGAACGTGTAATTAATAAATCGCAATCAGAGTGCAGAGTTATCCGGAGATTCGATTATCGGCTTCTGATCGCGCCCTTTTTTTTCGATTATGCGATCTTTAAAATTAAAACGAGACGAAGATTATATACGGTGTTCGAAAGTAAAGTAAAAAAAAAAGCGAATAGCACGTACGAGTATCAGAAAAAGAAAAAAAGAAGGAAGATGGCAAATTAAAAAAAGGAGGAAAAATACGAGAGGCAAGGAAAGCTGGAACGTTTACAACGATGCTTCGTATGTATAATATTTATTTCTTTGCAATCACTGATGTAAATAAATGCAACAGTTTCAAAACGGTTGGCCGAGTCGCTCGGTTGACGTCAACTTGATATTCTGTGCTTTGCCTCCCATCATTTTATCCGCCCTCTTTCTTTTATTTTATTTTTATTTTTTTTTCCCCTCCCTCTTTTAAACTGTTTATCAATTTATTTTCTTTCAAAGAAGACTGGGATATAAATATTTTTCGCTTCTTTCCGTTATCGGTTTCTCGTCTCGTGTTCTCGAAAACGCGAGAAATTTATAACGAACGAAAATTCTTTGACAAAATTGCTTACGTTGTTAAATTCTACGTCGAACATCGACGTTAATTATTAGAGCGACATCGTTTGGTATGATATACACATACATTGTACACGAGTGTTGCCACGTAATTGGACGATATGTCTTTATTATTTTGCGCAACGATGCAACGATGTCACCGTCCACCAAACTGCCTGAATGAAACATTACTCGGTATCTGCAGAAACGTTCGAGTCAACGGTCAGGAAATACCGAAATATCGAATTTGATTATTCCCTAATCAACAATTCACGATATTGACAATCGAGGATACCTCGTTTTAAAACGCTTGAAATTAAATAAAATACACTCGTTCGAATCTTTTTGAATGGGGATATTTATAGATGGGGAGATAAAATCGATTCGCGTTTATGATTTGATAATGTAAATGCGATGGATAGAAATAGCATCGAGATTAATTTACAATTAGCGTATGATAAATGCCTCGTGTAAACTGATATAAATACCCGTGTGAACATGATTCGAATGAGCTATTAACAACGATATCGCGTACCGCCTCCGTGTTACAAAATTATTATCGGTTATTCGGTTCTCCAAAGTATATTTGTTTCGTTCTCGAAATTCGTGCTCGATAATCAGTTTCACTTCGAGCACGAAGCGGTACAGTTTCGAGAGAACGATGGTGCTGAAGATTTGGTTGTACGTGGTTGTTTCAATTCTCTTTCCTTTTTATCTCCGCATTTTTATTAAAATTAAAATTGTTGCATATGAAATGATCGATTTTACAGATATACGTAAATAATTAAATAATTAAATATCATCGTGTTAAATAATACTTTGTTGAGCATCAATTTAAAAGCTAAGCAATATCGAATGGTATTTTATCATTTTATTATAAAAAAAAATAAAATAAAATAATGAAAGGAAATTCAATTCGAGTTGAGTCGTTTCTTTTATTAATTTCGAAACGAAATAGATAAAATAGATTGGAAACGATCTATCCCGTCTATTGATGTTAAAATTTAAATTGACGAATATATATATAATAAATATTAAAAATGTGTGTGTGGAGGTATAATTAATAACAATCAATTTTAATTATAATTCCAATTTCAATCTTTGTAATTAATTTAATTTTAATCAATTGCAATTTTAACAGATAGAATATATTTGATTAATTGAATCAACCTTTAATCAATATTATTCTCAATGAAATAACAAACATCGATAATTTTATCAAGGATTCGATCGTTCCATCTGCAATAATTTAACGTTGCACGACGATTATAAAGTTTGAATATTATTATTTCGTTTATTACATAGATTTTCTTTGATAATTTTCATCGATGCCAGAGCGATCGATATTAGGCACGACTTATTAATCTGTTCGACGAGGGAATGCAAAGACTTTGGTAAAGTTTTCAATTTTGAAAACTCGGCGCGAATGGAAATGTTTTAAGAAAATTTCTTCTCGTTTTTTTACTCGATATTACAACAGGTAGGAGGATAATAACGAACATGAACGCCTCCATGGATCCGTGCGTGGACTTTTATGAATATGCATGCGGCAATTGGCCGAGAACACATACACTTCCGCCTGATGAGAATTCCTGGCAAATGCGAGCCGCCTCCGATGAAGAGAACAAACGAAAAGTCGAGGGTAAGTTTTTCACTCGGCGAGCTTCCGTTTCCGAAGTGAAGACGAAGAAAAAACGATTTTCCAGAGATGTTGAAGTTGGAATTGCGAGGAGATGAAATTCCTTCCGTAAAAGTAGCGAAGCAGTGGTATAAAACGTGCATGGATACAGGTATTGATCAAATTCATTAAACGAAATAATTGTCGAGTGTTAAGGAAAAAAGGAGAAAAATTAACTCGAGATTAAAAGGAACGTCGAAACGATGAATATTTTAGGGGGGAAAAAATAGGAAAATATCTATTGATGGTTTTTTTTCTCTAAATTTTTCGATTCAACGTACGAATACATATTTTCCGAGTATCTCTTAAGTACTCTCGATAGGTTCGAAAATAAGTTTTCGATGGCTGTTAGAGGATGCAAACAAACGAGGTATGGAGCCATTAGTGTCGACGTTGGATAAAATTGGTGGATGGCCGATGATAATGGAACGAAACGAGTGGAACGAGAGTGGACAGAAATGGCAGAATATAGACGATTATTACGCTCATTTAAGAGGATTGAATTTATTACACGATATCCGGGTCACTGTATACGGTAAAGGTTCTAAAGAGAAGAGTGTAATGGTAAGTAATCGATTTTCGAACGATTCTCTTAGAATTATTTAAAATTCGGTTGAAAAAAAAATCAGTTGGACGTTCCTGATATGCCGTTGTATTCGTGGACGCTGCGAGAATATTTCGACTCCGAGATTGAGACGATTAACAAACAAGATTTCAGAAAGGCGGAAAAATATTGGGATTGGATTTCAAAAATAGTTTCGAGGATATCCGAGGCTGGAGGATTTAATATAACGAAATCTCAGCTGGAAGAAGACATTGAGGATATATTTAGTTTCGAATGGAAGCTATTAAAGGTTTTTTTTCTTTCTTTTTTTTTTTTTTTTACAAATTTTCTTTTTAAGATATTCCACAAATTTTATATAAAATTGTCGTCTTATCTAGATAAGTAGTTTAGTAGACGATTATGTAAATATGACTGTGGGAGATTTTCAAAGATGGTACGATCATTTAAACCCACGTACAGAAAATTCTAAGGTGAGTAATTTGAATTTTATTTTTAACTTTCTTTCGAAAAATTTTTATCAATCTTTAAATAATAGAAAAAGTACTTGTTACAGGTGAATTGGACGGATAAAATAATTAATATTTTTAAAGAAACGGGTATCGATATTTCAAACGATACATTGGTAAAAATAACTTCTCCCGGTTATTTCAAAAATTTAGTTCCTCTACTCGACGAGACTTCGACCAGAACTATAGGTAAGGGTAATTATTTTTTTTAAATTTGTCTTTTCATATTTTGCATCTTGAACAGTAAATTTCCTTCATTGGAGCTTCGTCTCGTCGATGATCACGAGGACTACCGACGAAATGAGAGAATTGAACGCCAAAATGGTCGAAAGCGATCCAGACGAGCAGGAATCTAGGTTCGTAAAAAAAAATTTGTCCAATGTTAGGATCAAATCATGATCCAAATGAAATGAAATTTCGAATTTCGGTTAGCGAATAGAATTCAAAGCACGCATAGCACAAATAATACTCGGGAAAAGTCAGTGCAGTTCGAATGATAGGATTCTTCAGTATATTTGAAACAGCTATAAAGAATGGAACGAATTATGGATACATATTCAATTTAAATTATGGATAGATATTTAATTTTAATTAAACGTATATTAAATACGTAATGGTCGACACAATTCGAATGATAGGATTTTTATTTGAAGTAACTATGAAAAGTGAAATTATGTCATTAAATATAATTTGAATTAGACGTGTATTAGAAGTGTATTAGAAGTGTAAAGGTCAATATAATTAGAATGAATAGAGGAATAAGATTCTTCAGTATATTTAAAACAGCTATAAAGAGTGGAACGAATTATGAATATGTATCCAATTTAAATTATGAATAGATATTTAATTTAAATTAAACGTGTATTAAATACGTAATGGTCAACACAATTTGAGTGATAGGATTTTTTAATTATTTGAAGTAACTATGAAAAGTGGTATTAGACGTATATTAAATGTGTAAAGGTCAACACAATTCGAATGGAATAGGATTCTTCAGTATATTTGAAGCAGCTATAGGGAATGGAACGAATTACGGATACGTATCCAATTTAGATTGTGGCGTGTACGAATGTGTACGTAGCAGCACGTGGCGGTCATTTAATTTGAATTAGCTGGACGCGAGTGCGATTGTATTAACTGTGATTGTTTTAAAATTATTTGCAGGTCGGATTTGTGCATTAAGGAAGGAAAGATAACGGAAGTGATTGCTTACGAATTTGTGAGAAGATATTTTTCTAACGATATGATAGATATGGTAAAATTTCTTTGCGATTTATGTGTGAAGAAAGCACGAAGAGAGATCGAATGAGATGAAATTTTTAAATTTTGATTAATTAGACGATGAATGCGTTGAATGATATAGAAGAGGAAATGAAAGTGGATATAGAAGAATCGAATTGGGCGAGCGAGGAGATAAAAGGTTTCGCTTTGAGAAAAATTAAATCCATAAAGAAGAATATTGGTTATCCGGATTGGTACAACAACGCGTCCATCGTGGAAAATTATTTTGGCGATGTATGTCAGATTCTTTTATTGTTGAAAATTTTTAAAAAATTTTGAAAATTTATGATTTAATTCTCTTTGCTTGCAGCTCACGATGGGACCGACGTATTTCGAAAATGCTTTGAGATTTCAAAAATTTTATAAATTAAAGGAATTACGACTTTTGAAATATAAAGATTTAGCAAAATCGTAAATATCATAATGATCAATTATGATCAAGATTAAATCAAAATGCTCATTTTCTCTTTTTGTCTAGGTGGATTATTGATCCTTTGACGATCAATGCTTTTTACTTAAGCGAATCGAATTCGATCAGTAAGTATCGTTCAATTTTTATAATTTATATACATGATATGATTAAACTATATAAGATTTTTTTATTTTTATAATTATATAGCGGTACCCCTGGCCAATCTACAGAAACCATTTTTCAGCAAGAATCAGCCAAAGTAAAAATCTGTTAAAATTATTAATTACTATTTCATGCGATTATTAATCGTTTAATTGTAATACTTCTTCTCCAGTACGATCAACTATGCATTGACTGGATTTTTACTGGCTCATGAATTATATCATTCGTTTGATGAATTAAGTGAGTAATTTTTCATTAAATTTTTTGTTTAATATCTTATTACATGGAAAATATTTTTCAGAACGTTTTTTCAATGAACATGGAAAAAAGATAAATTGGCCAAAAACAATGACAAACGAATATTATAAAAGCGCTCAATGTTTTATCGATCAGTATAATAATTATACTTTGAATGGCACATCTTCTGGCATAAAAATTAAAGTAATATTTTATACATTCCATCGATAAGAGATTTTTAAAGGACATTATTATTGACACGTTGATTACCTAATAGAATTATGGCAATCAAACTTTTGATGAAAATATGCCAGACACTATGGGATTGAGAACTGCATACAAAGCGTATAAAAGAAGGGAAAGAATAAATAGGAAATCAGAAGCAGCATTGCCTGGATTAGAAATGTTCAGCAACGATCAAATTTTCTTCTTATCGTCTGCAAATGTACGTATTTGAATTAAAATAAAATTCTTCCATAAAATCGATTTCTATAATATTAATAACTGTAATATTTCACTTTTATTTTATCTTATTTATCTTCTCTTTTTTTCTTTTTTCCTTAGTTATGGTGTGAAAATAGAGATTCCGAAACAGAAATAACGGAAGCTAAATTAGACGTGCACAGTATCGCACGATTAAGATCCATTGGCGCTCTTTCAAACAATCAAGATTTTGCAAATGCATTTTCGTGCCCCATTGGCAGTCCTATGAATCGTGAAAAAAAGTGCAACATTTGGAAAATATAATAGGAATATTTATCAAATATATATATAAGAATTCATCTTATATATTTGCGTGGAGTCATTGAACGTGATTCCTATTTCGATTCTGTGTGATTCCCTCACCCCCCTCCCCCTTCTCAAGCCACTGCAACGCTATGGAATCACCACGCCATACCTTGCGACGCGAAATCAACGTAGTAGAACAAAGGCATCGGCGCGACCCACATCAACATAACATAATTTATTCTTATTTCCTTTGTTAAATTATATTTTTTTATGTTATATATTTTTTATTATTAATTAAATCAAATAACAATCTATTATTTATGTTATAAAAATGATTTATTAAGTAATTCGAAAAATATAATAAAACAGAAGATAGAAATTTAACGTAAGAAAAGAAATTTAACATAAGAAGATTGTTATTTGATTTACACAAAAAGATTTTAATTAAAAAATTGTAATTAAAATTTATGTTACATACCTGAGTTATGTATAATTTAATAAATATTTTTATAGTTTTAGTTTATAAGTTAAGTTTATAAGTTAAATTTTTTTAGAGAATGTAATATGTATTATTGTACATTTTATATGTAAATTAATGTTTAATAAACGTATATATTGAACATACATTTCTGATTCATTCTTTTTTTTTCCCCTTTATTTTTCCTATCCTAATAATATAACAATTGAAAACCCTATCTTAATAAAAAGTAAGTACATAATATTTTCTAATTAGTAATAAATAAAGTGCTCAAAAAAGTATTATTTCCGGAAGTATTTCAGAAGAGCTAAAAAGGAAAATATAAAAAAGATAAGTATGAGAAAGGTAAGTATAAAGGTAAGCATACAAAAACAATAAAAATTCATGCATAAATTAATTC